>NC_057801.1:446422270-446764039 GCF_018294505.1 Triticum aestivum | reverse complement strand
AGGAATGCATTGTGTGCTATCAAACGTCACAACGTAACTGGGTGATTATAAAGATGCTTTACAGGTATCTCCGAAGGTGTTTGTTGGGTTGGCATAGATCGAGATTAGGATTTGTCACTTTGAGTACCGGAGAGGTATCTCTGGGCCCTCTCGATAATGCACATCATATGAAGCCTTGCAAGCAGTGTAAATAATGAGTTAGTTGCGGGATGATGTATTACGGAACAAGTAAAGAGACTTGCCGGTAACGAGATTGAACTAGGTATGAAGATACCGATGATCGAATCTCGGGCAAGTAACATACCAATTACAAAGGGAATAACGTATGTTGACATTGCGGTTCGACCGATAAAGATCTTCGTAGAATATGTGGGAACCAATATGAGCATCCAGGTTCCTCTATTGGTTATTGACCGGAGAGGTGTCTCGGTCATGTCTACATAGTTCTCGAACCCGTAGGGTCCGCACGCTTAACATTCGATGATGATATGTATTATATGAGTCATGTGTTTTGGTGACCGAAGGTTGTTCAGAGTCCCAGATGAGACCACGTACATGACGAGGAGTCTCGTAGTGGTCGAGAGGTAAAGATCGATATATTGGAAGGTGGTATTCGTACACCGGAAGGGTTCCGGAGTGTATCAGGTACAAACCGGAGTACCAAAGGGGTTACCGGAACCCCACAGGGAAAGATATGGGCCATATGGGCCATAGGAGGGAGGCTAACCAGCCCACAAGGGGTTGGTGTGCCCCCCACAAGGTAGGTGGCTGAATTGGACAAGGGTTGGGGGCTGCGCCCCCCTTTCTTTCTCCTCTTCCCTCTCCCTTCCCCTTTCCCCCCTCTGTGTGAAGGAAAAAAGAGGAGGGGCCGAATCCTACTAGGAGTGGAGTCCTAGTAGGACTTCCCCCTCCTTGGCGCGCCACTTGTGGCCGGCCTCCTCCCCTCCTCCTTTATATACGGGGGCGGGGGGACCCAAAGCACATCAATTGTTAGCCGTGTGCGGTGCCCCCCTCCACTGTTTACTCCTCCGATCATATTGTCGTAGTGCTTAGGCAAAGCCCTGCACGGATCACTTCACCAACACCGTCATCACGCCGTTGTGCTGACGAAACTCATCGACTCCTTAGTGACTCTACTGGATCAAGTGTTCGAGGGACGTCATCGAGTTGAACATGTGCAGAACTCGGAGGTGTCATATGTTCGGTACTTGATCGGTTGATTCAAGTGGATGTTCGACTACATCAACCACGTTAAGTTAACGCTTCCGCTTTCGGTCTATGAGGGTATGTGGACACACTCTCCCCCTCGTTGCTATGCATCTCCTAGATAGATCTTGCGTTGAAATTACATGCTACGTTTCCCAACAATAGCGGGCCAAATGATTGAGCTTGTTCAAATGCTCAGTGACAAATAAGTTACCTTGCGTGAGGGCTAGGAACTCATGCTGCTTGACTTTCATGATACCTGAAGGGATGTGATATTTGCGAAACCGATCCTTAAACTTATCCAATGTGAGTTCTTCATCTGCTGGCCACATAGCTTTAGTGTTGTCCCACCAAATAGTTGCGGCTCCTTCCAGATAGTAAGTCACAAATGGAACCTTATCACCTTCTTTGGTACGAGCAATGTCCAATTTCTTTTCAATGTTCCTTAGCCAATCGTCGGCTTCTAGAGGGTCAGCTACTTGATTAAAACTTAGTGGCTTAGTCCTTTGAAAATCCGAGAGCTTGGAGTGATGGCCATTCTGATTTCCATTCTGCCCAACCATAGCTTGCACACTTTTCAATAGTTCAAGCAGATCGTTGTTTCTTCTTTCTTTGAACGTACGCATGATCTGTTCAGTGGTTGGCGGATGTGGTGTTGGAGGTGGTGGTTGTGGATATGGTTCGGGGGAATGCCCCGCCTGTCTTGCTGAGCGACGAACAGGGACATCCTCACCAGCATGACTTTTGCTGCCTCCCTGCGTCATCCTACTGTTTGTTTTTCCCAATATGAAGCAACCGAGATGAGCAACATCCATAAATGGGGAATAAAAGCAAGCGACAAAACCCGAAAGAAAGCAACAAGAAACCAAGGCGAATAATAACAGGGAAAATTTCCAACATAATTATACATATAATCATACATGAAAGGAAACATCATGACGGGTACAACTACGCTCATACATGAAAAGAAACATCATGACAAGTACGACTACATCCGTACATCCAAGCATCATGACAACCTCAGGGTTAAAGGTAACACGACGACGCGGACTCGAGGGCTCTCCCTCAGGGGCAAGTGCGGGATGAGAGAGCATAGTGGCTGCGGGAGTAGCGAGAAGTGAAGCCCACTCGGCAGGGGTACTGTGGGGAGTCACGGTCAAGGTGCCCGAGCTACTCAAATGAGTAACCGGGGTAGCTGGCGAACTAGTAGCTAGGGGAATAAAGGGAGTAAATGCTATGGAAGGTGGAGCGGGGCTGGACCTAGCGGCCACCAAAGTAGTGCGAGCACGAGTCAGCTCTCGGGCCAACTCGTGAATTAGAAGATAACTAGCAGTGATTTAGCGGGAAAGGTGGCTAGTGGGACTCACAACCACCGGATCAATAACAGGAAAGCGGACACACCCATCATCGTGCAGTGATGCGTAGTAGTAGAAGCCTGGGTGGGTCTGCATTTGGATCTCATTATAGCATAACTCAACAAGAATCTCAAATGCAACAAACTGAATATCTTGAGCGGGGGTAGAAGCGAAACCACTCCTAGAAGAACGGGTGTATGAACCAGATGTCGAGCTACAGCGCAAGGTAACCACCGCGTGATACTCATATACTGAGTCTGCTAGGCGCTCCCGGTACACCCGATACACTGGGTCGTCACCGTGAGGGTAGAGGCGACGCCATGTGCTTCGAAGAAGGTGCGGCAAAGTGCACGGTGCTAGCTCTAACTGACACACATAAGGTATTGGATCCATCTACACTCACAACCTTTAGTCGGTTAGTAAATAAAATAAATCAAATGCATGCAATGCAGCAAGCATATGCAAACACTACCGGCACTCAAAAACCAACTAGCTACCATTCAACTAATGCATCGGTGGTCTAGCGTGCCCTACAGTCAGCGTGGCTCTAATACCAAGCATTGTGGCACCCCGGCTCAAAGCAACCGATTTACCTTGCATTGCCAGCCTAGAGATCTAGTCTTTTGGCAACACACAACAACTTGGCACATAAAACAACCACTTTATTGATGCTAACGGAAACATAGGTTCGGTATTATATTAGATAGCAAGGCCAAGCGGCACACACGGTGCGGCTGAACATTATGTACATTATTTAATGAACATGAAGGGGCCTCGATCACGACAACTATGCGGCAGCGGAACAACGACGAAGAGGAACTCCATAGCACAGGGACACCAATGTGGACACGGTCTAGACATGGGAAGCACTCTGATCCGGTAAGACTTTCCTGAAAGCTGGCATGACACGCCAGGTCAGTACATTGAATGTACTTGCAAGCTCACACAACAAGTAAAAGCATAATGACAAACAATAACATGACAATTAAGCAGGTAAAAATGCAATACTTCATCATACTACTCATGAAGTGAACATGATTGTGCACCGAGTCCCTCGGACTCGCTTACCATATGGGTTACCTCATAACCAATCTCATCAATACGGTGATCACTCACGGATCACAATGGAAACCAACTCTTTGGTTCCAACAACAACCATCTTCATGGTTCCAACAATCACATCACATAACCAGTGCCAACCATATAACATTAGTGTGCAAGATTTATTTTATTTATGTTGGTCCATGGTGTGACCTAGTTCTGCTGAAAACAACGTCAGTCCGGGTTAGTTCTAATCAAATCATACCAAAACCACATAAAATTGTTATAAACATGGCATGAATACTTCATAAATTATAGATACATTGGAGATGTATCAGAAGGAAAGCGGGGTCGCGGTGGCCCCTAGGGCGCCTCCCCTTCCTTCTTCCTTGCGTGGAGAAAGGCAGGAGGGGGCCAGCCCCTCCTCCTTCCTTTCTAGGGCCAGCAGCCAGGAGGTGAGGTGTGCCAGACTCCTTGTGGGCTGGTTGTTCCCCTCCTTTTGGCCTGTTAGGCCCAACAACTCCATGTGGCCTTCCGGAACCCCTTTCGGTGATCCAATAATTATTCGTGTATTCCGGAACCCTTCCGGAGAACGAATACTATCGTCCAATATATTAATTTTTACCTCCGTACCATTCCAGAGCTCCTCGTCATGTCTGTGATCTCATCCGGGACTCCGAACAATATTCGATCACCAACATAGATAACTCATATATAGTATTATATCATCAACAAACGTTAAGCATGCTGACCCTATGGGTTCGAGAATGATGTAGACATGACCGAGATGCTTCTCCGGTCAATAACCAATAGCGGGACCTGGATGCCCATATTGGTTACTACATATTCTATGAAGATCTTTATTGGTCGAACTTTTATGACAACATACGTAGTTCCCTTTGGTCGTCGGTATGTTACTTGCCCAAGATTCAATCGTCTGTATCTCAATACCTAGTTCAATATCGTTACCGGCAAGTCTCTTTACTCACTCCTTAATACATCATCTTGTAACTAACTCCTTAGTTACTTTGCTTGAAAGTTCTTGTGATGTTGTATTACCAAGAGGGCCCAGAGATACCTTTCGTCATACGGAATGACAAATCCCAATATCGATCCATGCTAACTCAATAGACACGTTCGGAGATACCTGTAGAGAACCTTTATGATCACCCAGTTATGAAGTGACATTTGATACATAAAAGGCATTCCACCGGAGTCCGGGAGTTGCATGATCTCATGGTCAAAGGAACATGTATTTGACATTAAGAAAGCAGTAGCAATAAAATGAATGATCATATGCTATGCTAACGGATGGGTCTTGTCCATCACATTATTCTCCTAATGACATGATCCAGTTATCAAACGACAACTCATGTCTATGATCAGGAAACCTTAACCATCTTTTGATCAACGAGCTAGTCTAGTAGAGGATTACTAGGGACTTGGTTTTTGTTTGTGTATTCACACATGTATTTAAGTTTACGATCAATACAATTATAGCATGAATAATAAACCTTTATCATGATTAAGGAAATATAATAATAACCACTTTATTATTGGCTCTAGGGCATATTTACAACACATTCTTGGGATTGTAGACGACACGTTTCTCTCATAGATTGGTGCACAAGCGTATCTAGACCATTGGATCAATCGAGCTAGCGTCTCTCTAGTATCCGAACAACAGGAGCATTTTCTGTGGTTCCACATTTTGAGCTCATTCCTTGGTTGTGCGGATCCCACTTATCTTCCATATGTGTGTTCCTAGTGATACATTGGGTTTGACTATTTGTCTTACTTGCAATTTGTGCATCTCTTCAACATTATTTTTTTTGACTGGAATCTCTTCAACATTATCAATACCTTGTCTAGCACTTGCTTGAATTTTGTGCCACTCTTCCTAACCAAGCTACTCCATAAGCCTTGACTTGTAGGTGTGAGGAAACAAAACCTAGTATCCTATTATAGCACTCCGTTGAGTGATACTCGATACATCCTCAATCTTCAAAAAAGGTAACTTTGGTATTGTTCTCTCATTTTCCTACTCACCACCTCTTGGTTATGATGGATAGGCCAAGCACTTCAGCGAACCCACTCTTCGACAATCAAGATGAAGCAAATGACTACGTCACCAAAATTCACCCTTTCGGCATCCAAGAGCTCTACATGAAGAAACTGAAGCTTTGGGCGACCGCATCGAGTAACTTGCCACCAACCTATGCCAATCGGAAGCAAGAAACTAGGACTACCTCGACGCCAAGCTCACCACACAAATGGAAGAATTCTGCAACATGATCATGATTCGTGCTTCCTCCACCACCTCTTCATCAAGATGGCGCGACTTAAGTCGACGATCTTCGGACTCTTCTTCTGATGCAAATCCTCCTCGAGCTCTTTCTCATCGGCGCGACGACCCTCAAGATTTCCAAGCTCAAGAAAATCCATTCCATGGCAATGGTTTGCAAGACTATGTTCGAGAATGCAACCGGCTTCGTTGCCAAGAACAAGATGCAACGGACCGAGCGCACCCACAACAATCACCACATCAAGCACCTCAACACAGCGACGCAATTCTTCAAGAACAAAGACGTCTTGATGTAAAAGCCCTTGAAGAACAACGCGCACTCTGTGAGGCCACTAGAGCCGTCAACGAACGCAACCGTCAAGTGCGTGAACAAGAAGAAGCAATTTGCCAAGAACGACAAGATGAAGCCGCTCACCATGAAGAGCAACAAGAAAGAAGGAAGCAAGCACAAATGCCGCAACCTAATCAGCAATTCCATCAAGAGGAGCGTGAAATTGAAGACCCTCCTCCACACCAAGTGCAACATCACTATCTCAATATGATGAAGAACAACACTACGACAAGCTCAAGTTCACCATGCCCAAGTTCTCCAGAAGCCCCCGGCACCGGGGGAAGGTTACATACATGAGAAAATAGGGCCAGTGCTCCTCGCCAGCGCTGGTACATCCATGCCAAGTGCTCCCGAGGAGTATCTCTCATGGGCATTGAAGGTCGACAAGATATTCCATCTTCACAATTATGAGGAGGAGAAGAAAATCACCAGCCTCCCTCGAGTTTCGAGACTACGTCCTCATTTGGTGGGAAAAAGTGATTGAGCGACAAAGAGAGAAAGGTGAACCACCCATCACGACTTGGACACAAATGAAGGATGTCATGAGAACTCACTTCGTGTCTAAACACTACACCTGCGATCTCTTCAAGAAGTTGCAACTTCTGAAGCAAGGCACGAAGATGGTGGAAGAATGCTACCAAGAAATGGATATCGCCATGATACGGGCCAATGCCAATGAAGATGACGAGTAAACCATGGCTCGCTTCTTGAATGGACTCAACCCTCCTATCAAGAAAATTATGGACTTCCAACTGCACTCTAACCTCCTTGAGCTAGTTCACCAAGCGACCAAGGCCGAGCGTCAAGTGCAAGACGACTACAAATACACCAAGTACTCTTCCAAGTCCTACACTTCACATAATCAAGCTTCAAAAACTACGCAGCCTCCTACCTCGACAAAAGCTACACCAAGCAACAATGAAAAGTCAAGTTACAAGAAAACTTTTACATCTTCAAGCCGTCCTCCTACTAGAAGCAACCTCAAGCCAAGAGCTTCGACCACTCCAACGGATGAGACCGTCAAGATGAGTTCCTTCAAATGCTTCACATGTCAAGGCCGAGGCCACAAGAAATTTGGGTGTCCCACTCGGCGCACCATGATCACCAATGACAATGGTTCCCATGACTCCATGAGTGAGGAAGAAATGCAAGGACTTGAGCACGTGGCCATGCATCGGGGAGTGAATGAAGATGAGGACGACCAAGTCTTTTGCGACAACAATTCAAGCCTCGCTCTTGTGGTCTCCAAGGTCTTGACGCTTAAACACCAACAAGATGAAGACCAACGTTGCCACATTTTCCACACCAAAGCGGGCATCAATGGACGTTCCATGAAGGTCATCATCGATGGAGGGAGTTGACATAATTTGGAAAGTGAAGAGCTATGTTCCAAGCTACAATTGGTCAAGATGAAGCATCCTCGCCCCTACAAGGTCCAATGGCTTAGCTACTTCGACACCATTCAAGTGGAGCACACCGTGCAAGTTTCCTTCAAGATCAGCGCATACGAAGACACCTTGGAGTGTGATGTGGTTCCTATGTCCGTGCTATCTCCTCTTAGGAAGACCCTGGCAGTTTGATCGCGGCGTCATCCACAACGGGCGTACCAACCACTATAGCATCAAGATGAAGGGCAAGGAATGCGTGCTACGACCTATGTCACCAAGTCAAGTGATCGACGACAAGCAAGCATCCACCCATCATGGAGAGAATAGTGAGAGAGTGAACCACCACAAAGAGAGTGAGTGCCTCCATGATGAGCGACAAGAAAAATCTAGTGATCTTAGCCACCAAAAGAGACACTATGCTCATCAAGTTCCTAAGCTACTTTTGGAAGACACTGTGCGCCAAGCTCGACATCAAGCTACTATTCTCGATGGCCTATCATCCTCAAACCGATGGCCAAATAGAAGTCACCAACCGGACGCTATCTATTCTCCTACGCATGTTGATCAAGAAGAACATCAAGGAGCGGGAGGAGTGATTACCCATCGTCGAGTACGCCTACAATCACGCAAGACACTCTACTACCTGCAAGTCCCCCTAGCTTCAAGGTCATCTACGGCCTCAACCCTGTGTTGCCCTTGGACATCCTTCCTCTATCACTCCAAGAACATGCGAACATGGATGCAAGCGCAAGAGCAACTTACCTCAACAATATGCATAAATATACAAGCTCCACGATCGAGCGTCAAGTACACCATCTCGCCACCAAGCTCAACATCAACAAGACCCCCATGGTCTTCATACCAGGCGATCTAGTATGGCTACACCTCTGCAAGGATCGCTTCCCCAACGAGCACAAGTCCAAGCTACAACGGTGAGCCGATGGGCCCTTCAATGTGCTCGACCGTTACAATGATAACGCCTACAAGTTCGACATCCCACGTAACATGTACAACATAAGCGGCATCTTCAACGTCAAGGACTAGGCCCAATACCATGGTGATGAAGATCACGATCCAAGGATGGATCTCTCCCAAGGGGGGAGATGATGTGAAGCATCCTTCGATAATCCCCATGGACTCTACACCAACACATAAAGGACCACGTGGACCTATGACAAGAGCTCGCGCACGAGCCATTGAAACTAAGGTGAACACACTCTTCTTCAAGATTGACATGGATACGAATGGAACTTGGATGCTACCTCACCAAATGTGGTATGTGTCATTAGGTATGAGGACGACCGCCACAAAGCAGCTAGGGAGCATCCTGGAGGCCATGGAGAAGGACCCCAAGGCCACAAGGAAGAAGGAGAAGCTCATCAAGTCAAAAACATCAAGTCCCAGGCAACCCAGTGCCCATGGGCCTCCTAGAAAGCTACTCGAAGTGAAGATGCGCACCCCCGTGCACCCGGCCTCCAGACCCCGTGCACCCGGGCCTCGCCGCTGTAGCCCCGCGCGCACTAGTGCGTACTATGCCCATTAGACCCATGTGCACACGGGCCTCACTTACCCCGTGCGCATGGCCCTCCCAGATTGCGGCCGAGGGTTTCTTGTCTTGCCTCCCAAATCGTCCTCTACCTCCCTCTAGCTATATATTCCGTGCCTAGGACATTAGTTAGGGTTAGCAAAGTATATGTGAGACATTGATATAGCTTTGCTCCTTCTACCGCTCCACTTGGAGATCAAGAAATCCTAGTAGATGATTCGAAGTGGATATCAAGACCTCCTGTTGGAGAAGACTATCATTAAGACCTCACCTCCTTAGTAGTGGGAAGAACCTGACCTTTGTGCTTGTTTCCTTGGGTTGTTCTTGTATTCTTGTTGATCTCAACTATGCTATTATAGTGGAGGTGTGATTGGGTTTTGTTTGACTGAATTTCCTCTTTGTGTTCTTGTGTTCATCCTATTTTGCCCCTCCAAGTGTGAAAACCCCACAACAGACTTTCTGAGTACGAGACGATTAAAGATGGCAATCCCACCAATAGGTTTTGGCACCCATGGCAATTTGATCCGAATAGGTATGGTATGGGTTGACGGCATCGCCCATGGGTCCTACCCTTTGGTGACCCAACCATTCTATGGCATCGGCACAAGTTTATGTCGGTGGGTCATCCTGTGGGTTTTCTGATTAGTACTGTTAATCATACTTTTTCAGTTCATATTTATGTGAATGCACTACATATAACATACATAATGTCATACCTAACATACACAATTATTATTACTAAATCTATTTATTAACTTACATGAGATGGATTCGATGCTCGGGTGAGGATGCCCCAAGTGAAACACCTTGATTCGGAATATCCAGACCGGTGATCTTGCATCAACTTCCACCCCAATGCTCATGCCCTTCCCCTGCATGATGGTAAGGACGACAGCGCCAACACCAATCTCTCCCTCACTCAACTTTCTCATATCCTCATCCTACTCATCACGGATCAACATCAGTTACTGCACACTTGCTAACACAAGGATCAAGACACCGAATTTGTTGCGGTCATGGCTGGAGCTATGTATCTCAATAGGAAAATCACAAGTTGCCTTGTGTCCGAACGTGAGCTGAGCGTAATTTTACGTGCTCTTAGTGTATCCACATGTAAGTCGAGTACCAAAACCTACAAAAAAATTATCTCGGCTTGTACCAAGATAAGCCGACTATTATGAAAAAACCCTCGATGTACGTATCCACCTCGACATATTCAACAAAATTTATATGGCTTATATTTGGCTGTTGGCAAATTGATTTCATCGTGGTCACCATCGACATGCTTAATGTCTACTGTAATAGTGATCGATATAAGCCGAGTACGCTCCAACGACACCCGACTTGTATTTTCACTTTTCTCTTTCTAAAACACATAATCCATCACCTCCTATGTAGGCTGAGTCCTCGGCTTCTTTTTGGATTGTATCCTGCCCAACTGCCCCTTCCCCTGCCTTTTATGTGAATGTGTGCTGGCGACACCATACAACCATGACGTGCCAGCATCGCCATCCTCCTCCTCAACTGAAGCATGTCGCCGCGACCCAAGCTTGCCACCAGCTCACTGCCGTCGACTATCCTTCATCCCACGGTCCGAGGGAGCAGCAATCGCCACCATCTCTCCTTTATCACATAGGATGACGTCGCCGCGGGCTTCTCCAATTCGACGCATCAGCCCTCGCCACCATCCCGTACGCCGGTCGACCTGCCACATCCCACTGAGGTGAGTAAGCTCCACTAGTTTTTTCTTTCATTTCTTTATATTTTTGGATGAATAATATGCATGTCGGTGAAAATAGCTTGCTATATATGGTAATAATCGTAATATATGCATGATATGCATGGATCTATACACTATATGTGTTAATAATAATTAGCATAAGAGCCTGTGTATTGCAACGGGAGAAAAAACTACGGCACTCCCCTAACCCATTAACCATGACTCAAGTACACTGTCTCGCCACCAAGCTCAACGTCAAGAAGACTCCCATGGTGTTCAAACCGGGCGATCTAGTATAGCTACACCTCCGCAAGGACCGCTTCCACAACGAGCACAAGTCCAAGCTACTACCGTGAGCTGATGGACCCTTCAAAGTGCTCGTCCGTTACAATGACAACGCCTACAAGATTGAAATCCCACGTGACAAGTACAACATAAGCGACATCTTCAACGTCAAGGACTTGTCCCCATACCATGGTGATGAAGATCACGATCCGAGGATGGATCTCTCCAAAGGGGGGAGATGATGCGGAGCATCCTCCGATCATCCCCATGGACTCTAAACCAACACATCAAGCACCACGTGGACCTATGACAAGAGCTCGCGCACGTGCCATCGAAACCAAGGTGAACTCACTCCTCTTCGAGATTGACATGGATACGAATGGAACTTGGATGCTACCTCACCAAAATGGGCTATGTTTCATTAGGTATGAGGACGACCACCACAAAGCAGCTAGGGAGCATCCCGGAGGCCATCGAGAAGGACCCCCAACACCACAAGGAAGAAGGAAAAGCTCATCAAGTTGAAAACAACAAGTCCCAGGCAACCCCGTGCGCAGGCCTCCCCCAACCCCGTGCCCACGGGCCTCCCAGAAAGCTACTCGAAGTGAACACGCGCACCCCTGTGCGCCCGGTCCTCACCGATGTAGCCCCGCGCGCACGGGCCTGTACCGTGCCCACGTGACCCTCATGCGCACGGGCCTCACTTACCCCATGCGCATGGCCCTTCCAGGTTGCGGCCGAGGGTTTCCTATCTTGCCTCCCAAGCGATTCCCTACCCCCCACTAGCTATATATTCCGTGCCTAGGACATTATTTAGGGTTAGCAAAGTATATGTGAGACATTGATAGAGCTTTGCTCCTTCTACCACTCCTCTTGGAGATCAAGACCTCCTAGGAGAAGATCCCAAGTGGATATCAAGACCTCATCTTGGAGAAGACTATCATCAAGACATCACCTCCTTAGGAGTGGGAAGAACCTGACCTTTGTGCTTGTTTCCTTGGATTGTTCTTGTATTCTTGTGGATCTCAACTATGATATTCTAGTGGATGTGTCATTGGGTTTTGTTTGAGTGAATTTCCTCTTTTTATTCTTGCGTTCATCCTATTTCCCCCCTGCAAGTGTGAAAAGATCTCCACATAGGGTTCCACCCTACAACAGACTTTCTGAGTACCAGATGATTAAAGATGGCAATCCCACCAATAGGTTTTGGCACCCATGGCAATTACATCCGAATAGGTATGGTATGGGTTGGCGGCATCGCCCATGGGTCTTACCTTTGGTGACCCAACCAATCTATGGCATAGGCACAAGTTTATGTCGGTGGGTCACCTTGTGGGTTTTCTGATTAGTACGGTTAATCATACTATTTCAGTTCATATTTTATGTGAATGCACTACATATAACATATATAATGTCACACCTAACATACACAATTATTATTGGTAAATCTATTTATTAATTTACATGAGATGGATTCGATGCTCGGAGGAGGATGCCCCAAGTGAAGCATCTTGATTTAGAATATCCAGACCGGTGATCTTGCCCCAACTTCCGCCCTAATGCTCAGGCCTTCCCCTGCATGATGGTTATGATGGCTGCACCAACACCGACCTCTCCCTCACTCTATTTTATCATCTCCTCATCCTACTCATCATGGATCAACATCAGTTGCTACACACTTGCTAACACAAGTATCAAGACACCGAATTTGTTGCGATCATGGCTGGAGCTATGTATCTCAACAGGAAAGTCACAAGCTTCCTAGTGTCTGGACGTAAGCGGAGTGTAATTACGGGTTCTTAGTGTATACACATGTAAGTCGAGTACCAAAACCTACAAAAAATTATCTCGGCTTGTACCAAGATAAGCCGACTATTATGGAAAACCCCTCAGTGTACGTATCCACCTCGACATATTCAACAAAAACTACATGGCTTACATTTGGCTGTTGGCAAATGGACTGCACATGGTCGCCATCGACATGATTAATGCCTACTGTAATTGTGACCGATATAAGCAGAGTACGCTCCAACGACACTCAGCTTGTATTTTCACTTTTCTCTTTCTAAAACACATAATGCACCGCCTCCTATATAGGTCGAGAACTCGGATTCTGTTTGGATTGTATCCTGCCCACCCGCCCCTTCCCCTGCCTTTTATGTGAAGCGCGTGCTGGTGACACCGTACAACCATGTCGCGCCACCGTCGTCATCCTCCTCCTCAACCAAAGCATGTCGCCGCGACCCAAAGTTGCCACCAGCTCGCCGCCGCCGACTATCCTTCAGCCGATGGGCCGAGGGAGCAGCCACCACTGATGGGGTTATGTACCTAGGGTAGGGTCATGGACCTGATCCAAGTAACTTACCCCAGGACATCCTTAGAAGAGGTCGCCTTCCAGTCGACCAACGAGGATTCACTCGACTGGCCTGAAGGACTCGACCACGAAGACTCACTCGACCACCAGGAGGCCAAGAGGCACTCTGCACTGCAACGGCCTGTAATCAAGTAGACTTTATGATAGTAAAGGCACTTTATGTGGGGCGTTACCAGTAACGCCCCAGACTTAACTCACCTTAAACCCTCTCCTACGTGGGCTGGCCGGGGTCCTGGCGCACTCTATATAAGCCACCCCCCTCCACAGGCAGAAGGGTTCGGCACCTTGTAGTTCATACACTCATAATCCACTCGACCGCCTCCGGGCTCCGAGACATAGGGCTGTTACTTCTTCCGAGAAGGGCCTGAACTCGTACATCCTTTGTGCTTACAACCTCTCCATAGCTAGGACCTTGCCTCTCCATACCTACCCCCACTCTACTGTCAGGCTTAGAACCACGACAGTTGGCGCCCACCGTGGGGCAGGTGTTTTAGCGATTTTGTGGAGAAGTTGCGATTCTTCCGAGTACTTTCATCATGGTGTCTGCTGGAGTTTTGGTCGAGGGTCAAGAGATCCGTCTCGGCACTCTCACCTTCATCGCCGACGACTCCGCATGGCTCCAGGAGGCTCCACTCGACGTAGATGCGCTCCCCGTCCGCAGTGCGACGCATTTTCGCGCGTGTGTCCGTGGCGTTCTGCTGCGGCAACCGTCGACCCAGTATCGGTCGGCTCCTCCATCGTCCACCCTCCCGGTCTCCCGCCAGCGCAAGCGCTCGGGCCGGTCGAGGCTTCAGCGATGGGTGAGGCACGCGGTGGCTCGCCAATCGGCCACCACCCAAGTTGCGGCAATCGAGCCCGACGAACCTCTCTACGGCTTGTTCGACCTGTCGACTGGCTCCGTAGAGACTGCATCCGAGTGCGGTAGCAGTGATCCAGCGGCGGAAATCTTGATGGTCGATGGGCCCCACAGTCCCCCTGGCTTCGCCCGTGGTGGTGGAGCAGGTGACGGCGGCGACCCTACGCGAGGCTACGAAGAGTACCAACCCGAGCCACTCGACTCTCTGCAAAGAGAGGAACTTCGCCGCAGGAACGAGGATCCCCTGCGTATTCCCATCGCAGGAGAAACCCCCGAGGCTCGTGCCTTGGAGGAGGCGCGCCTGGCCAATTTGGCCGAGCGCACTCGACTGGAGAACCTTCAGCGAGCACTCGACGAGCGCGCGCGGCAACGAGTTCCCGACACCAGTCGACGTCAACTCTTCCCGCCGACTCAGGTATATTGAAGCCCAATTCAGAATTTAGCAGCTGCGACCCGTATAGCAGAGTCCATCCAGCCTTCGCAGTCGGAAGCTGGCAGAGGTTTGCTGCAGATCAGGGATCTGCTCCGGGCAGCAGGGGATCAGAATTCAGCCGTGTCTCAGTCGCGCAAAAGAATTCACAGTCGATCCGTCACTGTGAATACGGTTCAGTCGGCTCACAGCCCCAGATCGCCTCCGCGGTGCGAAGTGCGCGAGAATCGGCAAGATCAATATGGCGACAGACTCGACCGAGATGATAGGCATCGAGTGCCCTATTCCCCTCCGAGGGGTGGGTCTTACGCTCCTCGGCAGCCAGATGATAGGCGTCAGTATAGTACAGGGCGTAGGGTTCCAGTTGACCCCAGAGAACCAGGCTTCGACGCGCGATCCATTATCGTGCAAGGGTTGGTCGAGCGGAACAGAGCCCATCGAGGTGCACTCGACAGAGATGTACCCACAAGTAGTCGAGCGCATGTTTCTGGTCCTGAATGTTTCAGCAGAGCTATCAGAGCCGCAGTTATCCCCCCCAATTTCAGGTTGGCAACAGGAGTCAGCAAGTTCACTGGTGAGTCTAAGCCTGAAACTTGGCTTGAAGACTACCGAGTGGCAGTTCAGATTGGTGGTGGGAACGACGAGGTGGCCATGAAGCATTTACCCCTCATGTTGGAAGGTTCTGCCAGGGCATGGTTGACTCAATTACCTCCTAGCAGCATTTACACTTGGGAAGATCTGTCCCGAGTGTTCATCAGAACGTTTGAAGGGACTTGCAAGCGACCAGCTGGATTGACAGAGTTGCAAGTCTGCGTGCAGAAAGCTAATGAGACTCTCAGAGAGTATATTCAGAGGTGGATCACTTTGCATCACACTGTGGAAAATGTCTCTGATCATCAGGCAGTCTGCGCCTTCAAAGACGGCGTCAAGAACAGAGAACTGAGTTTGAAATTTGGTCGAACCGGTGACATGACCTTGAGTCGGATGATGGAGATTGCTACCAAGTACGCCAACGGCGAAGAAGAAGACCGACTCCGAAGCGGCAAGCACAAGCCGAGTCAGTCGGAAAAGGGAAACACCAGTCGGAAACAGAAGCGGAAGGCTGAACCGGCAGCTCCTGGAGAGGCTCTGGCCGTGACTCAAGGAAAGTTTAAGGGGAAACCAAAAGGATCCTGGAACCCCAAGAAGGTAAAGGATAAAGAAGGGAACGACGTGTTGGATATGCCATGTCACATTCACACGAAGAAAGACGAAGATGGGAATATCATTTACCCAAAGCACACCACTCGCCAATGTCGACTCCTGATCCAGCAGTTTCAGGGAAAACAGTCTAAGGACAAGGAGAAGGAGTCGGACAAGGCCGAAGACAAGGAGGACAGTGAGGGAGGATATCCGCATATCAACTCCACTCTGATGATCTTTGCAGATGTGGAAAGCAGAAGTCGACTGAAAGTGATTAACCGAGAGGTGAACATGGTTGCCCCAGCAAAGGAAAATTATCTGAAGTGGTCTCAAACACCCATCACATTCGACCAATCTGATCACCCGACTCATATTGCCACCCCAGGGAGGCAAGCTTTGGTGGTCGATCCAGTTGTCGAAGGCACTCGACCGACAAAAGTGCTGATGGATGGTGGAAGTGGGCTGAATCTGTTATATGCAGACACATTGAAAGGTATGGGCATTCCGATGTCCCGACTGAGCACTAGTAACATGAGCTTTCATGGAGTTATACCAGGGAAGAAGGCCGAGTCACTCGGCCAGATAGCTTTGGACGTGGTGTTTGGTGATTCGAAGCATTTTCGCAAAGAAAAGTTGACGTTTGAGGTCGTGGATTTTCAAAGTGCATATCATGCCATTTTGGGGAGACCAGCCTATGCACGGTTCATGGCTCGACCATGTTACGTGTACCTCAAATTGAAGATGCCCGGCCCCAAAGGAGTGATCACTGTCACCGGTGATAGGAAAAAGGCAGAGGAGTGCTTTCAGAAGGGCTCCAAGATTGCCGATTCCCAAGTGACAGCGGTCGAGTTCGAAGAATACAAGCAAAACACAGATCCGAGTGACTTGCTGCGATCCAAGAAGCCCGCCACAGAGTCTGCATTCCAGTCGTCCGGTGAGACGAAGCCTGTTCACATTCACCCGACCGACCCCGAAGCAGCCCCGACCCGCATCTCCACAACACTCGACCCAAAATAGGAAGAAGCGCTCATCCAGTTCCTCCGTGAGAACTGGGACATTTTTGCATGAAAGCCCGCTGACATGCCAGGTGTTCCCAGGGGACTGGCTGAGCATCGCCTAAGAGTCGACTCGTCTGCAAAACCAGTCAAAGAGCATCTTCGGCGATCCGCCGTCCAGAAGAGAAAGGCCATCGGTGAAGAAGTGGCTCGACTGTTGGCGGCAGGATTTATCCGAGAGATATACCACTCCGAGTGGCTCGCTAATGTCGTCATGGTTCCTAAGAAGGACAAGTCGCTCCGAATGTGCATTGATTTCAAGCACATCAACCGGGCCTGCCCGAAAGATCACTTTCCTCTCCCTCGCATAGATCAAATTGTTGACTCGACCGCGAGATGCGAGAGGTTGTCTTTTTTAGATGCTTACTCCGGGTACCACCAGATCCGTCTGTATGGGCCCGATGAGGTAAAAACAGCTTTCATCACTCCATTCGGGTGCTTCTGCTATATCACCATGCCATTCGGCCTCAAGAATGCCGGAGCCACATTTATGCGAATGATTCAGAAGTGTCTACTCACTCAAATCAGTCGGAATGTGGAAGCTTATATGGATGATATTGTTGTCAAGTCACGAAAAGGTTCCGACCTGCTCACTGACCTCGCCGAAACATTTGCCAACCTCAGAAGGTATGATATCAAGCTCAATCCATCAAAGTGCACATTTGGAGTTCCTGGTGGCAAGTTACTCGGTTTTCTCGTTTCCGAACGGGGAATCGACGCTAACCCAGAGAAGATTGGCACTATTCTCCGAATGAAACGCCATGTGCGAGTGCACGATGTCCAGAAGCTTACTGGATGCTTGGCCGCATTAAGTCGATTCATCTCATGACTCGGTGAAAAGGCACTGCCTCTTTACCGACTGATGAAGAAGGCTGACAAGTTCGAGTGGACTCCAGAAGCTGATGCAGCGTTTGCCGAGCTAAAAGCTCTGCTCTCCACCCAGCCGGTGCTTGCTGCTCCAATCAGCAAAGAGCCTCTGTTGCTCTACATCGCAGCCACAGGACAAGTCGTCAGTACTGTGCTAACGGTCGAGCGGGAAGAAGAAGGAAAAGCTCTCAAAGTTCAGCGCCCAGTGTATTATTTGTCTGAAGTCTTGACTCCATCCAAGCAGAGATATCCTCATTATCAGAAGCTTGTGTATGGAATATACATGACCACAAAGAAGGTTGCTCATTATTTCTCTGACCATTCCATCACAGTCGTCAGCGACGCTCCACTATCAGAGATTTTGCACAACAGAGATGCAACTGGTCGAGTGGCCAAATGGGCGATTGAACTTCTTCCCCTTGATATCAAGTTTGAGGCAAAGAAAGCCATTAAGTCCCAGGCAATAGCAGATTTCCTCGCCGAGTGGATTGAACAGCAGCAGCCGACTGAAGTTCACTCGGAGCATTGGACCATGTTTTTTGATGGCTCTAAGATGTTGAATGGTTCCGGTGCTGGGGTTGTCCTGGTTTCCCCCAAAGGAGATAAGCTCAGATATGTGCTCCAGATTCACTTTGATTCCTCCAACAATGAGGCGGAATATGAGGCCCTCCTATATGGGTTGCGCATGGCCATTTCACTCGGCGTCCGTCGCCTAATGGTTTATGGCGACTCGGATTTAGTGGTCAATCAGGTGATGAAAGAGTGGGACGTGAGAAGCCCAGCCATGACTGGATACTGCAGTGAAGTGAGGAAGCTGGAAAATAAGTTCGAGGGGTTGGAGCTCCATCATATACCCCGACTGAAAAACCAAGCAGCTGATGATCTAGCAAAGATAGGTTCCAAGAGAGAAGCCATTCCGAGTGGTGTGTTCTTGGAGCATATACACACTCCGTCAGTCAAAGAAGATCCTTTCACCGAAGAAACTCCGCAGCCCAAGAGCGCCACAGATCCGACTGAAGTTGAAGTCCCAGCGGTGGTCGACTTGATCATGGAGGTTTTGGTGGTCATTCCCGACTGGACGATTCCGTATGTCGCATATATCTTGAGGAAAGAGCTTCCGGAGGATGAGGAAGAGGCTCGACAGATCGTCCGTCGATCTAAAGCCTTTACCGTAATCAAAGGACAATTATACAGAGAAAGCGCGACCGGAGTCGGTCAGAAGTGCATAACACCAGAAGAAGGTCGACTCATCCTCAATGATATTCACTCGGGGACCTGTGGTCATCATGCGTCCTCTCGGACCATCGTGGCCAAAGCATACCGAGCCGGATTTTACTGGCCCAAGGCGAATGAGATGGCAAAAGAGATAGTGGATAAGTGCGAGGGATGTCAGTTCTACTCGAATATGTCGCACAAGCCTGCGTCAGCTCTGAAGACCATCCCACTCGTCTGGCCTTTTGCAGTTTGGGGGCTGGACATGGTCGGTCCTTTGAGAACAGGACGAAGCGGCTTCACGCATGTACTGGTGGCAGTCGACAAGTTCACCAAGTGGATCGAGGCTAAACCAATCAAGAGCCTTGACACCGGTACTGCTGTTAGCTTCATCAGGGAACTAATATTCAGATATGGAGTCCCGCACAGCATCATTACGGATAATGGGTCGAACTTTGACTCAAAGGAATTCAGAGCTTTCTGCGACTCCCAGGGCACACGTGTCGACTACGCTTCAGTCGCCCATCCGCAGTCGAATGGACAAGCAGAGCGAGCTAATGGACTGATTCTTAAGGGATTGAAGCCTCGACTGATGCGTGATCTCAAACACGCGGCTGGAGCTTGGGTCGACGAACTTCCCTCTGTACTCTGGGGACTGCGGACCACACCTAATCGGTCGACCGGAAGAACTCCATTCTTCTTGGTCTACGGAGCTGAAGCGGTCTTGCCGAGTGATCTTCTGCATAATGCTCCCCGAGTTGAAATCTACAACGAAGCAGAAGCTGAACAAGCGCGGCAGGACGCAGTCGACCTTTTAGAGGAAGAAAGGGAGATGGCTCTGATCCGGTCGACCATCTACCAACAAGATCTGCGCCGTTTCCACGCCAGAAATGTGAGAGGTCGAGCCTTCCAGGAAGGAGATTTGGTTCTCCGAGTGGATCAGCACAAACCACACAAGCTTGCTCCTTCTTGGGAAGGCCCCTTCATCGTCACCAAGGTCCTCCACAATGGGGCGTACCGTCTTTACAACGTCGAGCATAATATCGACGAGCCCCGAGCTTGGAACGCGGAGCTACTCCGCCCATTCTACACTTAAGCTTTATCATTCGGATGAGTTGCAATAAAGTACTTTTTCAGTTCATGGACCTCAAAATAATAGTGTCATAGTTCCTCCATAATATCTGTCACTTTTTATTTTTGTCCAATGAAATTCCCCTCAGTGGGTGACTTAGCTGCGAATCCGTTTCGCCTAAGTTTGTAAAAATCCTACCGAGTGGTGAGCCAGACTCCCACTCGGAGGCTTAGCTGCGAATCCGTTTCGCCTAAGTTATCAAAATCCTACCGAGTGGTAAGCCAGCCTTCCACTCGGAGGCTTAGCTGCAGTGCAAGCACTCGCCTAAGTTATAAAATCCTACCGAGTGAAGAGCAACCCTCTCACTCGGGGGCTTAGTTGCAGTCCAAGCACTCGCCTAAGTTATAAAAATCCTACCGAGTGAAGAGCAACCCTCTCACTCGGAGGCTTAGCTGCAGTGCAAGCACTCGTCTAAGTTATAAAATCCTACCGAGTGAAGAGCAACCCTCTCACTCGGGCGCTTAGCTGCAGTCCAAGCACTCGCCTAAGTTATAAAAATCCTACCGAGTGAAGAGCAACCCTCTCACTCGGAGGCTTAGCCGCAGCCCTGTGCTCGCCTAAGGTATAAAAATCCTACCGAGTGGAGAGCAACCCTCTCACTCGGGGGCTTAGCTGCAGTCCAAGCACTCGCCTAAGTTATAAAAATCCTACCGAGTGGAGAGCAACCCTCTCACTCGGAGGCTTAGCTGCAGTCCAAGCACTCGCCTAAGTTATAAAATCCTACCGAGTGAAGAGCAACCCTCTCACTCGGGGGCTTAGCTGCAGTCCAAGCACTCGCCTAAGTTATAAAAATCCTACCGAGTGAAGAGCAACCCTCTCACTCGGGGGCTTAGCTGCAGCCCTGTGCCTCGCCTAAGTTATAAAAATCCTACCGAGTGAAGAGCAACCCTCTCACTCGGGGGCTTAGCTGCAGCCCTGTGCTCGCCTAAGTTATAAAATCCTACCGAGTGAAGAGCAACCCTCTCACTCGGGGGCTTAGCTGCAGCCCTGTGCTCGCCTAAGTTATAAAAATCCTACCGAGTGAAGAGCAACCCTCTCACTCGGGGGCTTAGCTGCAGCCCTGTGCTCGCCTAAGTTATAAAAATCCTACCGAGTGAGGAGCAACCCTCTCACTCGGAGGCTTAGCTGCAGTCCAAGCACTCGCCTAAGTTATCGAAATCCTACCGAGTGAAGAGTAAAACTTCTCACTCGGGGGCTTAGCCGCAGCCCAGTGCTCGCCTAAGTGGACTAAAGAATAAGTCGATTGCAGAAAAGGCGCCTTGCTTTGAACCTGCAAAAGACATTTTGAGCCGAAGGCAATCATATTCAAGCGCCAAATTCAAGTTTGAATCGATATCTAAAGGAACCGAAAGTGCTCAGGCGTCAAGCCCGTTAAGGTTTGTCGGTTACAATTCCACTCGGCATACCGAGGCAAATTTAAAGCGTCGAGCCAGAAGAAGTTTTTTACCCCTCCTGTGGAGGGCTGGAAGGTGCAACAAATTCATCAAGGTCAATTCCGTCGGCGATCCGAGTGGCAGCTGCAAGGAAAGTCTCCATAAAGGACCTGAAGTCGTGCTTCTTGGTATTGGCCACCCGAAGGGCCGCCAGCTTCTCTTCTCGCGCATCTTTGCAGTGGACTCGGGCCAGACACAGAGCGACATCTGCACCACACCGAGCCGAGGACTTCTTCCACTCCTGCACTCGACCAGGGATCGTGTTCAAGCGGGCCATCAGCGACTCAAGGTCATTCTGAAGTGTCTCCTCAGGCCAGAGCGTCGAGTCGATGCGAGATGTGGCGGCCTTCAGCCTTGCGAGATAGTCCACGACAGCTGCAACACGAGACTCCAGTCGGAAAACATCCATGGCAACTTCGTCGTTCACCGGAGAATTGACGGGGTCGAGGTTTGGCTCCAGTCGGCTGGTTTCTTCTTCAAAGTTTTGACAAAATTCTGCAAGGATGATCACTAAGTCAAGGGGATAGTCGAATGGAAAAAGCCACAATTGGAAATATTTGCCAAACATGGAGGTTTACCTTCAAGCATAAGAAACAGCTTCTTGGCAAGGCCACTCAGGAAGGCCTCCAGTTCAGTTTTCTTCTCAGTCAATTTGCTGACTTGGTCGGTCAGGGCAGCTTTATCAGTTTTCAGTCGACTGACCTCCTTGTTGGCAATCCCAAGAGCAGCTTTCAGATTGGTATTGTCTTGTTCGAGCTTGGTGACTGAAGCTAACTTCTCGTCAGCAAGCTTGATCTTCTCAGCTAGCTCAAGGTCTTTCTTCTGCTGGGCCTCCCTTACCTTACCTGCAAGTTACAGCAAGATCAGATTTTGAAACAAGCAAGGGGAAAAGCAGTCGTCAGGGTCTCACCAAACATACCTTCGGTCTCCTCCTTTGCCTTTGTCAGTTTCTCCTGAACCAGCTTCAAGCTCAGCTCGACTTGAGTATGTTTTTGTTCCAGCTCTGAGTAGCGAGCCACAAGATCACAAGAGTTCTGCGAAGAACCAATCGACTAAATGTCAAAAATAATTCACTTCCGAGTGAAAAAGGGAAAAACACACGTTTCTAAGACTACAGCCGAATACAAGCATTCGACCGTAGTCTCGGGGACTACACCCAGTGGGTGCACTCAGCGTGCCCCCACTAATCCTGTTGAAGACAAAGTCGACCAGTCGACCTCAAAAAAAAAGAGATGCATTCTCTAAGACTGTGATCAACTGCAAGCAGTCGACCACAGTCTCGGGGACTACACCCAGTGGGTGCACTCAGCGTGCCCCCACCGGTTTGTGAAATCCAGTCGACAAGTCGACTGAAAGAAAAATTGACATCATAAAGCCTAAGGCCGACTGCCAGCAGTCGACCTTAGCCTTGGGGACTACACCCAGTGGGTGCACTCAGCGTGCCCCCACCGGTTTGTGAAATCCAGTCGACCAGTCGACTGACAGAAAGATTGACATCATAAAGCCTAAGGCCGACTGCCAGCAGTCGACCTTAGCCTTGGGGACTACACCCAGCGGGTGCACTCAGCGTGCCCCCGCTAACACGGAGTTTATTCGACACACCCAGTGGGTGACTGCTATAAATTCCGGAAAAGAAAAGTTTTTGGTAGCATATCCAACAGAACAAACAGCGGTCGACTGACCTGGACATTGCTTTGGAGGGCAGAGCTGGCGTCATAAGCTGCCTGGCTCGCGTCCCGGATGGTCTTCAGCTGCTCCATCATGAGTCCCGCCTGGCGTATTGCCTCCTTCGCTGCGCCAGCTTGGTCCTCTGGGACGTGGTGCGTCGTGAAGAGGGAGGGCTGCTGAGCACTCGTCAGTGGATTTGCGAAGGACACCGTGTGTCGAGTGGTGTTCTCTTCCTCCACAGTCAGAATCTCAGGCGCCGTCACATCCTGAGGCACCTTACTGGCGGACGCTTTCCGACTCCTCCTGCGTGCCAGTGGTTCTTCATCCTCGTCGTCGTCAGGGAGATTGATAACAGTATTGGGTGGAGCTGCGGAGAAGAATCAGGATCAGAGATCGCGAGTCAGTCGACTAAGAACGGTGTTAAGAATACAGTACCTGGGTTCGAAGTTGCTGCATCCTCCATCTCGTGGTCATCAGCCCGGGCCGAGGTCTCAGAAGTAGCAGCACTGCAACTCCAAAGGATCAGTCGACTAACTTCAGCGTCGACCAGAGATAAAGTTCACACAGAATAAGAAAATATGAGCAGCACGGTTACCCTGATATGGTGGGGATGGACACCTTCATCTTCGGCAAGAGCTTGATCGGCTTCGACGAGGCCGCCCTGGGCTGCTTCGGCGCCTTTTCAGTCGGCACCGGAGAGGTGGTCCGAGGGCGCTTGGTCGACTGAGTGGCGGTCACAACCCCCTTACCACGTTCGGTCGAAGGGTCGTGGACAAGCTTCGACCGCCTTTCTGAGCGCGGTGGTACGACCTCCTCCTCCTCTTCTTCCTCGTCCTCGACGTCGTCTTCATCACCGTCATCATCATCATCGTCGTCATCATCCTCTGCAACATCCGAGTCCCATTCCTCCTCTTCCTGGCTCTCGCCCCCGCTCGCCTCGCCCTCCTCAGTCGAAGCTTGTGCCCCATTGGGCATCGAGTACAGCTCGGTGAGGGCCTAGCAGATGCCCAGACAAGGATCAGTCGACCAGTCGGCAGGGTTAACAGAAATGAATACGACGAGGGCGCAGTGGAGAGCAGAGCAAGTGTACCTTGTTTGAGTCGCTGTTGTGGTCGAGTGGAGGAATCCTTCTGGCTCCGCGTGGGTTGTCCTTGTTTCCGGTGACGGCTGCCATCCATCTTTCCAGAGTGACATCGTCGACTGCTTCTGGATGGACTCTAGTCTCGTCTTCGGTCCCACAGTACAACCACATGCAGTGGCTCCGGAACTGGAGAGGCTGGATGCGACGCCTGAGGAAAACCTCCAGGAGGTCCATGCCCGTCACTCCCTCCCGAACCAACTGCACCACGCGCTCCATCAACATCTTCACGTCGGCTTTCTCCTCCGGAATCAGCTTCAGAGGGGAAGGCTTGCTCACTCGGTCCATGGTGAACGGAGGGAGTCCACTCGACTGCCCTGGCGTCGACTGGACCTGGCAGTAGAACCAAGTCGACTGCCAGCCTCTGACGGACTCGGGAAAGGTCATGGGCGGGAAGGTGCTCTTATTCCTCACCTGAATCCCCAGGCCCCCGCACATTTGGACGACTCGGGTTCTCTCATCACCTGGGCTCGCCTTCTTCACGGTCTGAGATCGACACGTGAATATATGTTTGAACAAACCCCAGTGCGGTCGACAGCCCAAGAAACCCTCACACATGGACACGAACGCAGCAAGATAGGCAATGGAGTTTGGGGTAAAGTGGTGGAGCTGCGCTCCGAAGAAGTTCAAGAAGCCACGAAAGAAAACACTCGGCGGCAAGGAAAACCCACGATCAACATGAGTGGCCAAAAGCACACACTCACCCTCTTCTGGCTGGGGCTGCCACTCCTTCCCCGGAAGCCTCGCAGCTCCGTGGGGGATCAAGCCCTCGTTGGCCATGTCGAGGAGGTCATTCTCCGTGATGGTCGACTGGATCCAGTCTCCTTGGACCCAGCCCTTCGGCAGGCGGGATCTGGACGAGGACCCTCCGCGGCTGGTGGATCTCCCCTTCGCCTTCTCCGATGCCGACGCCTTCTTTGCACGCTCCAGCGCCGCCGTCTTCTCCTTGGCCATGGTCGCCGGCGAGATGCGCGAAGGGAAGTGGTGCGGGGGCGAGAGCGAGCACGCTGAGCAGGGAGGAAGGAAGCAGAGAGAGGGGGAGAATGCTAAGGCGCAGCACAGAAATCCTCGCCGGGCACATTTATAAGGTCCCTTCCGAGTGGATGACAGGTGGGCCCGGTCGATCTAATCATATCTGGAACAGTTATGCAGACGGGATACGTGGCGAAAAAGGCGGCGCGGAGATCGAGGCGTCCATGCCCCGTCCCATCCGAACGCCGCGGTCCGCCCCGCTTCGCGCGCGCCCCCAAATTTCGCATCCCGCGGAATCCGCGAGCAACAAATCAGTCTGTCAGGCGCGGTGTTTCCGGCGATCCGTCGCTCGGAGATCGTCGAAGCCTGAAAGATCACTCGACGCAAAAACAGAATGGATCAAGTCGACTGAAGGCAAGTTGTTTCCTGTCGACGAAGAGATTCTTTGGTCCAGAACAGCGCACAACCGGAGCGCAAAGGTTAATCGGAAACGACATCAACTCCTTCTTCACTCGAAGCCTCAATCCATTCGGGGGCTAATGATGGGGTTATGTACCTAGGGTAGGGTCATGGACCTGATCCAAGTAACTTACCCCAGGACATCCTTAGAAGAGGTCGCCTTCCAGTCGACCAACGAGGATTCACTCGACTGGCCTGAAGGACTCGACCACGAAGACTCACTCGACCACCAGGAGGCCAAGAGGCACTCTGCACTGCAACGGCCTGTAATCAAGTAGACTTTATGATAGTAAAGGCACTTTATGTGGGGCATTACCAGTAACGCCCCAGACTTAACTCACCTTAAACCCTCTCCTACGTGGGCTGGCCGGGGTCCTGGTGCACTCTATATAAGCCACACCCCTCCACAGGCAGAAGGGTTCGGCACCTTGTAGTTCATACACTCATAATCCACTCGACCGCCTCCGGGCTCCGAGACGTAGGGCTGTTACTTCTTCCGAGAAGGGCCTGAACTTGTACATCCTTTGTGCTTACAACCTCTCCATAGCTAGGACCTTGCCTCTCCATACCTACCCCCCACTCTACTGTCAGGCTTAGAACCACGACAACCACCATCTCTCCTTCATCACACGGGATGACGCCATCGCGGGCTCCGCCAATTTGACGCGTCAGCCATCGCCACCATCCCATACGCCGGTCGACCTCCCACATCCCACCGAGGTGAGTAAGCTCCACTAATTGTTTCTTTCATTTTTCTATATTTTTGGATGAATAATATGCATGTCGATGAAAATAGCTAGCTATATATGGTAATAATCGTTATATATGCATGATATGCATGGATCTATACACTAGATATGTTAATAATAACTAGCGAAAGAGCCCGTGTATTGCAACGGGAGAAAAAAATATGACACTCCCCTAACCCAATAACCATGACTGAAGATCCCAATAGGTCCACATTCTTTATTGGAACACATGGCATCTTATTTGTGTTTCCACTTATCCTTCATCTCATCCTCGCCAACGGTAGCCTTAGTGCTCACGCAATCACAAGGCGTTTTTGTCCATCCTAAGGCATCTCTCTCTTTGACATAAGATGAGAAATCTACTTTTTTTCTCGTGAGGTTTTTTCAAGGTGTGCATGCATGGTTATATATGGTTTCTTCCGTCTCCAATCCTTGTTTGCTGAGGTGTTCATTTCCAATCCGGATCGACACTGATATGAAAGAAAGACATATCATGCACTATTAATTAAGGTTGCAACCAAAATAGCATTTTTAAAATGATTAATAGGTAAAAAATAACATCATATTCAGATTCTGCACATTTTTTTGGGATCAAATTCCTTATATACAATATGAAAAATCATTTGATATGTATTGCAGGATGATTTACTTAAATGTCATGGGGTTTCCTGCAAAATTGAAAAATCTAAATTAAAACTATTATGTGGGTTGATTAACAAAAAATATAGGGGGTTTTGTGCAAAAGAAAAAATCTGACTTAATACTAGACTATGAGTTGATTATTAGAAATATCAGGGGGGTTTCTGTGAAATAGCATGACACAATAATAATATCACCTCCTTTACCAGTAGTGGTAGATTTTTACGGTCCAGATCGATGCTAATATATATATTATGGTATTTTTTATATATGCATGGGTGCAAATTAAGATATATAAATTATCTTTTTTAATACTGCTATGATATGTGCATGTGGAATCTATCAGATTGATGATTGATATACAATATATATATATATATATATATATATATATATATATATATATGACAAATATTTCCTACAAGCAGTGGTAGTTACCATCATTTGTGTTTTGTATGTTGTATGTAGTATTTGTCGAAACCGAGAGTATATACGTGTAGTATGTAGTATATAACAATGATTAGGTAGTATATATTACTAATTTTTAGGTAGTATGTATCATTTTTTGAGTATGCTCAATTTTACGTACAAATATGTACATATTTTACAAATATAACAAAAACTATGGCCTCATATGCAATTTTTTCATGTAACTTGCTTTGAAATATCTTAGATATAATATATGAACATATTTAAAATAATAAAATAGTATATATAGTACCACATGGTAGTATATGAGACATGTGGGGTAACTACCACCGGGTGGTAGGATGGATTTTTCCTATGTGTGTGTGTGTGTGATGGATTATATGAATAATATGGATCGATGTAAATACAGATTATGATAAGTTTTTTGATCATATGGATAGGTTATGATTTTTTTTGATCATATGGATAGATTAGGATAATATTTTTGATCATATGGATTAATTAGGATATTGTTTTTGATCATATGGATATATATATATAATCTATATATATATAGATAGATTATATATATCCATATATATATAATCTATATATATTATATACATATATGATATGGATATATACATATATCTATCTCTATCCATATCTATATATATATGATAGGGATAGATCATGTGGATAGATTAGGATAATGTTTTTGATCATATGGATAGATAAATGGATCGATGTATATATAAATTATGATGAGTTTTTTGATCATATGGATAGATTATGAGGATAGACTATGACTATATAGATATATATGGATAGATAAATGGATCGATGATATGATATGGATGTAGCTAGATAGATTTAGTTTTATATGGATGATGGATCATATGGGCTAGATGGCACGTAGCGCCAATTGGTGCAGAGACCAACCACATCAAGCAAGTTAAGCAAACTATGTTAAACATAAAATGGAAGTCAAGTGAGGTATTTGAAGAGTTTACGTAGGGATCGACTATAGGGAGTTAAGTGAATTATTTGAAGGATTTTGTCCTTCACTGTCTGCAAATGATTAATGCCCATAGATTTCCTCATTTGGGAACATAACATTTAGCCATATACACGTGTGCATCGTGTCATGCCTCGTGACGGAATGTTTGGCTCGTGTCAGGTGGCACTACAAAAAACACTTCCATGATTATACATGTTTGTCAGAGTAGGTCACGTTTTTTGTCATGCATGTACATTCATGATGATTTTACATAGAATCAAGATAGTCATACATGTGCTATCGTAGAAGTGTTTCATGACAATACTCAAATTATCATCATGGAAGTGTCCACTTTCATGACGATAAATGATGCGTCATGGAAGTGTTTTGTCAACGATAACCGACACTGGCATCCACCGTAATGGGTCGCCATTAAGCTATCGGGTACGGGTTTGGATCCGATAACCTCTTAATAGCTCAAACCAACGGGGATTTTCCACATGTAAAATTCTTATTCGCCAAAGGTACCACATGTCAGCTCGGTGTTGCGACAGTTGTCAACCTCCAATAGACAGGAGTTGCCAATGAAACGTCAACATGTGCAACAACCCAGCAGTGGCCCATTTAGGTTAAAACGGACGACCTAGCCAAAGGCCCACAAGATTTTGTCAGATACTAATGGGTCGGCCTGTTAATGGCCTGCCATGTTTTGGGCCAAATGATAGCCCATATTAGATCCGACCCGTTAACAACCTGCCATGGTTTGGGCCAAATTATGACCCATATTAGATCGAGGCTGTTAACAACCTATCATGTTTTGGGCCAATTTACGTCCCATATCAGATTCGGCCCGTTAGCAAGCCACTGTGCTTTTGATCCCATTGAATGCTCAGTTGGCATTTTGACCTGTTAAAGAACCGTTTAATAGTTCGGCCTGATATTTGTTTTGGCCCGTTAGCGGCCCTTGGTGCATATGGGTAGTTGTCAGCCCGATTTCACTTTCGGCCATTTAATGACCATGCTGCATCTAGGCCTATTTCTGGTCCGGAGTGACTTTCGGTCTCTTAATGGCCCGTAATCTTCATGAATAAATTTTATCCCAACCTGACTATCGGCCTGTTAAAGGCCCATGATATAGTTGGGCCTAATTATGGTCCGCTTTGCATCCAGCCTACTTACATCCCGTAATGTGATTGGGCCAACCAAGGCCCGAGATAAATTTTGTCCTATTAATGACCTGTCATGTAATTGGGCCAATCATGGGCCGAGGTATATTTCGGCCTTCTGTCGGCCCATGAATTGTTCGTCACAATTCAGGCCCAATCTACTTTCAGCCTGTTAAAAGCCCATGGTATTGTCTGGCCGAACTAAGGCCCATGGTTTACTCGGCATGTTAAAGGCCCGTAACTACTAGTGGGCCAGTTTACATTTAAGCCTGCTAATGGCCTGATATGATTGTGGGCCCATGTTTCAGCCCATATATACTGAGTTGCGGGCTTGCCTGTTTGAGTACCGTAATTTCTTATATATACCAACTTTTTCACCCGTTGGCCTCCGTTGAAGCTTTTGACCTTTTCAAAGAGCGACAAAAGCATATGCAGCAAATAAATTACAGCATCATGACTTAGAATAAACCTGGACTATACAATAAAGAAATTATGACATATTACATCCACTTGGCATCAAAGTTTGCCGCTGGTGATAATAAAGGGCAACCAGACAACAGATTACATACACTAGGCATCAAAAGGTCGCCACTAGTGCAAATAAACATGCCGACAAAATAATATACAGAACCGACAACTATTAACATAGTTCAAGAAAGGTTAGGCTTGCCCGTGAGCTGTAGTGCAAGCAACTGAGCAAGTTGATGAGACTGCACTTGTTTGACGCTTATATCCTCCAACTCTAGCTGCATAGCATCAATGGACACATTGGACTTCTCATTGATCTAAGATAGAGATTGGAGTTCCAGTAGGGGTTGGCCTGAACCATGTCTTTCTGCTTGAAGTTGAGATTGAGGAAGTCTAACAGATTCATCTGGCGACATCATCGAGCTTGTGTCACTCTATTAGTAAGTAACTTGAATGCTACATCAAGACATGACTATGGGGTTGTAACACTATCTCCAAGATGTGTTGCCTTCTTCCCTGCAATATATGTTAGAGGGACAAGCAATGGGTTTGTCTCACTATCATTGTGGCTGGCATCAGAGGTATCACTCTGAAAGAGATATAAGCAGATAGATGACAAGTTTTGCACATATACGCATCAGTGCTGACAATTCATCCCATTTCTTATTGACAAACAAAGTGGCACAATTTAAAATAGCATTAACATAATATGACATTAATCATAGTTAAAACATGGCAAGAAATGGCATTGTGAAGGAGTGGCCAACTTCATCACACCACTAGATTACAGACCAAGAACACAATTATACATGCAGTGCTAAAGAACGTATAAGGTTAATGGTCAGTATACTGTCAATTTATCACATTTCAGATTGGGAAATAAACATACATGATTTAAATAAAAATAACATAATATGGCATGCATTGTTCATAGTTAAGACATAGCAGGATATGACATGTGTTGGAGTGGGTAGTTTCACCACACAACTGGATTATAGATCAAAAACACAAGCATACATGTAGTGCAAAAGAAGATCACTTGCTCTTTTTAGTTTAATTTACATGGTATGAACAAGGAACTTGGTTGTATAACTAAAAACTGAAATTGAGAAGGACAAACTTATGTTTATGAACTTCTTCATAATAAACTTTAAACATGCAATTTGATACAAATGCCAAAAATAAACAGTAGTTGCAGTCATGCCTATCCAAATATACACAACAAAGTTTAAGGGCTTGAGAAGGACAAACTTATGTTATTAGTGAAGACCGACTCTATAAAGCCCTTGTCCATGATGGGGGGATTCAAGAAGTTTACCACAAAATTTTATTCATAAGCATTGCCTTTATTCTACATTTTGTTAAGTGTCAATATAGATGTGATAATATAGGGGGAAATAGAGAATATCTAAGATAAGATGCAGAGTGATGCTACATAATCAAGTAGCTACAAATGTAAGTATGATGATATAGGCTAAAGGTACTGACAAGAGCAATGCAGAGCTAAACTTCTTTGGTGGCATTGGTTTTATCCAACCTTATAGCATGAGTAAATATAGATCTGATGTGTAGAAAATTGAGGGCAAGGGAAAATAAGCTGCAGAGTGATGGTACATGAACAACTAGTTGTCAATATAAGTATAGTGATAAAGGACAACAAGTACTTACAAGAACAACGCAGAGCCAAACTTCTTCATAAGCATTGGGTTTATTCTACATTAATGTAAACAAGCTATCATGAACACTGATGTCACATAATTAACCAGGTATGAATGTAAGTACAATGATACATGACAATGGGAACTAACAAGAGCAAAGCAGTGAGCAGCATAGTTGCGACATACTGTCATCCATTTCAAACCGATATTACTCTTCGAGCTATTTTCTTGCAAAAGAGATCAGTAAGGCACATGCAGAAATGTAGAAGTTCAAATTGTCATGTGATATCATAGAGAGTACCTCATCCTGGGAATGAGATCAGCACATAACAAGGTTTTTCCATTCAATGTCTTCTACATTTAGCACATGAGACTTCACCGAAATTTCATTTATAGACTTGCTATGAAAGTGTGTTTTCCTTAGGTAACACCGATACTGTTGCAACACGTCCTTGAAAAGCGCAAGCAAGCTTTGCTTATCACGACTATCCAGATTGACCCTCACCTACTTAGAAGAAAGTAATGTAAATTATTGATGTGTTAAATCAGCAGAAAACAAGACAATAATCACTATGATAATAGCACTTACACATAAGTGGGACATGACGATACACATGTGGTTCCTAACAACATTGAAAACATTGTCTTTTAAACTAGGAATAACTTGAATGGTGTTCCAATCTGTGGGGATCGAGCCTCTCGACAGTTTGGATATGTCTTCATCCTATGGATTTGGTGTACTTTTTGCTGGACTAGGATTTTTTTGTGGTACGGCTGGTGCTATGGCACCTGAAATCGGCATACCTTTTGCTGGAGTGCAAGTCCTGTGTGGTGGGGCTAGTGGTGTGGCCAGTGAAGTATGAGTATAGTCTGCTGAAGTCAGGCCTAGATTTTGTCGCTGGTTCTATCGCCAATATAAGTGGGGTGCTATTTGGTTTCTCTGGAACCACAACCTTTTTTCGAGGACTTTGCTTGTACTCCTTTAGGTTCTGCAATCACCCTCTTCCTTTTGGATGTCTGATACACAAGAACAACATTTGAATAGAAAAAATGGTATGATGACAGATGGAATATGTATTGATAATGGATGGGTATGGCATCTTCACATATATGATGAGTAAACTAAGAAGATGGCGGTGCAACGAAGTATAAGAAATGCAAGACACGTTACGCAAGATACGTGCAACCAATAAAGCCTTGCCAAATTAGAACATGCACCTTGATGGGTGAACATGATATGCCATCTGCCTTTGACTCCTCGAGCTCAACATAGTTATTAGGATCATATTCTGAACACAAATCTGTAGGTGGGGAGCGTGTAGGTTCCATTGCATCTAGAATGGAACTCAATCCCTTGGTGCCAAGTTTGTTAGCCATTGCATTGTTCCGCAATATTCTGCTAAATGCGTGCATTCTCATATTCAATGTGATCATTTTCAAAATCTGAGATGCAAAAAAACATAAATATTAGTGAGATTACCTTTGTAATGCATAGTATATTCTAATATAATAGGGGCTCCCTGTAAACCCTTGTATGCTATCTCTGAAATTCTGATGAGAGAGCCCATGTGTGTTGTACTTTGGTGCGTACATTAATATAATCTGGCATTACTACTCAAAAAGTAGGCTCCTTGTTGGGAGCTCCAGAAGTAATGATAGTTGGCAGATGATAGATTGAAAATATACTATATACAAAGTTTATTGCCAAACCATGATGACGAGAGCACACAGAGAAATAATATTCCCTCATGTCTCTATATGAGGCGCACGTGCATTTAAAAACTCACGTAGTAACATTAGCTGACCAATTAAATGTAGGCTTTGAAAATATGAGTGGCATGTAGTTTAGCATGAAGGATGGAGTGCTGCTAGTATGACACAAAGCATCTAGGCAGATTGTAGTGTAGATAAAAGGGGAAAACCATAAGCATCATGAATAAATCAAGAAAGTGGAACTGGTTGGAAAATATGGGGTTGTATTGCCGCTACTAATCAAAAGGCTTTTGATCCCCTACAGGCTAGCTCTATTCACCTGACGCTGCACTACTATTACTATTAGTCTAGTCTCTCAAAGGCCACACAACTCCCATCATTTCCTGTATATTATGGTAGACCAACTCGAAGTGCTAAAAGCATCTAGCAGAAGCAACCTAATAGACCTGTTGACTATAGATGTCCCTTCTCCCCTTCCCGACAAGGAACATGCTGTAATTATTAAAGAAGTACAAAAGAGGAACATGTTAAAGAATAGAAGAGGAAGCATATTATGAAGATTATGCTTCTTTCTATACAATGTTGGTTGCCCACCCATGATGAATCACAAGGCCCAAAGAAATGCAATTCCCCGCTGCCTCTGTATATGTGGCCACATGCATTTGGAAAATCAAGTAGGAGCATTAGCTGACCAACTAAATGTGTGTTTGTTAACTAATATCAGCATCATATCACATTCGTATTTTAACAAATAAGCTTTGGAATTATGAGTGGTGTGTTCTTTATATTCAAGGGTGGACTGCTACTAGTACAACACAAAGCACCTATGCAGATCATAGTCCAGATATAATGGGAAAGCCATAAGCATTATGAGTAAAATCAAGAAAGTGGAACTAGCTGAAAAATATGGGCTAGTATTGCCGGTACGGCTAGAAAGGCTTCGGATACCATACAAGGGCAGCTCTCTTCAACTAAAGGCACACTACTGTTGCTATCAGTCTAACTCTCAAAGGCGACACAACTGCTAGCATTTCCTGAATATAATGGCAGACCAACTCGAAGTGTTGCAAGCATCCATCAAAAGTGATCGAATAGACCTATCGACTGCAAATGTCCCCGCTCCTCTTCATGACAAGGAACATACTGTACTACAATAATTATTAAAGAAGAACATAAGAGGAATATGTTAAAGAAGAGCCAGCATATTTTGGATAATACAGTGTTCATTGCCCACTCATGATGAACCAGAGCGCATAAAGAAATGCAACTCCCTGATGTCTCTCTATATGTGATGCACATGCTTATCGAAACTAAAGTAGGAACATTAGCTAACCAATTAACCATTCTCTGTTTAGTAATATCAGCACCATATCAGATTCGTATTTGAACAACTAAGATTTGGAATTAGGAGTGGCATGTTGTTTAGCTTGATGGGTTGAGGAGCAGTGCTTGCGCCACACCAAGCACCTATGATGATGGTAGTGAATATAAAGGGGGAAAACCATAAGCATTGCGAGTATAGTGTTGAGTGTGCCATGGCGGATCTGAAGGTGCTAACCAGACAAAGGCTACTTCGCAACCAATGTTTGCTTTCAACTAACAAGTAAGATACTAAGTGATGGACAAGAAATCATAGTAAAGCAATGGTGATCTATTTTCTTGCTGAGATAAATAACTTGAGCAGATATGAAAGAGTACCAACCTCTATTGGCAGCACCATGTAAGCATCTGCTGAGATGTTGAGGGTGCTACGGTTGCGATGGCTGTCGACAGCGTGGAAGCAGACCTGGAAGGGCAGACGGTGGCGGTAGGGGATATGTCCCGGCGCGATGGACGGGAAAGTTGTAGGAGCACCCCTGCAAGGTATACGATGCCGCAGATGAAGCAAGAGGATGCAATGCAAGGATCCTGGTCTAGCATCGTGGATGAGAGTGATAACCCACAAGTATAGGGGATCGTTTGTAGCCTTTTTCGATAAGTTAGAGTGTTGAACCCAACAAGGAGCTAAAGGTAGAATTAATATTCTCTCAAGTTCTATCGACCACCGATACAACTCTACAAACACTTAGTCATTCACTTTAGCTAGAACAAGAATAAAACTACTTTGTAGGTGTAAGAGGATAAGTTTGCAAGAATAAAACTAGAAGTACTTAGCGAGATAATAAAGTTAGTTTGTTTTAGCAGAGAGCTTTTTGTAACACAAAGAGAAAGATTGTCCCTAAGCAATTGAATATAACATGATACATACTTATCATATGCAATGAGGGAGAGGCATACAGTGACACACTTTCCGTACTTGGATCATATGCACTTATGATTGGAACACTAGCAAGCAGTCGCAGCTAGTAAAGATCATTAAGGTAAAACTCAACCATAACATTAAGTAACAAGTCCTCCTTACTCCCATACGCAATACCCCCTTACTCGAGTTTAAGCTTATGTCACTCTCGCAACCCACTATAAGCAAATTATGAACGTATTGCGACACCCTACAATGGTAATCCCACGCACTTGCACGACACGGAGGGCACCATATAGGACAGCACCATATTAACATACAAATCATATCAATCACACCATACCACAATTAACCCGTAGGACAAAACAAATCTACTCAAACATCATAGGATTGCCACACATCATTGGATAATAATATATAACATTAAGCACCATGTTCAAGTAGTGAATTATGGCGGGAATAGGGAGGTTAGACCGCTGCATAGAGGGGGAGCGAGTTGGTTATGACGACGACGAAGTTGTTGGGGTAGATCGCCATCATGATGATACCCTCGGCGGCACTCCGACGCCACCAAAAGAGAGGGAGAGAGCCCCCCTCCTCCTCCTCCTCCTCCTCCTCCTCCTCCTCCTCCTCCTCCTCTTCTTCTTCTTCTTCCTCCTCCTCCTCCTCCTACTCCTCTTCTTCTTCCTCCTCCTCCTCCTCCTCCTACTCCTCCTCCTCCTTTTCCTCCTACTCCTCTTCCTAACCGATGTATGAGGGAGTCACAAGGCAACACGGTGCGCCCTAGACCACCAGGACGCGCCCTGTTGCCTTGTGAACCCCTGGGGCACCGTCTTGCATTGATTCTTCTTCCTAAAAATCAGATACATTTCAAAATAAATCTCTGTCAAATGTTATCGGGTTTGTACTTTGTTTGATATGGATTTTCCGTGAAAAAAGCATGGAAATAACAGGAACTAGCACCGGGCACTAGATCAATATGTTAGTCCAAAATAAATATAAAATGTTGCCACAAGATATGAAAGTTTGATAATATTGGCATGAAACAATGAAAAATTATAGATACGACGGAGACATATCAGAGAGATGTCGATCTTGTCGGGCCCGTGGGCCTGGGGGTACCTAGGCCCATCTGCCTGCGGTCCAGTGTGCGGCACCACCAGAAGGCCCAAGGCTGGCCCATCACCAGGGCTTCACGAGCAGGACCCTCGCGAGGGCCTCACCTTGCAAGGTGTGCATCATCAGATGTCATCAGGAGCATCGCGAGGCCCTCTCATGAGGTGGCTTCCCAAGGCTGCCTCCTGAGGCCCCTTGCGGAGGCAAACTAATCAAGGATTAGTCAGCAGAGCCGCGTGGCCCCGCGCCTTCACGTGGGTAACGCGTGTGACGACGAGCGGAGCCAGAGGGGCGCCAGCGGGCATGGGTAAGGAAGTTTTCCTCTTTTGTGCTAAGGGGGCAAGGGCAGTGCGACGGTTCCCAAGGCAGTCCCCAAAGGTTGCCATTTTGGTGCAATAATACCAGGACGGCGGGCTCGCCGGGACGAAGGACACTGCCAAGCCCACCGGCGTGTCATGGCAGGGGGCTTTTGCAGGTGAATACCACCTTTAGTCAAGATAGACTGCGTCCTTGTCCCCCTTTGAATTGACCGTTGTGGCAACCCTTCATGCCTTGTGTTTTCGGGCTAAGAGGACCAAGGCCAGTATAAGTAGAGGCAGGGCGCAACCGTAGAGGGGAGATCGATCAATCAATCCCCGCACCTCCCGAGGCTGCTCATATTTCCTTTGTACTCTCATACTCATCCTTCCTCGCGTGGCAATCCAACCACCAAGCAGAAGTAGGGTCTTACACCGCAAGGTCGCTCGAACCTGGGTAAACTGCCTTGCTCGTTGTTCTTCTTCTCCAACTCGAGCACGCTGGAGCATCGCGAGACAAGGGTTAACGGAGGCAGCATGCACACCCCAGAGTTCGAACCTTTCTTGGTTCCCTGGAGCCCCGATTCCGACATTTGGCATGCCAGGTAGGGGTGTGTTACAGTTCTTTTGCTTCGCTCTGGTTCCTGCTCCGCCCTCACCATGGCCAATGCTCGCTGTCTTCATGTCGAGTGCTAGGTGGCTCGCGTCACCCAGACGGAGCTTGTTGATGCAGCTGCTGTTGCCGCTCTGCCGAGCCCGCGTCTGTTGCCACCGACCCCGTTGCTTTCCTAAGCACCATGGGTTGCTCGTGATACCAAGATGTTGTAGGGTGGAACCCTAAGTGGAGATCTTTTCACACTTGGAGGGGGTAAAGAGGGTGAACACAAGAACACAAAGAGGAAATTCACTCAAACAAAACCCAATTACATATCCACTAGAATAGCATAGTTGAGATCCACAAGAATACAAGAACAATCCAGGGAAAGAAGCACAAAGGTAAGGTTCTTCCCACTCCCAAGGAGGTAAGGTCTTGATGATAGTCTTCTCCAAGAGGAGGTCTTGATATCCACTTGGGATCTTCTCCTAAGAGGTCTTGATCTCCATGAGGAGTGGTAGAAGGAGCAAAGCTCAATCAATGTCTCGCATATAGTTTGCTAACCGTAAAGAATGTCCTAGGATTGGGATATATAGCTAGAGGGAGGTAGGGGATGACTTGTGAGGCAAGACACGAAACCCTCGGTCGCAACCTGGATGGGTCGTGCGCACGGTGTAACTGAGACCCGTGTGCATGGGGTCCCGTGGGCACATTACACGCCCGTGCGCATGGGGTCTGGAGGCCGTGCGCACGGGGGTGCGCATCTTCACTTCCAGTAGCTTTCTGGGAGATCCATGGGCACGGGGTCGGGGGAGGCCGTGTGCACGGGGTTGCCTGGGACTTGCTGCTTTTGACTTGATGAGCTTCTCCTTCTTCCTTGTGGCCGTGGGGTACTTCTCCTTGGCCTCCAGGATGCTCCCTAGCTGCTTTGTGGCGGTCGTCCTCGTACCTAATGACACATAGCACATTTTGGTGAGGTAGCATCCAAGTGTTGGGGAACGTAGTAATTTCAAAAAAAATCCTACGCACACGCAAGATCATGGTGATGATATAGCAACGAGAGGGGAGAGTGTTGTCTATGTACCCTCATAGACCGAAGCGGAAGCGTTGACACAACGTAGAGGAAGTAGTCGTACGTCTTCCCGGTCCAACCGATCCAAGCACCGTTACTCCGGCACCTCCGAGTTCTTGACACACGTACAGCTCGATGACGCACCCCGGGCTTCGATCCAGCAAAGCCTTGGGGAGGAGTTCCGTCAGCACGACGGCGTGGTGACGATCTTGATGTTCAACTGTCGCATGGCTTCGCCTAAGCACCGCTACAATATGACCGAGGTGTAATATCGTGGAGAGGGGCACCGCACACGGCTAAGGAACGATCACGAGGATCAATTGTGTGTCTATGGGGTGCCCCCCTCCTCCGTATATAAAGGGGGAGAGGAGGAGGGGACCGGACAAGACGGGAGGCGCTCCCTAGGGGGGGCAAACCTACTCCAAGTAGGTTTGGCCCCCCTTTCCTATTAGGAGTAGGAGAGGGAAGGAAGAGAGGGGAGGGAAGAAGGAAAGGGGGGGCCGGCCCCCCTCCCAATTCGGATTGGGCTTGGGGGGGGGGCGCCCCCTCCTTTGCTCCTTCTCCCTCCTTTCCACTAAGGCCCAATAAGGCCCATATACCTACCGGGGGGTTCCGGTAACCTCCCGGAACTCCGGTATAGTCCCAATCTCATCCGGAACCTTTCCGGTGTCCAAATATATCCGTCCAATATATCAATCTTTATGTCTCGACCATTTCGAGACTCCTCGTCATGTCCGTGATCACATCCGGGACTCCGAACAACCTTCGGTACATCAAAATACATAAACTCATAATATAACTGTCATCGAAACCTTAAGCGTGCGGACCCTACGGTTCGAGAACAATGTAGACATGACCGAGACACGTCTCCGGTCAATAACCAATAGCGGGACCTGGATGCCCATATTGGTTCCTACATATTCTACGAAGATCTTTATCGGTCAGACCGCATAACAACATACGTTGTTCCCTTTGTCATCGGTATGTTACTTGCCCGAGATTCGATCGTCGGTATCCAATACCTAGTTCAATCTCGTTACCGGCAAGTCTCTTTACTCGTTCCGTAATACATCATCTCGCAACTAACTCATTAGTTGCAATGCTTGCAAGGCTTAAGTGATGTGCATTACCGAGAGGGCCCAGAGATACCTCTCCGACATTCGGAGTGACAAATCCTAATCTCGAAATACGCCAACCCAACAAGTACCTTCGGTGACACCTGTAGAGCACCTTTATAATCACCCAGTTACGTTGTGACGTTTGGTAGCACACAAAGTGTTCCTCCGGTAAACGGGAGTTGCATAATCTCATAGTCATAGGAACATGTATAAGTCATGAAGAAAGCAATAGCAACATACTAAACGATCGGGTGCTAAGCTAACGGAATGGGTCATGTCAATCAGATCATTCAAATAATGATGTGACCTCGTTAATCAAATAACAACTCCTTGTTCATGGTTAGGAAACATAACCATCTTTGATTAACAAGCTAGTCAAGTAGAGGCATACTAGTGACACTCTGTTTGTCTATATATTCACACATGTATTATGTTTCCGGTTAATACAATTCTAGCATGAATAATAAACATTTATCATGATATAAGGAAGTAAATAATAACTTTATTATTGCCTCTAGGGCATATTTCCTTCAGTCTCCTACTTGCACTAGAGTCAATAATCTAGATTACACAGTAATGATTCTAACACCCATGGAGTCTTGGTGCTGATCATGTTTTGCTTGTGGAAGAGGCTTAGTCAACGGGTCTGCAACATTCAGATCCGTATGTATCTTGCAAATCTCTATGTCTCCCACCTGGACTAGATCCCGGATGGAATTGAAGCGTCTCTTGATGTGCTTGGTTCTCTTGTGAAATCTGGATTCCTTCGCTAAGGCAATCGCTCCAGTATTGTCACAAAAGATTTTCATTGGACCCGATGCACTAGGTATGACACCTAAATCGGATATGAACTCCTTCATTGGCTGCTTCCGAAGCAGCTATGTATTCCGCTTCACATGTAGATCCCGCCACGATGCTTTGCTTTGAACTGCACCAACTGACAGCTCCACCGTTTAATGTAAACACGTATCCGGTTTGTGATTTAGAATCGTCCGGATCAGTGTCAAAGCTTGCATCAACGTAACCATTTACGATGAGCTCTCTGTCACCTCCATATACGAGAAACATATCCTTAGTCCTTTTCAGGTACTTCAGGATGTTCTTGACCGCTGTCCAGTGATCCACTCCTGGATTACTTTGGTACCTCCCTGCTAAACTTATAGCAAGGCACACATCAGGTCTGGTACACAGCATTGCATACATGATAGAGCCTATAGCTGAAGCATAGGGAACATCTTTCATTTTCTCTCTATCTTCTGTAGTGGTCGGACATTGAGTCTTACTCAACTTCACACCTTGCAATACAGGCAAGAACCCTTTCTTTGCTTGATCCATTTTGAACTTCTTCAAAACTTTGTCAAGGTATGTGCTTTGTGAAAGTCCAATTAAGCGTTTTGATCTATCTCTATAGATCTTAATGCCCAATATGTAAGCAGCTTCACCGAGGTCTTTCATTGAAAAACTTTTATTCAAGTATCCCTTTATGCTATCCAGAAATTCTATATCATTTCCAATCAACAATATGTCATCCACATATAATATTAGAAATGCTACAGAGCTCCCACTCACTTTCTTGTAAATACAGGCTTCTCCAAAAGTCTGTATAAACCCAAATGCTTTGATCACACTATCAAAGCGTTTATTCCAACTCCGAGAGGCTTGCACCAGTCCATAAATGGATCGCTGGAGCTTGCACACTTTGTTAGCTCCCTTTGGATCGATAAAACCTTCTGGTTGCATCATATACAACTCTTCCTCCAGAAACCCATTCAGGAACGCAGTTTTTACATCCATTTGCCAAATTTCATAATCATAAAATGCGGCAATTGCTAACATGATTCGGACAGACTTAAGCATCGCTACGGGTGAGAAGGTCTCATCGTAGTCAATCCCTTGAACTTGTCGAAAACCTTTTGCAACAAGTCGAGCTTTGTAGACAGTAACATTACCGTCAGCGTCAGTCTTCTTCTTGAAGATCCATTTATTCTCAATTGCTTGCCGATCATCGGGCAAGTCAACCAAAGTCCATACTTTGTTCTCATACATGGATCCCATCTCAGATTTCATGGCTTCAAGCCATTTTGCGGAATCTGGGCTCACCATCGCTTCTTCATAGTTCGTAGGTTCATCATGATCTAGTAGCATGACTTCCAGAATAGGATTACCGTACCACTCTGGTGCAGATCTTATTCTGTTTGACCTACGAGGTTCTGTAGTAACTTGATCTGAAGTTCTATGATCATCATCATCAACTTCCTCACTAGTTGGTTTTGACGTCACAGAAACCGGTTCCTGTGATGTACTAATTTCCAACAAAGGAGTAGGTACAGTTACCTCATCAAGTTCTACTTTCCTCCCACTCACTTCTTTCGAGAGAAACTCCTTCTCTAGAAAGGATCCATTCTTAGCAACGAATGTCTTGCCTTCGGATCTGTGATAGAAGGTGTACCCAACTGTCTCCTTTGGGTATCCTATGAAGACACATTTCTCCGATTTGGGTTCGAGCTTATCAGGTTGAAGTTTTTTCACATAAGCATCGCAGCCCCAAACTTTAAGAAACGACAACTTTGGTTTCTTGCCAAACCATAGTTCATAAGGTGTCGTCTCAACGGATTTTGATGGTGCCCTATTTAATGTGAATGTGGCCGTCTCTAAAGCATAACCCCAAAACGATAGCGGTAAATCAGTAAGAGACATCATAGATCGCACCATATCAAGTAAAGTACGATTACGACGTTCGGACACACCATTACGCTGTGGTGTTCCGGGTGGCGTGAGTTGCGAAACTATTCCGCATTGTTTCAAGTGTAGACCAAACTCGTAACTCAAATATTCTCCTCCACGATCAGATCGTAGAAACTTTATTTTCTTGTTACGATGATTTTCAACTTCACTCTGAAATTCTTTGAACTTTTCAAATGTTTCAGACTTATGCTTCATTAAGTAGATATACCCATATCTGCTTAAATCATCTGTGAAGGTGAGAAAATAACGATATCCGCCACGAGCTTCAACATTCATCGGACCACATACATCTGTATGTATGATTTCCAACAAATCTGTTGCTCTCTCCATAGTACCGGAGAACGGCGTTTTGGTCATCTTGCCCATGAGGCACGGTTCGCAAGTACCAAGTGATTCATAATCAAGTGGTTCCAAAAGTCCATCAGTATGAAGTTTCTTCATGCGCTTTACACCGATATGACCTAAACGGCAGTGCCACAAATAAGTTGCACTATCATTATCAACTCTGCATCTTTTGGCTTCAATACTATGAATATGTGTATCACTACTATCGAGATTCATCAAAAATAGACCACTCTTCAAGGGTGCATGACCATAAAAGATATTACTCATATAAATAGAACAACCATTATTCTCTGATTTAAATGAATAACCGTCTCGCATCAAACAAGATCCAGATATAATGTTCATGCTCAACGCTGGCACCAAATAACAATTATTTAGGTCTAATACTAATCCCGAAGGTAGATGTAGAGGTAGCGTGCCGACCGCGATCACATCAACTTTGGAACCATTTCCCACGCGCATCGTCACCTCGTCCTTTGCTAGTGTTCGCTTAATCCGTAGTCCCTGTTTCGAGTTGCAAATATTAGCAACAGAACCAGTATCAAATACCCAGGTGCTACTGCGAGCTCTAGTAAGGTACACATCAATAACATGTATATCACATATACCTTTGTTCACCTTGCCATCCTTCTTATCCGCCAAATACTTGGGGCAGTTCCGCTTCCAGTGTCCAGTCTGCTTGCAGTAGAAGCACTCAGTTTCAGGCTTAGGTCCAGATTTGGGTTTCTTCTCTTGAGCAGCAACTTGCTTGCTGTTCTTCTTGAAGTTCCCCTTCTTCTTCCCTTTGCCCTTTTTCTTGAAACTAGTGGTCTTGTTGACCATCAACACTTGATGCTCCTTCTTGATTTCTACTTCCGCAGCCTTTAGCATTGCGAAGAGCTCGGGAATCGTTTTATCCATCCCTTGCATATTATAGTTCATCACGAAGCTCTTGTAGCTTGGTGGAAGTGATTGGAGAATTCTGTCAATGACGCTATCATCCGGAAGAGTAACTCCCAGTTGAATCAAGTGATTACAATACCCAGACATCTTGAGTATATGCTCACTGACAGAACTATTCTCCTCCATCTTGCAGCTATAGAACTTATTGGAGACTTCATATCTCTCAATCCGGGCATTCTTCTGGAATATTAACTTCAACTCCTGGAACATCTCATATGCTCCATGACGTTCAAAACGTCGTTGAAGTCCCGGTTCTAAGCCGTAAAGCATGGCACATTGAACTATCGAGTAGTCATCAGCTTTGCTCTGCCAGACGTTCTTAACGTCGTCAGTTGCATCAGCAGCAGGCCTGGCACCCAGCGGTGCTTCCAGGACGTAATTTTTCTGTGCAGCAATGAGGATAATCCTCAAGTTACGGACCCAGTCCGCGTAGTTGCTACCATCATCTTTCAACTTTGCTTTCTCAAGGAACGCATTAAAATTCAACGGAACAACAGCACGGGCCATCTATCTACAAACAACATAGACAAGCAAGATACTATCAGGTACTAAGTTCATGATAAATTTAAGTTCAATTAATCATATTACTTAAGAACTCCCACTTAGACAGACATCTCTCTAGTCATCTAAGTGATCACGTGATCCAAATCAACTAAACCATAACCGATCATCACGTGAGATGGAGTAGTTTTCAATGGTGAACATCTTATGTTGATCATATCTACTATATGATTCACGCTCGACCTTTCGGTCTCCGTGTTCCGAGGCCATATCTGCATATGCTAGGCTCGTCAAGTTTAACCTGAGTATTCTGCGTGTGCAAAACTGGCTTGCACCCGTTGTAGATGGACGTAGAGCTTATCACACCCGATCATCACGTGGTGTCTGGGCACGACGAACTTTGGCAACGGTGCATACTCAGGGAGAACACTTCTTGATAATTTTTAATGAGAGATCATCTTAAAATGCTACCGTCAATCAAAGCAAGATAAGATGCATAAAGGATAAACATCACATGCAATCAATATAAGTGATATGATATGGCCATCATCATCTTGTGCTTGTGATCTCCATCTCCGAAGCACCATCATGGTCACCATCGTCACCGGCGCGACACCTTGATCTCCATCGTAGCATCGTTTGTCGTTTACGCCATCTATTGCTTCTACGACTATCGCTACCGCTTAGTGATAAAGTAAAGCAATTACAGGGCGTTTGCATTTCATACAATAAAGCGACAACCATATGGCTCCTGCCAGTTGCCGATAACTTCGGTTACAAAACATGATCATCTCATACAATAAAATATAGCATCATGTCTTGGCCATATCACATCACAACATGCCCTGCAAAAACAAGTTAGACGTCCTCTACTTTGTTGTTGCAAGTTTTACATGGCTGCTACGGGCTTAAGCAAGAACCAATCTCACCTACGCATCAAAACCACAACGATAGTTTGTCAAGTTAATGTTGTTTTAACCTTCGCAAGGACCGGGCGTAGCCACACTCGGTTCAACTAAAGTTGGAGAAACTGACACCCGCTAGTCACCTGTGTGCAAAGCACGGCGGTAAAACCAGTCTCCCGTAAGCGTACGCGTAATGTCGGTCCGGGCCGCTTCATCCAACAATACCGCCGAACCGAAGTATGACATGCTGGTAAGCAGTATGACTTATATCGCCCACAACTCATTTGTGTTCTACTCGTGCATATAACATCAAACCATAAAACCTAGGCTCGGATGCCACTGTTGGGGAACGTAGTAATTTCAAAAAAATTCCTACGCACACGCAAGATCATGGTGATGATATAGCAACGAGAGGGGAGAGTGTTGTCTATGTACCCTCGTAGATCGAAGCGGAAGCGTTGACACAACGTAGAGGAAGTAGTCGTACGTCTTCCCGGTCCAACCGATCCAAGCACCGTCACTCCGGAACCTCCGAGTTCTTGGCACACGTACAACTCGATGACGCACCCCGGGCTTCGATCCAGCAAAGCCTTGGGGAGGATTTCCGTCACCACGACGGCGTGGTGACGATCTTGATGTTCAACTGTCGCAGGGCTTCGCCTAAGCACCGCTACAATATGACCGAGGTGTAATATCGTGGAGAGGGGCACCGCACACGGCTAAGGAACGATCACGAAGATCAATTGTGTGTCTATGGGGTGCCCCCCTCCTCCATATATAAAGGGGGAGAGGAGGAGGGGGCCGGCCAAGAGGGGAGGCGCGCCCTAGGGGGGGCAAACCTACTCCAAGTAGGTTTGGCCCCCCTTTCCTATTAGGAGTAGGAGAGGGAAGGAAGAGAGGGGAGGGAAGAAGGAAAGGGGGGGGCGGCGGCCCCCCTTCCCAATTCAGATTGGGCTTGGGGGGGCGCCCCCTCCTTTGCTCCTTCTCCCTCCTTTCCACTAAGGCCCAATAAGGCCCATATACCTACCGGGGGGTTCCAGTAACCTCCCGGAACTCCGGTATAGTCCCAATCTCATCCGGAACCTTTCCGGTGTCCAAATATATCCGTCCAATATATCAATCTTTATGTCTCGACCATTTCGAGACTCCTTGTCATGTCCGTGATCACATCCGGGACTCCGAACAACCTTCGGTACATCAAAATACATAAACTCATAATATAACTGTCATCGAAACCTTAAGCGTGTGGACCCTACGGTTCGAGAACAATGTAGACATGACCGAGACACGTCTCCGGTCAATAACCAATAGCGGGACCTGGATGCCCATATTGGTTCCTACATATTCTACGAAGATCTTTTTCGGTCAGACCGCATAACAACATACGTTGTTCCCTTTGTCATCGGTATGTTACTTGCCCGAGATTCGATCGTCGGTATCCAATACCTAGTTCAATCTCGTTACCGGCAAGTCTCTTTACTCGTTCCGTAATACATCATCTCGCAACTAACTCATTAGTTGCAATGCTTGCAAGGCTTATGTGATGTGCATTACCGAGAGGGCCCAGAGATACCTCTCCGACATTCGGAGTGACAAATCCTAATCTCAAAATACGCCAACCCAACAAGTACCTTTGGTGACACCTGTAGAGCACCTTTATAATCACCCAGTTATGTTGTGACGTTTGGTAGCACACAAAGTGTTCCTCCGGTAAACGGGAGTTGCATAATCTCATAGTCATAGGAACATGTATAAGTCATGAAGAAAGCAATAGCAACATACTAAACGATCGGGTGCTAAGCTAACGGAATGGGTCATGTCAATCAGATCATTCAAATAATGATGTGACCTCGTTAATCAAATAACAACTCCTTGTTCATGGTTAGGAAACATAACCATCTTTGATTAACAAGCTAGTCAAGTAGAGGCATACTAGTGACACTCTGTTTGTCTATATATTCTCACATGTATTATGTTTCCGGTTAATACAATTCTAGCATGAATAATAAACATTTATCATGATATAAGGAAATAAATAATAACTTTATTATTGCCTCTAGGGCATATTTCCTTCACCAAGTTCCATTGGTGTGCATTTCAATCTCGAAGAGGAGTGTGTTCACCTCGGTTTTGATGGCACGTGTGCAAGCTCTTGTCATAGGTCCACGTGGTGCTTGATGTGTTGGTCTAGGGTCTATGGGGACGATCGAAGGATGCTCCACATCAATGTCTTTATATACATAAACGACGGCGGAAATCTCAATACTAGCTAGCATTTAGGTATGCATTCACTAATATGGCAGTGCGCCCAGTGTGATTTTATCATGACCCAAAGAGCCCAGGCTAGCAGATAACTCAGATCATTTGCGGATCATCGATCGTATTGACCCATTACATAATTAAACTTTCTAAATGGAAAACCATTTAACCGAGTGAAGATTTGAAGTGACAAATATGTAAATTAAACTACTGGAAAATAATTATTCTTCTGGTCTCTTTGGAAAATTTAATCCTTATGAGTTGTTCTATTGGAAGTTGACCCCTTTTTTGGATAAAGTTGGAGGGTTCCTATGTGTTGTTAAAAAAAGATAACTTGAAATGTTCTTTTGTTAGTAGCCCTGCGCGTTCGGTTTATTCGGTTTACATGATTCGGTTTATACGGTTTTTCGGTATGTACGGTATTAATACTTCGGTAAATACGGTATGAAATTAAAATACGGTTCGGTTTCGGTATATACCAAATTATTTCGGTATGGTTTCGGTATATACCATAAAAACCAAAGTTGACGCGAATTTGAAAATGACGTAATAATAATTTGCAAATTTATGACTCAAAACACATTCTATTTTACACAAATAGTATATGACTATATATATAAGTATATATGCATGCATTGATTCATCTGTTGATGGTTATGGACGTGCTTAGCATTTTAAAAAGAGAAAAATGACAATGTTACAAGAAAAATGTAGGTGCTTAGTAGTGAATTTGACTCATGTACAAGAAAAATGACAACTTGTACGGTTGTTCATCTCAAGAAATATAAATTTATCTTTTACTTCGGTTTATTCGGTTAACCATTTGGTTTTTCGGTATATACCATAAAAACCAAAGTTCAAATCGGTATGAAAAGTTCATACCATACCGAAACCAGAAACCATAAAAACAAAAAAATCGGTTCGGTTTGGTTTATTTTTGGTATGGTTTTTCGGTTCGGTTTTAAAATGCACAGAGTGATTTGTTAGTGTGGCAAACATATGAAATAATTAATTCTCTGGGATTCTTTGGGGTTGGATTATCTGTGGTTATATTTTGTTTCTTAAAAGACAAATGGGGCCTACTAATTAATTATGGAGTTGCACATGATGAATTGTTCGTGGAGCTGGCTGCCTATTATTGTAATATGGAGTTTGCTTATTTTAGCGAGGAAGACTTTCACATCCTCAAACGTTGTGAGGATATTTTTAAAATTCATATGTATGTATGTATGTATGTATGTATGTATGTATGTATGTATGTAATATGATTATCCACACTATTGCGCTAAGAGAGATTCATATAAATGGGACCAATATACTGGGACCAGTAAACATAAACATAGTACATATTGATGTATATGATTTCTTTATAGATGGGAGGGGTTTTATTTCCCCTTGTTAATATGATTTCTTTCCTTTAGTGCATAAAATATCGAGTACAAAAGTATGTGCTCATGATCCTATTGATGTAATAAGCATCAAAATGAAAAGTTGAAAACATACTTTAAATCTTAGGTATCTAATCATTTTGAGTCTACAAAGAAAATGAAGAATGATTTTAGAGGTGAACTTACTGGCGGAGAAGATCTTGAGAAATTAAGCCCTTTCCCTCCTGAATTATATGGTAGAAGAGCTCACATTATGATGGAGCTTAATAAGATTCTAGTGACGAATATATCTATTGGTTGCAGTAATCCCATGAAAGGTGGTTGGAAAGATGATCAAAATACATGACACTTCCATAAATGAAATGTACAATTCATTCCTTAATTGGTGGGTATGTTTATATATAAGGCAACACAATTTACTAATCCATTCCAACCAATATTATATAGAATTATTTAGGCAAACACCTTGTAACCTTTAACATTTGGCCCCAGTTGTTGGATTGCTAAGGAGAAAGCCTCTCAAGAAGAGAATACTAAGACAATTAGACCTTTTAGCATGGAAGAAGTAAAAGATGTCTTATTCTCTATGGAGGCTAATAGAGCACCTTGTCCTAACAATATACCCGTTGAGATTTTCTAAAGTTGTTGGGATGCGGTGCAACATGATGTGATGGCCCTTTTTCAGATGTCCAAAGATTGAACTATGGAATCATAACCTTTTTGCCCGAGTTTTTTTATGCTAGTAAGATTCAAAAGTTTAGACCAATTTATTTTTAGATGTATTTACAAATGGATTGCAAGAACCCCAGATATTATGGAGGATGGCGTTGCTAAATGCTTAATTAGCAGACATTAAAATGCCATCTTCAGGAACAACAATATCATGGATAATATTGTTACTCTACATGTGATTGTGCCTCATACTCATGGTAAAAAACGGTATTGTTCTAAATTAGACTCTATAAAGGCCTACCACGAGGTCAATTAGGCTTTTCTTTTGGAGTGCCGCACACTGAGAGGATTTATCCTATTTGGTGATATTAGGTCAAGAGTGTGTTATGATGTCCACTATGCAACTTTATTCTTGCAGACTTGGTTGGCCCTCCAAGTGGAGAGTTTTGTAGGACAACAACAAATTTTCTCAGGATGAAGATGGTTCTCTCTCATGCAACCCTGCAATAAAATACAAGTACTCTCTTGTGTCCCCAACACACCCAATACAATTTTCAGTTGTATAGGTGCACTAGTTCGGCAAAGATATGATGATACATGTGTAATGTGGATGGTAGAAATAGATTTTTATAATCTGAACAATTAAAAACAACAAGGTAGCAAGTAGGAAAAAGTGAGCAAAACATTGTCTCAATGCTTAGAAATATTGCCTAGGGTTCATACTTTCGCTAGTGTAATCTATCAACATCATTAACATAACTGAATCACATGATAATCCCTCAATGTGCCGCAAAGAATCACTCCAAAGTCTATATTCCTATAAGAGAAAGTAGGATAAAATCGCATAGGTAGTAAACCACCTCAAAGTGTGTTTCCAATCAATCTTATGAACTACCCCAAAGTGTGACGAATAGTTCCAGAGATCATACTATGACAATACCATATGATACGCATCAATCAACTCTTATGTCACCTAGATTACCTTGATGCCACGATGGAAATCCGTGAGGTAGACATGCATCAAGTGATCTCAAATCCAAAATATTCAATCCAACATAAAGAAACCTCAAAGAGCAAGACTCAAATCACCACGAAAATAAGAGAGGGAGGTGAACATCATGTGATCCAATTATATTAATAAATCTCATGATACATCAAGATCATGGAAAATCAAGAATACGAGAGAGAGAGAGAGAGAGAGGGAGAGAGAGAGAGAGAGAGAGAGAGATCAAACACATAACTACTGGCACAAACCCTCAGCCCCGAGGGTGAACTACTCATGCATCGCCATGAAGGCAGCAAGGATAATGAAGATAGCCTCCATGACAGCTTCCCCCTTCGGCAGGATGTCGGAGAAGGCCACCAGATGATATTGCTTCGGAACAAAGGCTTGTGGCGGCAGAGTAAAGATTGTAGGTTTCTTCCTAGGGATTTCTCTATTTATACGATCTTTTAGAGTTAGAATCACGCCAAACGTAGCCATGAGGGGGCGCAAGCAGGGGGCGCGCCCTACCCCCTAGGAATGTCGGGGTGGCTTGTGGTCACCTCGTGGGTCTTTGGTTGCCTCCTGAAGCTTCTAGGGTCCTTCTCGATCCAGAAAAAATCGTCATAAATTTTCATCTTGTTTGGACCTTCCTTGTGGATTTTCTGTGAAACAAAAAACATAAAAAACAGGAAATGACTAGATTAATAAGTTAGACCATAAAAATAATATAAAAGTGCACCAAAACCATATATAATTTCTGTATATATAGCATGAATGCTTCATAAAGTATAGATACGTTGGACACATATCATGCTGCATAATGGAACCAATAGCTTTAAGCTTAATAACGGACAACTGGACCCTACTTCCAAAGTGATAGGGGGGTTAGACATGGGATCCCCTGCCACCTTTTTTACATCTTGTTGTCGTTTGTATAACTAAAATGAGTGCAAGTGCTCAAAAAAATTATGATTGTGGGCTTAGCACCTGGTATCATAGATAATAGGTTTTTTGTTCTTCAATATGTAAAGGATACTCTAATTTTCATTGAGCATGATCAAGCAAAAAGTTCTGAACCTTAAATCCATCTTGTATCTATTTAATCTTCTCGCTATCGTGAAAATTAATTTTCGAAATATTGAGATCTTTTGCATAAATGGAGCCGATGGTATAGTTGTCTCATATGCTGACTTGTTTAATTGTCAAATTACACACTTTACCATGATGTATTTGGGGATGCATCTTAGTTATTCCTCTCTGAGAGTTGGGACTCAGTTTTTATTGAGAAAGAAATACTTTAGAAGGTTTGATGCCTAGATGGGAAAATACTCCCTGCATGGGAGGAAGAAACATTTTTTTGAATGCTTCCTTATTCAGTACCTCTTACTACCATATGTCCATGATCCTTATAACTAAAACCTTTGTTGAGAAGTTGAATAAACATAGAAGGATATTTTAACTAGTAGTGTTGAGGTAATAAAAAGATGTCTCATCTTGTCAAATGGTCTAGAGTTTGTAGATCTAAGAAGAAAGGGGGATTAGCGGTCACAAATCTTTGGAAACTGGACATTTGTCTTTTGTTAAATAATGGTGGAATCTAGAGAAATGTGATGGCCTCTACAAATATGCGGTGAAATACAAATACCTAAAACATTGCAATGTTGCTTCTTTGATAACCAAGTTTTTTGACTCACCTGGCTGGAAAGACCTACTTAAAGTAAAATAACTACATATGTTAGCAATAAAAGTCAAAATTGGCTCCCATGATATTGGTAGAATGTAGAAGGATTCCTAAGCCCTTTTACATGACAAGTTTCCTATGTTATTCAACATAGATGACCATCCTGATGGCATAGTAAGAGATTGTATTGAAGTTGGTAAGTCTACCTGACTTAGGACGAGATTGTCGTATGATTTATACCTACCACTAGTATAAAACGGAGTATTAGTAGCGGGCCTCGGACATGGTTATGTCCCCAAAATTACACATGCGTCTATAAGAATTTAGTGGCAGGTGATTATTTGTACGGTGGAGGTTGTACAAATTTGAAATTGTATGTACTAACATACATTTGCATTTAGAGAAACATAACCGCCTCTAGTTAGTATGTATTCGATGTGGATTTTTAGCTAGAGACGCTTGCGTGGATTGAGCACATATCCATTATATATTCCTCTTCCCCGTTAATCATACTATTCGTCACCCACATATCACATATTTGTAGCCGCCAACCCTCGAATGCTCATCATGGTGCCTGTTCCCGTGTAGTGTGGTGTAGCTCATCACCGTGTTGTGTATTCCCATGTTTTGTGGCCTTGACACCACCGAGATGTAAAGGAGTTAGGTTAGGTCTTAGGACCCCCCATATCTGCTAAAACCCCAACATAGGAATTTCAACTTAGCTAGGTTACACACTTGCAATGCTTAATTATACAATAGGTAGATGATAATCCTTGGTACTACATCTACTACATAGTTAGTACTGCAACTATTAGACTTAGTACTATATTTTTTAGATAAACAAGAAGATACTTCTACTCGTTGGACGAGGATATGTAGATGATGCCAAAGCCAGAGGCCTCGTCGTCATGGGTGCCGGCAGACATATCCCATTGGTTTGTCGTTGTCTTGGTTGGGAAACATTTCCTCTGACTCACACCACGCATTGGCCATCAGGATACGGTTGGTGGCAACCTCGCATTCATCAGCAATCAATTCAGTGATGGTGTGGTCTTCCCCCACCAGCTCGGACTTCGTGAGGATTGTGATGATGACAACAGCATCCTCGAGCTTGATGATATTCCGCACTTGGCACTGATGTGCTCCTTCAGCGCGTCGCCATATGGGAGCTATCGTTTCCCTTCAACTCCGCCTCTGCCTCCTCCTCCTTCTACTTCCCTTTGCCTCAACCTGTTCCTCCGAATCTGAAGAGGAGCTTGGGTCGGGGTCACATCGCGAGTGGCGACCAACATGGCTACTTCCATTGTTATTTGGGCTCAGTAGGTGGGGGTGAGCTCTGTGTAGTACGTGGGGTGCCTGTGGACCATGGCTCCGGCAGTAGGGACGATGGATCGGCGATTTCAAGCCGGCAACGGCGGATCTATATTAAGTGCTTTTTAGGTGATCTGGTGGCTAGGTTTAGGGTTAGGGAGGCGGCTTCCATTTATAGCTGGCCAACAATGTGAGGATTTGGTGGCGAGCCTACGTGGCCATTACTGTCGGTGGTGCTCTGACTTCTTCAAGTTTTGTTGACACTTCAATTCATCCTTTCTATAAATACGAACTGCTTCAACTTCTCAGTTAAAACATAAACTACTACAGCTTATCTATTATCTTTTCTGGTAAATGCAAACTGGTTCCAATTCTCAGTTATAATGGAAACTACAACAACTTCTCTGTTTTGTCATCTCTCTAAAATGCAAACTAGTACCACTTATCTATTAGAATATAAACTGATACAATTTATATCCTTTTATTTTCTATAAAATTTAAATTGCTTTGACTTCTCTATTATAATGGAAACTTCTATGACTTCTTAGATTTATCTTCTGTGTAGAGTACAACTGTATACCTGCTACTTAAATTTAGCTCACATTACATTTTCAATAACCTACTAATTTTTTCCCTACATGTAGCTTTATTTTAGTTGCATTGCATAAAAACATTGATGGTGAGGTGTGTGCTTTAGAATTATAAATGGCACCAGCTAATGATATTAGAAGGCAAGGCATAAGTGATAGAGCATCTGATGACTATGAACTTTCAAACTTATGTACCATTCCAATGTCTTTGCATCAGGTGAACTTGTAAAGCTTATGGACTATGGGTACTGGCGTACTGCAATGAATGATATGTTATGTTTGTACCTTTGTATTCTAATGTTTCATCTGAATCTCTACTATTATAGGGGAGTTCATAATGATGGTCTATTACCCACCCACCCCCCCCCCCGGTATGATGGTACGTCATGCATGTGTTGTCGCCTCCTCAAACTTCCAAAAACAATTTAGCGCACTTATCAGAATCTTTACTATTAAAGGGGAGTTGGTGAGTGATGGACCATCACCCACCTCCCCCTACGATGGTACCTTGTCCACGATTTGATATGTCATTGAACCCTCAAACTTTCATAGCATTAATTACTTATCAGAAGAACATAAATGTTTAATGGTATCCTCTTTGCACTTACCAAAACAATTAAGCACATTTACCAAAAAATACACTCCATACAATCTTTACTCTTAATAATTTCCCATAATAAATTATCTCATTGAAGAATCTCCTTGTTGTCAGTTTTCCTTTCTATAAGAAAATGACTGGTATGAGAAGATCACGTAGCTTCAGTGTTATGGTAAACAATTTGCTATGCATATCTCCTTGTACGGCAAGAAATAGAACAAAAACCATATTTTCTTCACTTCCCTTTCAATCCTGCCCTCTTTCCATGCATGACTGCTAATTAACATGCAATAGTTGTAGCTCTTATGTTTCCATTGTTCACAGGATCCCTTGCATTGATGTGGTGGACATGGGCACTGGACTCGTAAGAGGGGACATAACCATTGATATATTTCCCGTCTACTTCATATTAACCATTTTGAGTGACTCACATAATGTGCTTACAACTATTTCTATTTTCTGGAAAGATGTGAGAACATTGTAACCTGAGGATGAGGTGGAGCAGTGACAACACCAGTGGATGTGAGAAGCTGGCAGTGAGAAATGAAGTAGAAGCAGATTCATTATACATAATATATTTATATAAAAGGGATTAGGACTAAAATGCACGGGTTAGGAAGGGTCACTAGAGAGGACGCGTGTCATAGGGAGTCATGAGTAGGAGGGGCACATGTTACCAAAAAAACAATTCCTATGGGTCACCTCAAATGCAATATGGTTTCATATACTCACTACATGTGAACAATGATTATTACTCCCTCCGTCTCAGTTTATAAGGCATGCACGTAGTTCTAGGTTGACAATTTAACTAGCTAAATATGTGCTATATGTGATGAAAAATATATTTTTAGAAACTACATCCTCTTGAGAATCCAATGATATACTTTTGGTGAAATAGAACGCATGTTTGGTAAGTCAAATCGATGACCTAGAACTATGCACACACCCTATACACCGAGACAGAGGAAGTACTAATCCAATGAAATATTTTCTGGTTTTATTGGAGTTATCCACCCATGGTGCTAAGAATCCAACTCCCAGCTGAAGGGGCAGAGCTTGATATTTTTTCAATGGAAACAATCATTTGGCTAATGTGTTTATATATTTTGTTGCTCTATTGCAACTCACAAGCATTTAGCTAGTGCCATTAGCAGGGGTGGGTACATAATAAGAAAAAAAATAGATCCCCAGTGTACACATAATGGAGGCGGTTATTTGTATGAAACTGCTTGCGACACGTAGAGCATTGGACATGGTTATATGTACAAACCGACTATGCTACCCACAATATTGGAGGTGGTTTCTTTAACCGCCACCACTAGACCGAGTATTAGCAACACAAAATTTGAGGTGGAATGGGAAACCACAGTTATTCTATATACCAAAAGTGCCTCCAAATAAAGTTTGATTCTATACTAGTGAACGATGGGAAGGTGTTAATAATGAGGCTATGAACCTACTCACACCTCGTATTGGTGATGAGGTATATTGGGGGCTAGGTAAGAACCATATTTTACAACTAGTTTGGTAGATGATATGTTGGAAAAGGACTTAGCCGGGAAGGAGGGCATTATAGTTGAATATGAAAATCCGTATCTTCTTACAATAATTATTCCAAAATTTTATGTTGACTAGGGATGTTATGAAAAGGAGAAAATAAGGTGGTAACCTTGAACGTTCATTCTCTGATCAATATGAGTCGGCTCAACAAATTTTCTTAGGTGGCAGGGTTGTTTGGTGTAACGTAGGCATGATTCTTGGTACTGATCTAACCTAAATAATACGTGACAACATTACTCATGGTGTTATGCTTTGTTGCCTAATGGTGAGTGTCTATTTACTAATGTTTGACTGCAGTTATTTGGGTCATTTGGAACCAACACAACAAAACTACCTTTGAGAATAAGATCCTAAGAAGTCCTGAGGTTGTATTTGATACTTGTTCTTCTTTGTTGTCTTGGATGTGTATTCATAAAGTCAAGTATATGGACACCCCAAAGCAAGGAGCGGATTGCTCAAGATCATGGTAGCGATGAAGAAGATTTATGCAGGGACACATCATGCTCATGAGTCATCTTGACGTTGATCTGCAAGTGCTACTAAAGTCTTTCTTTCATGTAGTTTTGGAGTCATCCGGTCTCTGTCTCGTTTATTTGTGATCGGCTTATTATATGTGGATCTGTAATCTTTTGTGCTTGATGTTGTTGAACTACCCGCATTGTGTAGGTTCTATCTTAGGTCTAACAGGTTTTTGCTCCATTGTGCATGTTCCAATTGCGGGAACGCACGGTGGGGTTTTCTGTTGGTGCATAACTCACTCTTTCTCCCTTTCCCATTTCCTTTTGTCTGGATCTCTTGAACTTTTTTATCTCCATTATGAGAATGATGGCAATGGGTTAAGGACAGTTCAAGAAAACAAAAGTCTATGAGGCAGTCGGATATTGGATATCTTACGCTACTCGTAGTGAGGGAGTACCATACACTAGTATCATGCATCCGATACAACCTCCGTAGTGTATAACATCATTAGTTAGTATTTAAAATGATCTCATTTTTTTCATGCATGGGTATAACAACACATCGTTTATTATGACACGGTATCATATGAGATATACCATTCTCTTTCTTCCTTAATCATATGCCACGTAAGCAAAATTTCCTACTCCCTTCGGGTTGGAATTTTAGTCGTCTCGTGCCTCTTCCAATGCATTAGTTCTTAGGTGAGGTGCTATGTGCATTAAAAGTGCTAGGAACTAATCTCCCCGGTGAATATGTTCTTAGTTCTTGTAGCTCAGCTTCCTACATTTTATTTTTTTTGTAGGCAATATAGAGAGCTTTATTCATATAGGTGCATTACTAGGACAATCAGCAAACAAGTTGGTCACTAAGAAGCTTGGTGTCTCGTCGAGCCAGCTATATGTCACGTTCAATGTGCAAGCATGCTTAGCATAAAGATGTGCGGGGACCGTTTCTGCCCGATTACAAGAAGATTATTAGAAAACAGAAAGTCACTAACGGGTTCTCCAATTTCTAACAGAATAGGAGCCACAATCGAGCGAGAGTTGTGGCGAGTGTTCTAGAGATCGACCATCTCCAGGCATCCCACTTCCATGATCACATGCGTTAAACCACACAATTTAGCAAACCGGGCACCTTCCCACATTGCCAACACCTGGTCTATCATTGGGTCTGAGATACTCATATGGGGCTTGCACCAAGCATCAAGTAGGCTAGTGAATGACCGAGCTACACCACCAACACCGCTGCAGTTTTCATCAAAGTTAATTGCTTTGTCGGTGTTATTCTTACTAAAACCCAATTCAGGGGGACTCCACCCATGTCCTGGTAAGACTAAAGCCATAGTTAAAGCCATAGTCCTAGGCAGTTCTAGAATCACCAAGACTTTTTTCGTCAACTTCATACATGTAGCAGGACATGATCCTCCTTCATTATGCTTGATTCGGTTTCGTGAATGCCAAACCGACCACATGATGGTAATGATTAGAACATGATCTTTATCCTTGAATCAATCATCACATAGAATGTCCCGTGCCCAAGAGTCTGAATGTAACCTTGGTAATCATATATCAAACATCGCATGGCTTCCTCCCAAAAAAACTTTGCATGAGAACAATACATGAGTGCATGTTGTAGGTCTTCGTGCATGGCTAAGCAAACCTTGCATTGGCCAAATTCAGCAATGTGTCTTCTCTTTAGTGTAGCCTCTTTAGGAAGAATCTCTCGAAAGACTTTCCATGAAAACACATGAAATTTTGGTACCACATTTAATGTCAACAAGGTCTTCCACAATTGTTGATATTCCTTGAGGTCCTAGTAGCCATCCCTTCCTCTAGAGCAAGCTGCTATGTCTGAGTCACAGGAGCACGGTATGCTGTCTTTACAATGTAGTTACCTGTTTTGTCAAAATCCTAGGCATAAATGTCACCACCTCGATATTAAAGACCACCTCCGCATCAGGAGCAATGAATGTGTCACAAATCATCTGCCGCCTCCATGTCCAATTATCATAACCAATGAGATCTGAAACTAGTCCAACATGAGTGTTAGCCGGTGTGAATAGGGATGTCATTAAAATTGTTCCTGAGATCCACTTCTGAGTCCAAACTAGAATGGAGCTCAAATACCCAACTATTTTAATAAGACCCAGCCGCAAAGCCTCCCTGCTTGATATGATCATGCATCACGTAGCTGAGGGCGACTTGGGTACATATGCTAGCATGAAAATCATAGTCTGGGAAGTAGCAGCCTTTCAAAAACCTGAGCGCACAAGGAATTTGGCTTCATCATCAAACTTCATCCATGGTTTCCAAATAAAGCTAGGTTGAATTGATGCATGTCCCAAAACCGCATCCCCCAATTGCATTTAGGGCGGATATATTTTTCCAGGAAATCCGGTGAATGCCTTTCTTGTCAAGAGAACTACTCAAGAAATATTTAGCCATTGGGGAGGTAATACTCTTACATACTTTTTGGTCAAAAGGAATGTGATCATGCTATAGCTCGGCATCGCCTGAACAACCAATTTAAGTACTTCATAACCAGCAGAAGCTAACAACTTCTCCGACCATCCTGGAATCTTACCTTGTGCTCGCTCCGAAATGTAATCAAATATTCTACTGGTAATGCGCCCGACTGCCATATGGAGCCCAAGGTATCTTTCGCTGAATGCCTCTACATTGATATCCAAGGCAATCTTCATGGCCTGCTTCACATGGGATGGCGTGTTAGAACTGAAGACAATAGTATTCTTATCTTTGTTAACACACTTCCCCGAAGCATCGGCATATACTTGAAGAATCTCATTCAAACTAACTGCACTTTGATATTTTGCAAATAGAAGGTGGCTAACCCAAGGAGATTCGTAGCTCACTCTTATTCCTCTATCAATGTAGTTGCCAGCAAGGTGAACCCTTCAACGCACATCAATAATAAATACAGTGATATAGGCCCCCCTGCCTTAATCCTCTCGAAGGTATGAAGTAGGGTAATAGCTCCCCATTGACCCTAACTCAGAATCTCGCCGAGGAGACACACTTCATAATAAGTCTCACAAAACTGGTGCTAAGCCCAACTTGATCATAATAGATTCCAGATAGTGCCATTCCACACTGTCGCTGGCCTTCGTCATATCAAGTTTTACCACACATGAATAATTTTTCCTTTCTTCCTTCTTTCATTGAATGCACGCTTTCATATGCCACAAGGACATTGTCAGTGACTAGGTGCCCAAGTACAAAAGCACTTCGTTCTTCGCTAATGATCTCCTCCATATTCTCTCACATCGATTTTGTAATTGCTTCGGCACCAATTTTATACATCACCGAACAAAGAGGAATGGGCCGATAGTGAGAGATGAATTTGGGGTGTCGTACCTTAGGAATCAAAATAATAGATGTATCATTCAAGCCCATCGGGAGGTCCCCAACATTCAAGAATCCCAGCAGCGCATTAGTAACATCGTCTTGCAAGATATCTCAGTGGCGTTGGTAGGAACCAGCCATAAACCCGTCGACGCCCAGCGCCTTGGATGTCGCCATTTGGAACAGCGCCTCCTTGACCTCCGCTGCAACAATGTCCAGTAAAGCGTTGATGCCCGGTGTAACTTTGACTGGCACGTGATTGAGCAACTCGTTTGGATCAGAGAACCCCCGCGATTCATACAGGTCCTGATAAAACGCTTGCACTTCCTCCTTATCCTCCACTTCATTAATACATGCGGTTCCATCTTGTCGTACAAGGCCCAAAAATTATTGATCCGTCTCCTTTGTGTTGCTTGTGCATGGAAATACCCGGTGTCCGGTCACCTTCATACAGCCACAACAAACGTGAGCGCTGACGGGTCCACACCTCCTCCTGGAACAAAGCTTCCTTCAACTTTTTAATTGTGCACTTCTCCTCATCAGTCGGACCACGCCCAACCAAAAGAGAACGAAGCTTGTCCAACTTTTTCTAAAGTTCCCGGACAACTCGTGCGAAGCAACCTAACTCTTTTGCACCCCACGGTTCCAGTGTTCGCTGAAGATGTTGCAAAGATTGCGCCACACCTTGGAGCCCGGGAACTTATTGCCGATCTAGCCAAGTTTGCCAGACTAGCTTGTCATAATCGACATGCGTTTGCCAAACTTTCTCATAGAGGAATTGCTTCTTAGGTCGAGACTGATTTGTCACACCCTCCTTCATCTCTGCTACAACAAAATAGTGATCCAATTCAACCGACCTGATGTGTCGAACACAGGTGTACTGAACACGGGTTGACGGTTATCCCAAGTATGCGGGATACCAGTCCATCCTAGGTCCTGAAAGGAGAGATCTTCTTTAACTTTGCAAAACGCTCTCATAAAAAATATTGATGGGTTAGTATTTGGATGTAAGTTCCAATTATTTTAATTTTGCTACGTATACCATAGATTTTATTGTTATTAAATCATGGTCAAAATATGACCAAAATAGAATGGAGACTAGTAAACCACGGTCAAAATATGGTTTATTAGTTAAAATTATGATGAAAATATGACCCAAAATACGAGGGAAACTGCTAGTAACAATCATGGAGTACTCCCTCCGTCTAGGTGAGTAAGTCATCTTAGGTTGTGCACCATGACCAAGGAGGAGGGGAAAACGAGAGACCTTAATGTTTATTTGCTAATTAATAGCATTGCATGCAATGAACTAACCACTGCATGTCGTGTTTGGTACTCTCAAGTCATTAAAAGCATGCACACCCTTCATCTCTTTATTGGTTTATATGTCAAGAAACAAAAACGAGGTAGAAGTTAATGCACCGCGCCTAAGTATTTTGGGATTATTTAGTTTTAGTAAGATGACTTACACACCTAGACAAAGGGAGTAGCATTTGCGATCCTATATTTATGGCTATCCGCAGAACCACTGCATGCACGTATTGATAGCCCCTTTTTTGGGCATGGCTAGCGATGGACGCTTGCATGCAGCAGTGTAGCGGCAGCCATTTATTATTCGCTAATTATTTGTTGCATGCCGAACGTTACCGAAAATTACGCTCGCGATAGTTAATGTGCATTTTGGTCGCAGCGAGTTGGTTCGCCCGACTGAAATACCCGGCCGGGGATATTATCTCACTGCAGGCTGCAGTGCCATGCACCGGAGACGTTGACACGGACGGATCGTGCTCCTTTGTCCGCGCTGAGAAGCATGAGATGTCATATCGCAGCACCGAAATCTACATCCAAATGAGGCACCTTTCGTCCAAAAAGTTCAAAATGACACAATCTAATTAGCCTCACTGATCTTTCAATCACCAAGTCGGTGGCAGTCCTGATACCACCATACGAGCGGCGCGAGGCCCCAAGCGCCTATAAATAGCGGGCACCGAAGCAGCACAGCCATCACCAAACCATAGCCATCGGGACTTCTGAAGTGCAAAAACTTCAGCCCTAACGGAGCTCGGTTTCCGAGAAACATATACTACCAATCCCCATCTAGGTCGAGATGTCTTCTGTGTCAGGGAGCTCATCCCGCGGCGGCGACGACGCGGCGTGGAGCGCCAAGGAGAACAAGCTGTTCGAGGAGGCACTCGCCTACCACGGCGAGGGCACGCCCGACCGCTGGCTCAAGGTGTCTCGTGCCATGGGCGGGACCAAGACGGCGGACGAGGTGCGCCGCCACTACGAGATCCTCCTGGACGACATCAAGCTCATCGAGTCCGGCATGGTCTCGTTCCCCAAGTACAAGGACAACACCCAGGGGCCTTGGAACTGATTCCTCATGGTAACCAAAACTCAGCCTGATTCTCGTCTCATGTTTACTACAAATATACTAGTGTGACGTGTCAGATCCTAGCTCAAAGCTATACTGATCTCATTCACTTGTCATAATAAGGTGATCTGTGCCATAGTTAGGTTGACGTTGCCAATTGACAACGAAACAGCAAAGGAATGTCAGTGATGTCAATTCCTTTGCTGTTTCTGCTCGAGATGCACTGCAAGAATTACTCTGCTTGCACAATTTGTCTATTACACAAGCAAAGCGGATCCGGCACATAATTTGAGCCTGAACAAGGAGCCCAGAACACAGCATCTTTGCCTGCATGGATCCGCCAATCTGCTTTCTGTCAGTTTGTACTCTTTAGAGTGTTAAAAAAAACATTCTTTAGGGGCAAAACTATAGGTAACCCTTGAGGAGGCAGCTCTGCATGTCCCAAACTCCCAATTACAGAGCATAGATAAGAAACCAATGCACACGAAACCAATGCAAAGATCTGCTTGCCCGGTTCTCAATTTCAGAGCTTGAGACGAGTTAACTTACAGGATACATCTTTCTTTTTGTTTTTTCAGGAGCGAAGCATCTGAATTCCGAAGATCTGGCAATCAGGAGAACCTGTTGATAATCTAGTCCTTAGCTGGGACCATGTTACTGAAGCAATAAAAAGAAGAAAACATGTGTGTTTGTGTTTGTGTTTGTGTGTGTAATTTTAGGTTTGTGAGCAAATCAAGTGCGCCTAGTCTTGCAGACAGTAGCATGTAATCTTCATTGCCTATACTTAGTTTTTACTCCTCCGCTCCTCCCCAATATGTTCTGGAGTAAACATCAGTGTTGTAAATCCCCAGTACTTGTTTGCAGTGTTTATGAACCTGTGCTTGTTACAATATACATGCTTAGAGGGTGCTTGGATACAAGGGACTATTTTTAGTCTGACTAAAAATAGTCTCTTTTAGAGGCTAAAGTTCCAAGCACCCCTGACTAAAGAGAGGCTAGGACTAGTCTTGAGGCTAAAATCTTTTAGTCATGGGAAACCTACTAAAATATGTATTAGCTCTCTCTCTCCTCATTTAATTCCTCTCCTTAGTTCTGGATTGGAGGGTTTGAAGGATAATAAATGCTCAATAACTAGATTTTAATCTCTTTAGTACTTGGATCCAAGCATGTGTGAGACTAGCAAGTTTTAGTCCCACTACTTTTAGTCATGGGACTAAAACGTATCCAAGCATGCTCTTAGTCTATCAGCTGGCTCAACACTAGGATGTTTACATTTGCACACATGCTTTCCTTACTGATGTAGAACCAAGTCCTAATTGTTGCCCAATTTTCACAATTTGGATATGGAGTTGAGGACAATGTCAAATAACACAAGGAACACAAGAGGACACTCAAGAGAACAATGTTTGCACCACAAGTTTACTCAAATCACAAGCAAGGAGAGATACACCTCAAATCCAACAAACAACAAAGGTAGAGGTAAATAGGTAGGGTTCTTTCCAAATCTCTAGGAAAGGTGGAGTCTTGAGAGGTAATTCTTCCTCGGTCCAAAGGATATGGAGGTCTTGGTAATCCACAAGGGATTCTTCTCTTAGAAGGAGGTCTTGATCCTCTAGAGGAGATAAGATGAGCAAAGCATAATCTCCGGATCAGCCTATGGCATAGTGTTGGTCATATGACTCTTCGCTGCAGATATGTCGGGTTTTTTTTGTTTCTTTTTGCCAGACTTTTGGTATTGGCTGTGTGCATCTTAACTATGTAGAGGCTGGGTGTTGCTCATTATGCTTTGTATCTGCTTGATGCTACATTTCGAGTTTAATAAAATCGCCCTTTATCAGGGGGAAAGGAGGAGATAAGATGAGCAAACCTCTCTCAAGATCTAATTTAATGCTTTGCTCACCCTAAAAAGTGTAAAGGGTGTGTACTATATAGTTTCTGAATTTAATGCTTTGCTAACCCTAAAAAGTGCAAGGGTGTGTATTATATAGTTTTTGGAGGTATGAGATGAGGATAAGGATACAAGAGACATTTCCCCTCAAAGCTCATAGGCAAGGTTGTGTGCACGGAGTAAAGGGGATCGTGGGCACAGGGCCATGTGGAACGTGGTATCCAGAGGCTATGCGACGGGTCCCGTGTGCACGGGGTGTCCAGATAGTTTATGGGGTACCCCACGCATTACTAGTGTCCTGTATCCCATGGGCAAAGAGTGTCCAAAGAGCATCTTCATGTTTTCATTCTCTGGACACCTTCCATACTTCCTTCTCGCTCCTATTGATGGACTCGACGTTCCTCCATCACTTCATCGTGGTGATCATCGTTGTACATAATCATGGGTAGGGTTCAATTTTGAGGTAGTTGCCAAGTATCATCCAAATGTATAGGGAGGTTAACTAGGAGTTAATTCACCTTGGTTTTCATGGCACGTTCACTAGCTCTTGTCAAGGGTCCTCTTGAATCTGGTGGAATTAATGGTGGGTCCATGGCCTGCTCAGCACCATCTCTCCCTACCTCTCCCTAGGAAGATTCATCGTTAGATCAAGATTCTCATCGTTAATGTGTCACTCACCAAGCACCTGTCCATTGTGCTACAAAAAATGACATAATTGTGATGATACTCGATTGTCACACTAGGTCCCATTTTTAATTAGCGATGTACATCCGTGACGGTTTTATGACAGAATTGAGATAATCATACATCTTGAAGGAAATATGCCCTAGAGACAATAGTAAAATTATTATTTATTTATTTATATCATGATAAATGTTTATTATTCATGCTAGATTTGTATTAACCAAAAACTTAGTACATGTGTGAATACATAGACAAAACATAGTGTCCCTAGTATGCCTCTACTTGACTAGCTCGTTAATCAAAGATGGTTATGCTTAATTGTGATTGAGTTGGAGGAACCTTCTCAATGTTTAACAACCACCAAGATAGTTAAATAAAATTTATTCCTTTGTTGTAGGAAAAAATGGATTTATGCAAAAACAGTAACCATAGAGCTTTTCACCAGCCATACATGCATGTAGTGATAACATTTATTCTGTTCATTACTCTCTTGTGTTACATTGCCAGCATATTCCATGTGCTGACCCGTTTCGGGCTGCAACGTTCATGTTGCAGACTTTTCAGATGACGAGTAAGGTGCCATTGGTCGTTGTCTTACACTCAGTGATGTCGTTGGAGTTGATGGACTCACTTTATCTTCCAAGTCTTCCGACGTTATCGATTTTAGATGGCCTTAAGCCATATTTATTGTAATAAGTTCTCTTTTGAGATATTCGATGTAATAAGTGTGTGATTGCTACTTTGTTATAAATCCTCAAGTATTGTGCGTGTCAGCATTACCGATCCAGGGATGACACTGATGCACAGAGATCAAACTGTTTGAGGTCTGGTCGCTACAAGATAGTATCAGAGCACACGCTGACTATAGGACACGACCACTAAACTAAAGCCCTAGATCACCACTCTCTTCTCAACTCCTCTCCCTTTTCTACTCTTTAGGATGGCGGATGCAAGGAACAAGTTCACTGAACTGGATGAAGATACACCTTTTGGACGCCACTTGAAGGAAGTTACTAGGTACCTGAACATCGGAATACCAAGCTTCACCAGGACCTACATTGCCACTTTACCATAAGAGGAGTGTTGCATGATTCGAGTTCAAGTTCCAGGAAGGACGTTCATGCCAGTCACTAAGCTCATAGAGTTTTCCTTTGACGCACCAACCTGGAGTCTAGGAAAGAGTATGGCAGCCCACATCACCATGGGACGCATTGGAGAAGTTTACCACAAGGATCTCAAGGATACCATCTACCAGATTTGTGGACGCTGAGATGAGCAATGGGATATGATTAGCACCAGGAAGGATAGATCTATTGCAGCTTTCATCTAGGAGTTAAACCAGCACATTCGTCGCCAGGAGAACCAGATGTGCGCAGGCATGATAGATCTGAAGAAGGCAATGACCAGGATCACGGAGCTGGAGGAAGAGCTCAATTCTACACACGATGGATATGAGGAGGAAATGACGATACTCGTGGAGAAGAATGATGATCCGATCAAGAAGCTAGGAGTATTCATGGGAGACCCCGCGCCAGGAGGAGAAGACGACGATTCCACTTGCCCGGAGAACTACATCATCATCGACGACACCAACTCGGACCCTAATGATAGCGATGATGACTATGTTGATGAAGCTGGAGTAGATATCATGGAGTCTTCCACCGATCAATTTTTCTAGTCGACCACCATATTAGTAGTAGTATTCCCCATGTATATAGTATAGTCCGAGCACTTACGTAACGATAGTTAGACTGATGTATGCCCTTGTTTGAATTGATTGAAGTGATATGTTTGTGTTTGTCTCATGTGCATATGGGTAGTGTTTTCCCTCTACACCTCATTCTATTCTGTTTCTCATCTTTTCTAAACCCTCATATGCCTCCGAGACACGACAATGGATTTGCTTTCCCACCGGAGCTCACTCAGTTGATCCAGCAGCAGAATGCATTGATGCAGATACTAGTCCAGAATCAGAATCAGGGGAACAACAACAACAACAACAACAACAACCCACCACCACCACCACTTATTGATCACTTAGCCCGTTTTCTAAGGCTGAATCCGCCGGTGTTCTCTAGTAGCACCGAGCCGATTGTTGCAGATGATTGGCTCCGCAAGATTGGAAGGGAGTTGACCACTGCAGGATGCACAGATGCGGAGAGAGTGCATTTTGCGGCACATCAGCTTGATGGACCCACAACATCATGGTGGGAGAATTTCACAGCCACTTACCCCATCGACACTGTCACATGGGACCAGTTTCAGCAAGATTTTCGCACTGCCCATGTTTCAGCAGGAGCTATGGCCATGAGAAGCGCGAGTTTCGCAACTTACGCCAAGGAGGACGCACAGTTGGCCAGTATGTGGATGATTTTAGTAAGTTAGCACGTTATGCCCCAGATGACGTCGCTACAGATGCAGCTAAGCAGGAGAAGTTTCTGGAAGGACTGAATGATGAGCTGAGCATGCAGCTGATGGTGGCAACCTTCAACAACTACCAGGAGTTGATAGATAGAGCTCTCATAATTGCAGGGAAACAACAACAGATTGACAACCGCAAGAGGAAGTATGGACAAGGGAAATACAACTCTAGAGCTCAGCAAAGGCCCCGTTTTACCCCGAACTCGGGAGGACCCCTTCAACATAACCATGGAGGTCACAATCACAATGGAGGGAGTTCGCATAACCATAGTGGCCCCAAGAATGGGAATGGTAATGGAGGAAGCAACGGCCAGAACCGTTCCAACCCAGCAACGCCGGCCAAGAAGGATCTAAGTCACATTACTTGTTTCAAGTGCGGGAAGAATGGACATTACGCCACGGAGTGATCTGAAGCAAAGAATGGAAACGGCAATGGAAGCTCTGGGAAGAAGCCCAACCCTTTCAACAGGGGACAAGTGAACCACGTTAACGTGGAGGAGGTTGAAGCCCACCCAGATGCAGTATTAGGTAAGTTTTTGGTTAAGTCATTTACTGCAATCGTTTTTTGATACTGGTGCATCGCATTCATACATATCAAGGGGATTTGTGGATAAGTATAAGTTGCCCACCAAGGTTCTTAGAACACCTATGTTAGTAAGCTCGCCTGGAGCGGAGCATATGGCAAGCCAAGGATGTTTTCAGATGCCTTTGACCATAGGTAGGCATGTTTTCCCCTCAGACCTGATAATTCTGGAGTCGCAAGGTTTGGATGTGATTTTGGGTATGGATTGGCTATCGATGTATGGAGGAAACATCGATTGCGCCAGTAAGTCAATTATGCTCACCACCCCAGAAGGAAGGGGGATTAAGTATATATCCTGGCATGTGCCGAAGAGGATTCAAGTAAATTCCTTATCAAGAGTTGTACAGGAGGAAGTACCAGTGGCGGAGGATTTCCCTGATGTGTTTCTAGAAGAGTTGCCAGGCATGCCACCGGATAGTGACATCGAGTTTTTGATTGAGCTTTTGCCAGGCACAGGGCCAATATCTAAGAGACCGTACAGGATGCCCGCTAAGGATTTGGAGGAAATTAAGAAACCGATTAAGGAGTTACTGGATAAAGGCTATATTCGCCCAAGTTCGTCACCTTGGGGATCACCAGTGCTTCTACTGGAGAAGAAGGATGGATCGTTGAGGATGGTTGTTGATTACCGCGGATTGAAGAAGTGACAATCAAGAACAAGTACCCACTGCCGATGATCAATGATCTGTTTGACCAGCTGCAAGGAGCTAAAGTATTTTCCAAGATCAGCCCGCGATCAGGATATCACTAGCTGAAGATTCGAGAGCAGGATATACCTAAGACAACTTTTACCACAAGGTACGGGCTATATGAGTATATTGCTATGTCATTTGGTCTGACTAACGCACCTGCCTATTTCATGAATATGATGAAAAAAGTGTTTATGGAGTTTTTGGATAAGTTCGTCGTGGTGTTCATTGATGACATATTGGTCTACTCAAAGAATGAAGAGGAGCATAAGGAGCATTCGCGTTTGGTACTTGGAAAGCTCAAAGAACATTAGCTATATGCCAAGTTCAGCAAGTGTGAGTTTTGGTTGAAGGAAGTGGGATTCCTCGGACATGTTATATCCGGAGAAGGAATAGCAGTAGACCCCACCAAGGTTTTCACTGTGACAAATTGGGAAGCACCCACGTCAGTTGGAGGGATCCGGAGTTTTCTAGGACTCGCAGGATACTACCGGAGGTTCATTGAGAATTTCTCAAAGATTGCAAAGCCCATGACGGAGTTGTCGAAGAAGGACACCAAGTTCAAATAGACTGAGGAATGTGAGGCCAGTTTTCAAGAGTTGAAGAAACGTTTGGTTACAGCTCCAGTGTTATTTCTTCTAGATCAACGCAAGGATTACCAGGTGTATTGCGACGCTTCTCGTCGAGGACTTGGAGCAGTGCTTATGCAGGAGGGAAGAGTTGTATCATATGCCTCACGATAGCTTAAACCCCATGAGTTGAATTATGCGACACACGATTTGGAGTTAGCAGCCGTAGTGCATGTGTTGAAGACTTGGAGACACTTTCTCATCGGAAACCACTATGAGGTGTCCACGGATCACAAGAGTTTGAAGTATATCTTCACGCAGAAGGAGTTGAATCTCAGGCAAAGGAGATGGTTGGAGCTCATTAAAGATTATGATATGATATTGCATTATCATCCCGGAAAGGCTAACGTAGTAGCCGATGCGTTGAGCCGCAGGAGCCATGTCAACACACTCATGACCGGAGAGTTACCCAAGGAGTTAGCAGAGGATCTTCGTGAGCTATGTTTGGAAATAGTTCCGAGAGGCTATGTAGCAGCATTGGAAATTCAGTCTACTTTGATGGATAAGATCAAAGAAGCTTAGAAGACGGACAAGGAGATCGCCGAGATAAAGGAAAGGATGAGCAAAGGAAAGGCCAAAGGATTTCGTGAGGATGAGCATGATACCTTATGGTTTGAGGACCACGTATATGTGCCTAATGATCCGGAGATCAGGAAGTTGATTTTGCAGGAGGCCCATGATTCGCCATATTCAATTCACCCAGGAAACACCAAGATGTATCTGGATTTGAAGGACAGTTTCTGGTGGATCGGAATGAAGAAGGATATTGCGGAGTATGTAGCAGTTTGTGATGTATGTCAGAGAGTGAAGGCAGAGCATCAGAAGCCAGCAGGATTGCTATAGCCATTGTCGATACCCGAATGGAAGTGGGATAAGCTAGGCATGGATTTTATCACGGGATTGCCCAGGACTCGTTCAGGCTATGACTCGATATGGGTTGTAGTCGATCGTTTGATGAAAGTAGCTCATTTCATCCCAGTGAAGACCACTTACACCAGTGCTAAGTTGGGAAAGATATACATGACCAGGATCGTATGTCTGCATGGAGTTCCAAGGACCATTGTATCAGATAGAGGAACCCAGTTTACCTCAAAGTTCTGAAATCAGTTGCACGAAACTTTGGATACTAGGCTAGAGTTCAGTATAGCCTTTCATCCGCAGACAGATGGACAGACTGAGAGAGTCAATCAGATTCTGGAGGACATGTTGAGAGCTTGTGCACTAGATTATGGATCTAGTTGGGACGACAATTTGCCTTATGCAGAGTTCTCTTACAACAACAGCTATCAAGCCAGTTTGAAGATGGCCCCTTTCGAAGCTTTGTATGGAAGGAGGTGCAGGACACCATTGTTGTGGGATGAAGTTGGAGACCGTCAGTTGTTTGGACCAGATTTGATTAAAGAGTCTGAAGAGAATGTTAAGCTGATTCGTGATAGACTCAAGGTAGCCCAGTCCAGGCAGAAGAGCTATGAGGATTCTAAATGCAAGGAGACAGTCTATGAAGTCAGAGACAGAGTATATCTTCATGTGTCCCCGCTTCGAGGAGTTAAACATTTTGGAGTTAAGGGAAAGTTAGCACCACATTTTGTGGGACCATACAAAGTTTTGGAACGTATGGGAGAAGTTTCTTACAAGTTGGAGTTGCCCGAAGGATTGTTAGGAGTTCACGATGTGTTTCACGTTTCCCAGTTGAAGAAGCCCCACACAGAGATGGCCGATATTCCTCTGAGAGATACAATGCCACTGTAAGCTATTCAGTTGGATAGCGATTTGACCTACGAGGAGAAACCAGTAAAGATTCTCGAGTTTGCCAGCCGAGTCACACGCAGCAAGGTTATCAAGTTTTGCAAAGTTCAGTGGAGCCACCATACCGAGGATGAAGCCACCAGGGAACGAGAGGAAGGTTTACGGAAGGATCACCCTCACCTATTTTTTAGCCAACCCGAATCTCGAGGGCGAGATTCATCTTAAGGGGGTAGGTTTGTAACATCCCAAATTTTCAATTTGGAATGTTATACATTAGATCATCATTGCATATCATATTTTACTGCATTTTGGCTAGATCCAAGAAATTCTACGCAACTCAAGGACCCACGGAGAGAGTTTGGGATTTCGTTATTTTCATATTTGAGTTTTCTCAAATTTTGAAAAAAGGATCATTTGATTTTAATTATTTTCTCTTCAAATAATTCTTTCATGAAAATAAAAGAGAGGGGATAAAATGACTTCCCCAAATAAATAAATATTAGAGATTTACTATTAAAATGAAATAAGATTTTTATTCGGAGTTTTATCGCTACTTTATTTGAATTAGGAAAATATGCGTTTTTCAAAATTGTAAATGTTCACTTTGTCCGCTATATTTTTAGAGGACGGGGAAATTTTATTTCAGGATTTTTGGAGTCCGTTTAGTATTTATTTTATTTGTTTTTCTACGTGCAGAATCATTTAAAAAAATTACTGATCTAACGGGCTGTGTCCAATCCGGACACCGCAGCCCGAGCGGCCTTTAAAGGCCGAAGGCCCAAGCGAGCCGCCAGCCCCGCCCGAAACCCTAGTCGCCCCACTGCCTTGAAATCTGTGCCGCCGCCGCCGGATTCGCCACCGCCGCCGCACGCTGCCGACCCCGCCGGAGCCGGTCGCCGCCGCCCCGCTCGCTGCCGACCCCGCCGAAGCCCGTCGCTGCTGCCCCGCTCACCGCTGACCCCATCGCCCGTCGTCGCTGCCTCGCCCGCCGCCCCGCCCGCCGGAGTACGCCGCCGCCGTCGCTGGAGCACGCCGCCGCCGCGGGAGTATGTCGCCGCCGTCTCGATCTGCGAGGTACCGTCGGTTTATTAATAAAAACCGTTCGTTATTTTAGAACCCGCGGTTATTTTTTAGATCGGTTTTATTTTTTTCGGTTTAGTTATTTAGCGAACTACTACGTCTTGAGCTTTAGTTGGTTTTCCTCGAAGAGGAGAGGGTGATGCAGCAAGTGTAGCATAAGTATTTCTCTCAGTTTTGATAACCAAGGTATCAATCCAGTAGGAGGCTCCTCAAAAGTCCCACGCACCTACACAAATAAACTGAGAACTAGCAACCAACGCAATAAAGGGGTTGTCAATCTCTTCACGGCCACTTGCGAAAGTGAGATCTAATAAAGATAGTATGATAAGATAAATAATTTTTTGGTATTTTATAATAAAGACGCAAAAAGTAAAGATGCAAATAAAAGTAGATTGAAAGCAAATATGATAAGAGATAGATCCGGGGGCCATAGGTTTCACTAGTGGCTTCTCTCGAGATAGCATAAGTATTACGGTGCGTGGACAAATTACTGTCGAGCAATTGATAGAAAAGCGCATAGTTATGAGATTATCTAGGCATGATCATGTATATAGGCATCACGTCCATAACAAGTAGACCGACTCCTGCCTGCATCTACTACTATTACTCCACACATCGACCGACTCCTGCCTACATCTAGAGTATTAAGTTCATAAGAACAGAGTAACGCATTAAGCAAGATGACATGATGTAGACGGATAAACTCATGCAATATGATATAAACCCCATTTTGTTATCCTCGATGGCAACAATACAATACGTGCCTTGCAACCCTTTCTGTCACTGGGTAAGGACACCGCAAGATTGAACCCAAAGCTAAGCACTTCTCCCATGGCAAGAAAGATCAATCTAGTAGGCCAAACCAAACTGATAATTCGAAGAGACTTGCAAAGATAACTCGATCATACATAAAAGAATTCAGAGAAGATTCAAATATTATTCATAGATAAACTTGATCATAAACCCACAATTCATCGTATCTCGACAGACACACCGCAAAAAGAGTTTACATCGAATAGATCTCCACAAGAGAGGGGGAGAACATTGTATTGAGATCCAAAAAGAGAGAAGAAGCCATCTAGCTAATAAGTATGGACCCATAGGTCTGTGGTAAACTACTCACAACTCATCGGAGGGGCAAGGATGTTGATGTAGAGGCCCTCAGTGGTTGATTCCCCCTCCGGTAGAGTACCGGCGAAGGCTCCAAGATGAGATCTCACAGATACAGAAGGTTACGGCGGTAGAAATTGTGTTTCGTGGTGCCCCTGGATGTTTTCGGGGTACGTAGGTATATATAGGAGGAAGAAGTAGGTCGGTGGACGCCCGAGGGGCCCATGAGACAGGGGGCACGCCCTACAGGGGGGGGGGGCTCCTATCTCGTGGGGGCCTCGGGTGCTTCTTGACTTGCACTCCAAGCTCTTCGGATCACGTTCGTTCCAAAAATCACGCTCCCGAAGGTTTCATTTCGTTTGGACTCCGTTTGATATTCCTTTTCTTCGAAATACTGAAATAGGTAAAAAAAACAGCAATATGGGCTGGGCCTCCGGTTAGTAGGTTAGTCCCAAAAATGATATAAATGAGTAAAATAAAGCCCACAAACATCCAAAAGGGGTAATATAATAGCATGGAATAATCAAAAATTATAGATATGTTGGAGACGTATCAAGCATCCCCAAGCTTAATTCCTCCTCGTCCTCGAGTAGGTAAATGATACAAAGAGAATTTTTGATGTGGAATGCTACCTAACATAATTCATAATGTAATTTTCTTTATTGTGGCATGAATGTTCAGATCCAAATGAATACAAAATAAAATTTCATATTGATAAAAGAAATAGTAATACTTCAAGCATACTAATCAAAGTAATCATGTCTTCTCAAAATAACATGGAAAAAGAAAGTTCATCCCTACAAAATCATATAGTTAGACTATGCTTCATTTTCGTCACACAAAGATGTTCCCAACTTCTATACCCCCGATGACAAGCCAAGCAATTGTTTCATACTTAAATAATCTCAAACTTTTGCAACCTTCACGCAATACATGAGTGTGAGCCATGGATATAGCACTATGGGTGGAATAGAATATGATGGGGATTGTGTGGAGAAGACAAAAAGGAGAAAGTCTCACATTGACGAGGATAATCAACGGGCTATGGAGATGCCCATCAATTGATGTCAACATGAGGAGTAAGGATTGCCATGCAACGGATGCACTAGAGCTACAAATGAGTGCTCAACAAAAGAAAACTAGTGGGTGTGCATCCAACTTGCTTGCTCACGAAGACCTAGGGTATTTGAGGAAGCCCATCGTAGGAATATACAAGCCATGTTCTAGAATGAAAAATTCCCACTAGTATGAAAAAGACAACTTATGAGACTCACTATATGAAAAACATGGTGCTACTTTGAAGCACAATATATGAGACTCACTACATGGAGAACAAGGTGCTACTTTGAAGCACAAGTGTGGAAAAAGAGATAGTAACATTGCCCTTTTTATTTATTTTCTTTCTTCATTTTTCTTCTTCTTTTTTTCTTTTTCTTTTTTTCTTTTGGCCTTTCTTCTTTTTTTTTCTTTGGGCAATGTTCTAATAATGATGATCATCACATTTCTATTGATTACAACATAAGAATTACAACTCGACACTAGAACAAGATATGACTCTATATGAATGCCTCCGGCAGTGTACAGGGATGGTGCAATGAATCAAGAGTGACATGTATGAAAAATAATGCATGGTGGCTTTGCCACAAATACGATGTCAACTACATGATCATGCAATGGCAATATGACAAAAGTAAAGTATGTCATGATGATGATGAGGGGAACGGTGGACAGTTGCATGGCAATATATCTCGGAATGGCTATGAAAATGCCATAATAGGTAGGTATGGTGGCTGTTTTGAGGAAGATATAAGGAGGTTTATGTGTGATAGAGCGTATCGTATCACGGGGTTTGGATGCACCGGCGAAGTTTGCACCAACTCTCAAGGTGAGAAAGGGCAATGCACGGTACCGAAGAGGCTAGCAAAGGTGGAAAGGTAAAAGTGCGTATAATCCATGGACTCAACATTAGTCAAAAGAACTCATATACTTATTGCCAAAATTTATAAGTCATCAAAACCAAGTACTATGTGCATGCTCCTAGGGGGATAGATTGGTAGGAAAATACCATCGCTCGTCCCCGACCGCCACTCATAAGGATGCACAAGCCAGGTACACTTCATGTTTCAAATTTGTTACACAACTTTAACCATATGTGCATGCTACGGGACTTGCTAACTTCAACACAAGCATTCTTTGAATTCAGAATCACCCAACTAGCATGACTTTAATATCACTACCTCCATATCTCAAAACAATTATCAAGTATCAAATTGATCATAGCATCTAATTCACTTCCTATGATAGTTTTTATTATACCCAACTTGGATGCTCATCATTCTAGGACCAACTTTATGATCATAGCAAATACCATGCTGTTCTAAAAGACTTTCAAAATAATATAAGTGAAGCATGAGAGACTAGCAATTTCTTCAAAATTAAGACACCACCGTGCTCTAAAAGATATAAGTGAAGCACTAGAGCAAAAATTATCAAGCTCAAAAGAATATAAGTGAAGCACATAGAGTATTCTAGCAAATTCTAATCAAATAGGCTTCTCCCAAAAGGTGTGTACATCAAGGATGATTGTGGTAAACTAAAAAGCAAAGAATAATATAATACACGACGCTCCAAGCAAAACACATATCATGTGGCGAATAAAAATATAGCTCCAAGTAAAGTTACCAATGAACAAAGACGAAAGAGGGGATGCCTTCCCGGGGCATCCCAAGCTTAGGCTTTTGGCTATTCTTGAATATCTTGGGGTGCCTTTGGCATCCCCAAGCTTAGGCTCTTGCCACCCTTTATTCCATAGTCCATAAAAGCTTTACCCAAAACTTGAAAACTTCACAACACAAAACTCAACAGGAAATCTTATAAGCTCCGTTAGTGAAAGAAAACAAAACCACCACATAATATGCTGCAACGAACTCATTCTTTATTTAATTTGGTGTTAAACCTACTGTATTCCAACTTCCTTATGGTTTATAAACTAATTTACTAGCCATAGATGCATTGAAATAAGCAAACAACACACGAAAACAGAATCTGTCAAAAACAGAACAGTCTGTAGCAATCTGTAACTAACGCAAACTTCTGGAACTATAAAAATCCTACCAAAATAGGAAGTCCTGGACAATTTTTTTATTGAACAGCAAAAAAAAGAATCAATGCAAAAGCACGTTCCTGTGATTTAACAAAATTATATTCGTGCGTGCAAAGTTTCTGTTTATTCAGCAGAATCAAATCGACTATCATCGTAGGTTATCCTATAGGTTCTACTTGGCACAAACACTAATTAAAAGATAAAAACACATCTAAACAGAAGGTAGATGCAAGATTTATTACTAAACAGGAGCAAAAACAAAAAAAATAAAGAAAATTGGGTTGCCTCCCAACTAGCGCTATCGTTTAACGCCCCTAGCTAGGCATAAAAAGCAAGGATAGATCTAAGGACTGCCATCTTTGGCACTAAATTCATAAGTAGAGCCCTTGTGATCTATAGGGATTTCTCCCCTTTTAGTAATGGCTAAATCTTTAGGCAAAAATTCAAGGAATTCATTGGTAGCAAAAGGTTCCTTAACGATAGAGAGACACTTGGGAAGAACACTCATGGATTTGAGATCCGCATCTCCCTTATTAGAAGATTCACCCTTATTTTTAGGAACATAAATAAACTTGGCAGTTTTAGTAGGGGGGGTTTGGAGTTTTTTTCATGGGGGAAACAAAGAACCTAAGTTTGTAATAATATCCTAAAGTTTACCGATTCTAGCAGAGTCTAGATTTATTTTCTCATTAACTATAGGTCTTTTTCTTTAAGATTTTTCAAAGTAACTCCAACCCTAGATCCAAATTGGGTAATATGATTATGAATCTTTTTATCCAATTTTTCAATCAACTCAACAGTGGCAATTTTATTTTCAATAATATCAAGTCGTTGCATCACATGTTCTAGAGTTAAAACCGTTCCATTGACCAAAAGAGGTGGTGGGCCAAACAAACCTATCATAGCAATATAACCATCAAATGAATGGCTACTCAAGAAATCACCTCCGGTAGCAATATCAAGAACGCATCTATTCCAAGACTAATGCCTACATAAAAATTGCGGAGAAGAACGGAAGTAGCAAGCTTCCTAGTAGCTTTATATTGGGCATTGCAAATTCTATGTCAAGCATCTTATAAGCTTTCTCCTTCCCTTTTCTTAAAATTGAGAATTTCTTGTTCGGGAGTGAGAATAAGGATAGGAGGACTAGCCATAACGACAAGATAAACGAACTAACACACGAGCAAACAAAAGGCAACCAAAAGGAGAGGAGGAGCTTGGGAGAGAGAGGGCAAATAAAACGGCAAGGGTGAAGTGGGGGAGAGGAAAACGAGAGGTAAATGACAAATAATGTAAATGCGAGGGAGATGGGTTTGTGATGGGTACTTGGTAAGTCTTGACTTGAGCGAAGACCTCCCCAGCAACGGCGCCAGAAATCCTTCTTGCTACGTCTTGAGCTTGCGTTGGTTTTCCTCGAAGAGGAGAGGGTGATGCAGCAAGTGTAGCATAAGTATTTCCCTCAGTTTTGAGAACCAAGGTATCAATCCAGTAGGAGGCTCCTCAAAAGTCCCACGCACCTACACAAACAAACTGAGAACTCGCAACCAACGCAATAAAGGGGTTGTCAATCCCTTCACGGCCACTTGCGAAAGTGAGATCTAATAAAGATAGTATGATAAGATAAATAAATTTTTGGTATTTCATAATAAATACACAAAAAGTAAAGATGCAAATAAAAGTAGATTGAAAGAAAATATGATAAGAGATAGACCCGGGGGCCATAGGTTTCACTAGTGGCTTCTCTCGAGATAGCATAAGTATTACGGTGCGTGAACAAATTACTGTCGAGCAATTGATAGAAAAGTGCATAGTTATGAGATTATCTAGGCATGATCATGTATATAGGCATCACGTCCATAACAAGTAGACCGACTCCTGCCTGCATCTACTACTATTACTCCACACATCGACCGACTCCTGCCTGCATCTAGAGTATTAAGTTCATAAGAACAGAGTAACGCATTAAGCAAGATGACATGACGTAGAGGGATAAACTCATGCAATATGATATAAACCCCATCTTGTTATCCTCGATGGCAACAATACAATACGTGCCTTGCAACCCTTTCTGTCACTAGGTAAGGACACCGCAAGATTGAACCCAAAGCTAAGCACTTCTCCCATGGCAAGAAAGATCAATCTAGTAGGCCAAACCAAACTGATAATTCGAAGAGACTTGCAAAGATAACTCAATCATACATAAAAGAATTCCGAAAAGATTCAAATATTATTCATAGATAAACTTGATCATAAACCCACAATTCATCGGATCTCGACAAACACACCGCAAAAAGAGTTTACATCGAATAGATCTCCACAAGAGAGGGGGAGAACATTGTATTGAGATCCAAAAAGAGAGAAGAAGCCATCTAGCTAATAACTATGGACCCGTAGGTCTGTGGTAAACTACTCACAACTCATCGGAGGCGCAAGGATGTTGATGTAGAGGCCCTCCGTGGTTGATTCCCCCTCCGGCAGAGTGCCGGCGAAGGCTCCAAGATGAGAAATCGCGGATACAGAAGGTTACGGCGGTGTAAATTGTGTTTCGTGGTGCCCCTGGATGTTTTCGGGGTACGTAGGTATATATAGGAGGAAGAAGTAGGTCAGTGGACGCCCGAGGGGCCCACGAGATAGGGGGCATGCCCTACAGGGGGGGAGGGGCGCGGCCTCCTATCTCGTGGGGGCCTCGGGTGCTTCTTGACTTGCACTCCAAGCTCTCCGGATCATGTTCGTTCCAAAAATCACGCTCCCGAAGGTTTCATTCCGTTTGGACTCCGTTTGATATTACTTTTCTTCAAAATACTGAAATAGGCAAAAAACAAACAGCAATATGGGTTGGGCCTCCGGTTAGTAGGTTAGTCCCAAAAATGATATAAGTGTGTAAAATAAAGCCCATAATCATCCAAAAGGGGTAATATAATAGCATGGAACAATCAAAAATTATAGATACGTTGGAGATGTATCATGAACGCCCATTCGTTCGTTCATTTTAATGAACGGTTTTCACTCATTAGGTGCACACAGCGAACGTTCGTTCGTTAGCCTGTTCGTCAGTTTTTCTTTTTCCAAGGTTTTTCCGCGATTAATTTCGATTGCGATTTCTGCCCTGATTTTCATTTTAGTTTATCTTTTCGCTCGTTTATCGAAACCACGCGATTCAAGCGCCTAGATTTTCGTCTCGAAGCCCTCTTTCTATTTAACCAACTTGAACAATATTTTGCTACTGTAAAATTTGACTTAAGTCTAGATTAGTAAACAGAGCTTATTCCTTTTGCAGTTTGAGTTTTGTTGCTTCGTTCGATTTGATTCTTTTTGCAAACCGGATTTCTTAAGTTGAACTTTCTGGTTAGCTCTCTTATTTGAGTTTTACCCGTGCACCTAGTTGAGTACTTATTGTATGCTTGTTTGTTTGCGATAGAGTACCTATAGTGCGAAGCGTGCTACTACGAGTCTCTAGGTTTCACGGATCATCAACAAGGCAAGTAACACTTTGATCATACCTCTTTACTACCCAGTTTTATTGCATTAGATCAATCCTCAAACAATTGCATGGTTAGGATCTGATTAACATGTGGTTTCTGGGAAGTAGATGACGAGGTAGAACCTATTGCCCTGTTTGTTACCAAACATTTGGGAGTTGCTTCTACATTGCTTATATTGCTATGCTATGCTCGTAGACGTGGTTTGGATCGAGTGATTCATGACAAATGTGAGTTTTGTTAATTAATGGTTGAAATAAGGTGGCTACTTAAATACACATCTGGGTGGATTGCTTGAAGGCACCATGGAGTACCCAGTGGTTGTCAGGGCACCTGGAGAATCCAGTGTTGTCCTAGGATATCTCGGAGTACCCGTGTGATCATCCTACGGTCTGCTACCCAGGCTCAAAGGGATCATAAGGTTGCTCATGCTAGAAAATTTTGTGTGCAGCCACAAGCTATTATGGGCTCTAGCATAGTTGAGTACGTTGCAAGACCTCTTTAAGTAGTGGGCTAGCAGATGTAGGGGAAAGTAGGTGTAACTGTCCACCTAGAGTAAAGAGTTATTGTTTCAGAAAGGCTGTGTCTCGATTCTCCGACCATGGAAGTATTCGAGTCTTGTGGGGAAAAGTGCGCAAACCTCTGCAGAGTGTACAAACTAATCATGGTTAGCCGTGTCCCCGGTTATGGACGTCTTGAGTATCTAGTTCTTGGATTATCATGTCTATCTCATCACTCTAAAATAATTTGATTGGGTTTAATGATGATGCTTAATTGGGATTGAGTTGGAGGAACCTTCTCAATGTTTAACAACCACCATGATAGTTAAATAAAATTTATTCCTTTGATGTAGGGAAAAATTGGCTTTATGCAAAAATAGTAACGATAGAGCCTTCCACCGGCCATACATGCATGTAGTGATAGCATTTATTCTGTTCATTACTCTCTTGTGTTACATTGCCAGCATATTCCATGTGCTGACCCGTTTTGGGCTGCAACGTTCATGTTGCAGACTTTTCAGACGATGAGTAAGGTGCCATAAGTCGTTATCTTACACTCAGTGATGCCGTTGGAGTTGATGGACTCACTTTATCTTCCAAGTCTTCCGCTGTTATCGATTTTAGATGGCCTTAAGCCATATTTATTGTAACAAGTTCTCTTTTGAGATATTCGATGTTATAAGTGTGTGATTGCTACTCTGTTATAAATCCTCAAGTACTGTGCGTGTCAGCATTACCGATCCAGGCATGACACTGATGCATAGAGATCAGACTGTTTGAGGTCTGGTCGCTACAATAGGTGTCTCCGAAGGTTTTGTTGGGTTGGCATAGATCGTGATTAGGATTTGTCACTCCGTGTATCGGAGAGGTATCTCTGGGCCCTCTCGCTAATGCTCATCACTATAAGCCTTGCAAGCAATGTGACTAATGAGTTAGTTGCAGGATGAAGCATTACAGAACGAGTAAAGAGACTTGCCGATAACGAGATTGAACTAGGTATGATGATACCGATGATCGAATCTCGGGCAAGTAACATACCGATGACAAAGGGAACAACGTATGTTGTTATGCGGTTTGATCGATAAAGATCTTCGTAGAATATGTAGGAGCCAATATGAGCATCCAGGTTCCGCTATTGGTTATTGATCGGAGATGTGTCTTGATCATGTCTACATAGTTCTCGAATCCGTAGGGTCCGCACGCTTAATGTTCGATGACGATTTGTATTATGAGTTATGTGTTTTGATGAACAAAGTTTGTTTGGAGTCCCGGACGAGATCACGGACGTGACGAGGAGTCTTGAAATGGTTCAGACATAAAGATTGATATATTATAAGGCCATATTACGACATTGGAATGGTTCCGGAGAAGTTCGGGTATTTTTTGGAGTACCGGGAGGTTACCGGAACCACCCGGGGATTTGTTGGGCCTTAGTGTGCTTTAGTGGGAAGAGGAGGTAGCGGCCAGGAGGTGGCGCCCCCGCCCCCCAAGCCCAGTCCAAATTGGACAAGGGGTTGGGGGCGCGGCCCCCCTCTCCCTTCCTTTCCCCCTCTCCTTTAGGTGGAATCCTACTAGGACTTGGAGTCCTAGTAGGACTCCCCTTTCCTGGCGCGCCCTGTAAGGACCGGCCGGCCTCCCCCTCCCTCCTTCATATATGGGGGCAGGGGGGCACCCTAGGACACACCAAGTTTTGCCTTATCCATGTGCGGTGGCCCCCTCCACAGTTACACACCTCGATCATATCGCCATAGTGCTTAGGTGAAGCCCTGCGCCGGTAACATCACTGTCACTGTCACCACGCCGTCGTGCTGACGAAACTCACCCTCGTCCTCAACTGGATCAAGAGCAAGAGGGACATCATCGAGCTGAATGTGTGCTGAACGCGGAAGTGTCGTACCTTCGGTACTTGGATCGGTTTGATTGCGAAGACGTTCGACTACATCAACCGCGTTACTAAACGCTTCCACTTTCGGTCTACGAGGGTACGTTGACACACTCTCCCCTCTCATTACCATGCATCTCCTAGATAGATCTTGTGTGATCGTAGGAAAATTTTGAAATTACTACATTCCCCAACAGTGGCATCCGAGCCAGGTCTATGCGTAGATGTTTTATGCACGAGTAGAACACAAAGAGTTGTGGGCGATAATAGTCATCCTGCTTACCACCAACGTCTTACTTTGATTCGGCGGTATTGTTGGATGAAGCGGCCCGGACCGACATTACATAACCGCGTTCATGAGACTGGTTCTACCGACGTGCTTTTGCACATAGGTGGCTGGCGGGTGTCTGTTTCTCCAACTTTAGTTGAATCGAGTTTGACTAAGGCCGGTCCTTGTTGAAGGTTAAAATAGCACACTTAACAAAAAATCGTTGTGGTTTTGATGTGTAGGTAAGAACGGTTCTTGCTAGAAGCCCGTAGCAGCCACATAAAATTTGCAACAACAAAGTAGAGGACGTCTAACTTGTTTTTGCAGGGCTTGTTGTGATGTGAAATGGTCAAGACATGATGTGATATCATTTGTTGTATGAGATGATCATGTTTTGTAACAGAGTTATCGGCAACTGGCAGGAGCGATATGGTTGTCGCTTTATTGTATGCAATGCAATCGCCATGTAATTGTTTCACTTTATCACTAAGCGGTAGCGATAGTCGTAGAAGCAATAGTTGGCAAGACGACAACGATGCTACGATGGAGATCAAGGTGTCGCGCCAGTGACGATGGAGATCATGACGATGCTTCAGTGATGGAGATCATGAGCACAAGATGATGATGGCATATCATGTCACATATTTTGGTTGCATGTGATGTTTATCTTTTATGCATCTTATTTTGCTTAGTATGGCGGTAGCATTATAAGATGATCCCTTACTAAATTTCAAGGTATAAGTGTTCTCCCTAAGTATGCATCATTGCTACAGTTCGTCGTGCTGAGACACCACGTGATGATCGGGTGTGATAAGCTCTACGTTTACATACAACAGGTGCAAGCCAGTTTTGCACACGCAGAATACTTGGGTTAAACTTGACAAACCTAGCATATGCAGATATGGCCTCGAAACACTGAGACTGAAAGGTCAAGCGTGAATCATATAGTATATATGATCAACATAGAGTTGTTCACCATTGAAAACTACTCCATCTCACGTGATGATAGGACATGGTTTAGTTGATATGGATCATGTAATCATTTAGATGACTAGAGGGATGTCTATCTAAGTGGGAGTTCGTAAGTAATATGATTAATTGAACTTTAATTTATCCTGAACTTAGTCCTGATAGTATTTTGCAAATTATGTTGTAGATCAATAGCTCGCGTTGTAGCTTCCCTATGTTTTTATATGTTCCTAGAGAAAACTAAGTTGAAATATGATAGTAGCAATGATGCGGACTGGGTCCGTGATATGAGGTTTATCCTCATTGCTGCACAGAAGAGTTATGTCCTTGATGCACCGTTAGGTGGCAGACCTATTGCAGGAGGAGATGCATACGTTATGAACGTTTTGCACACTCAATATGATGACTAGTTGATAGTTTAGTGCACCATGATTTACGACTTAGAACAGGGACTTCAAAAATGTTTTGAAACACCACGGAGCATATGAGATGTTCCAAGAGCTGAAATTGGTATTTCAGACTCATGCCCGTGTCGAGAGATATGAGACCTCTGAAAAGTACATCGCCTAAAAGATGGAGAAGAATTGCTCAGCTAGTGAGCATGTGCTCAGAATGTCTGGGTACTACAATCGCTTGAATCAAGTGGGAGTTAATCTTCCAGATAAGATAGTGATTGACAGAATTCTCTAGTCACCATCACCAAGTTACTGGAACTTCGTGATGATCTATAATATGCAAGAGATAACGAAAGCGATTCCTGAGCTCTTCATGATGTTGAAATCGACAAAGGTAGAAATCAAGAAAAAGCATCAAGTGTTGATGATTAAACAAGACCACTAGTTTCAAGAAAAGGTCAAAGGGAAAGAAAGGGAACTTCAAGAAGAATGGCAAGCAAGTTGTCACTCCCATGAAGAAACCCAAAGATGGACCTAAGCCTGTAACTGAGTGCTTCTACAACAAAGTAAATGGTCACTAGAAGCAGAACTATCCCCAATATTTGGCGGATAAGAAGGATGGCAAAGTGAACAAAGGTATATTTGATATACAGGTTATTGATGTGTACCTTACTAGTGTTCGTAGTAGCCCCTGGGTATTTGATACTTGTTCGGTTGCTAAGATTAGTAACTCAAAACAGGAGTTATAGAATAAATAGAGACTAGTTGAGGGTGAAGTGACGATGTGTGTTGGAAGTGGTTCCAAGATTGATATGATCATCATCGCACACTCCTTATACTTTCGGGATTAGTGTTGAACCTAATAAATGTTAGTTGGCGTTTGCGTTCAGAATGAATATGATTAGATCATGTTTATTGCAATACGGTTATTCATTTAAGGCACTGGATAATTGTTATTCTGTTCACATGAATAAAACCTTCTATGGTCATACACCCAATGCTGATGGTTTATTGAATCTCGATCGTAATGATGCACATATTCAAAATATTGATGCCAAAATATGCAAAGTTGATAATGATAATGCACCTTATTTGTGGCACTGCCGTTTGGCTCATATCGGTGTAAAGCGCATGAAGAAACTCCATAAAGATGGACTTTTGGAATCACTTGATTATGAATCATTTGATACTTGTGAACTGTGCCTTATGGGCAAGATGAATAAAACTCTGTTCTCCGGAACAATGGAACGAGCTAATGACTTATTGGAAATAATACATACCGATGTATGCAGTCCGATGAATGTTGAGGCTCATGGCGGGTATCGTTATTTTCTGACCTGCACAGATGATTTGAGCAGATATTGGTATATCTACTTAATGAAACACAAGTCTAAAACATTTGAAAAGTTCGAAGAATTTCACAGTGAAGTGGAGAATCATCGTAACAAGAAAATAAAGTTTCTATGATCTGATCATGGAGGATAATATTTGAGTTACGAGTTTGGCCTTCATTAAAAAAAGTGGAATAGTTTCGCAGCTCACGCCACCTGGAACACCACAGCATAATGGTGTGTCTGAACATAGTAACCACACTTTATTGGATATGGTGCGATCTATGATGTCTCTTACCGAATTACCACTATCGTTTTGGGATTATGCATTAGAGACAACTGCATTCACTTTAAATAGGGCACCATCGAAATCCGTTGATACAACGCCTTATGAACTATGGTTTGGCAAGAAACCAAAGTTGTCGTTTCTTAAAATTTGGGGCTGCGATGCTTATGTGAAAAATCTTCAACCTAATAAGCTCGAACCCAAATCGGAGAAATGCGTCTTCATAGGATACACAAAGGAAACTGTTGGATACACCTTCTATCACAGATCCGAAGGCAAGGTATTCGTTGCTAAGAATGGATCCTTTCTAGAGAAAGAGTTTCTCTCGAAAGAGCTTAGTTGACGGGGTGTGAGTGAGTGCCATTTACCTAGTCTCCCCGGCAACGGCGCCAGAAAAGAGCTTGATGTCTACTACACAACCTTCTTCTTGTAGACGTTGTTGGTCCTGCAAGTGCACAGGTTTGTAGGACAGTAGCAAATTTCCCTCAAGTGGATGACCTAAGGTTTATCAATCCGTAGGAGGCGTAGGATGAAGATGGTCTCTCTCAAGCAACCCTGCAACCAAATAACAAAGAGTCTCTTGTGTCCCCGACACACCCAATACAATGGTAAATTGTATAGGTGCACTAGTTCAGCGAAGAGATGGTGATACAAGTGCAAAATAGATAGTATATAAAGGTTTTTGTAATCTGAAATAATAAAAACAGCAAGGTAGCGAGCGATAAAAGTGAGCGTAAACGGTATTGCAATGATAGGAAACAAGGCCTAGGGTTCATACTTTCACTAGTGCAAGTTCTCTCAACAATAATAACATAGATAGATCATATAACAAGCCCTCAACATGCAACAAAGAGTCACTCCAAAGCCACTAATAGCGAAGAACAAACGAAGAGATTATGGTAGGGTACGAAACCACCTCAAAGTTATTCTTTCGTATCAATCTATAAAAGAGTTCGTACTAGAATAACACCTTAAGATACAAATCAACCAAAACCCTAATGTCACCTAGATACTCCATTGTCACCTCAAGTATCTGTGGGCATGATTATACGATATGCATCACACAATCTCAGATTCATCCAACCAACACAAAGTACTTCAAAGAGTGCCCCAGAGTTTCTACCGGAGAGTCAAGAACGTGTGCCAACCCCTATGCATAGGTTCCCAATGTCACGAAACCCGCAAGTTGATCACCAAAACATACATCAAGTGGCACATGATATCCCATTGTCACCACAGATAATCACGACAAGACATACATCAAGTGTTCTCATAAAAGACTCAATCTGATAAGATAACTTCAAAGGGGAAACTCAATTCATCACAAGAGAGTAGAGGGGGGGGGGGACATCATAAGATCCAACTACAATAGCAAAGCTCGGGATACATCAAGATCGTGCCATCGAGGGAACATGAGAGAGAACACGAGAGAGAGAGATCAAACACATAGCTACTGGTACATACCCTCAGCCCCGAGGGTGAACTACTCCCTCCTCGTCATGGATAGCGACGGGATGATGAAGATGGCCACCGATGATGGGATCCCCCTCCGGCAGGGTGCCGGAACGGGCTCCCGAGAGGTTTTTGGTGGCTACAGAGGCTTGCGGCGGCAGAACTCCCGATCTATCTTCTGTTCTGGAAGTTTTAGGGTATGTAGGTATATATGGGTGAAAGGAGTACGTCGGTGGAGCTACGGGGGCCCCACGAGGCAGGGGAGCGCGCCCTAGGGGGGTGGGCGCGCCCCCCACCCTCGTGAGCACCTCCCGTATCTTCTGACGTGGGGTCCAAGTCCATCAGGTGGGTTTCCTTCCAAAAATAACTTCTCCAGTTGATTTCGTTCCGTTTTGACTCCGTCTGATATTCATTTTCCTCGAAACACTGAAATAGGCATAAAACAGCAAATCTGGACTGGGCCTCCGGTTAATAGGTTAGTCCCAAAAATAATATAAAAGTGGATAATAAAGCCCAATATTGCCCAAAACAGTAAGTAATATAGCATGGAGCAATCAAAAATTATAGATACGTTGGAGACGTATCAAGCATCCCCAAGCTTAATTCCTGCTCGTCCTCGAGTAGGTAAATGATAAAAAAGAATTTTTGATGCGGAGTGCTACTTGGCATAATTTCAATGTATATCTTCTTAATTGTGGTATGAATATTCAGATCTGAAAGATTCAAGACAAAAGTTCATATTGACATAAAAATAATAATACTTCAAGCATACTAATCAAAGCAATCATGTCTTCTCAAAATAGCATGGCAAAAGAAAGTTCATCCCTACAAAATCATATAGTTAGGCTATGCTTCATTTTCGTCACACAAAGATGTTCCCAACTTCTATACCCCCGATGACAAGCCAAGCAATTGTTTCATACTTAAATAATCTCAAACTTTTTCAACCTTCACGCAATACATGAGCGTGAGCCATGGATATAGCACTATGGGTGGAATAGAATATGATGATGGGGATTGTGTGGAGAAGACAAAAAAGGAGAAAGTCTCACATTGACGAGGATAATCAACGGGCTATGGAGATGCCCATCAATTGATGTCAACATGAGGAATAGGGATTGCCATGCAAAGGATGCACTAGAGCTATGAATGCTCAACAAAAGAAAACTAGTGGGTGTGCATCCAACTTGCTTGCTCACGAAGACCTAGGGCATTTGAGGAAGCCCATCGTAGGAATATACAAGCCAAGTTCTATAATGAAAAATTCCCACTAGTATAAAAAGACAACTTATGAGACTCACTACATGAAGAACAAGGTGCTACTTTGAAGCACAATATATGAGACTCACTACATGAAGAACAAGGTGCAACTTTGAAGCACAAGTGTGGAAAAAGAGATAGTAGCATTGCCCTTTTTATTTATTTTCTTTTTTTGGGCCTTTCTTTTTTTGGTCTTTCTCTTTTTTTGGGCAATGCTCTAATGATGATCATCACACTTCTATTGATTACAACATAAGGATTACAACTCGAGACTTAGAACAAGATATGACTCTATGTGAATGCCTCCGGCGGTGTACCAGGATGGTGCAATGAATCAAGAGTGACATGTATGAAAAATAATGCATGGTGGCTTTGCCACAAATACGATGTCAACTCATGATCATGCAATGGCAATATGACAAAAGTAATGTATGTCATGAATATGATGATGGAAGTTGCATAGCAATATATCTCAGAATGGCTATGGAAATGCCATGATAGGTAGGTATGGTGGATGTTTTGAGGAAGATATAAGGAGGTTTATGTGTGATAGAGCGTATCGTATCACAGGGTTCAGATGTACCGGCGAAGTTTGCACCAACTCTCAAGGTGAGAAAGGGCAATGCACGGTACCGAAGACGCTAGCAATGGCGGAAAGGTAAAAGTGCGTATAATCCATGGACTCAACATTAGTCAAAAGAACTCATATACTTATTGCAAAAATTTAGAAGTCATCAAAAATCAAGTACTACGCGCATGCTCCTAGGGGGATAGATTGGTAGGAAAAGATCATCGCTCGTCCCCGACCGCCACTCATAAGGATGCACAAGCCAGGTACACTTCATGTTTCAAATTTGTTACACAACTTTTACCATACGTGCATGCTACGGGACTTGCAAACTTCAACACAAGCTATTCTCAAATTTACAATTACTCAACTAGCAGGACTTTGATATTATCACCTCCATATCTCAAAACAATTATCAAGCATCAAACTTTTCTTAGTATTCAACACACTGATAAGAATTCTTACAAATCTTTTATGCTTAGCATATTAGGATTTTAATAAAATTACCATGATATTTAAGACTCTCAAAATAATATAAGTGAAGCATGAGAGTTCATCTATTTATTAAAAATAAAACTACCACCATGCTCTAAACGATATAAGTGAAGTACTAGAGCAATACCAAAAACTTCTCCAAAAGATATAAGTGAAGATCAATGAGTAGTCGAATAATTATGAAACTATGTGAAGACTCTCCCATTTAATAATTTCAGATCTTGATAGTTTATTCAAACATCAAGCAAAGCTAAAGAAAACTACATTGCAAGGATAGCACAACTCATGTGAAGAAGCAAAAACTTTGGCTCAACCGATACTAACCGATAGTTGTTGAAGAAGAAAGGTGGGATGCCTACCGGGGCATCCCCAAGCTTAGATGCTTGAGACTTCTTGAAATATTATCTTGGGGTGCCTTGGGCATCCCCAAGCTTGAACTTTTGTGTCTCCTTAATTCCTCTAATATCATGGTTTCTCTTTTCTCAAAAGCTTCATCCACAACAAACTCAACAAGAACTCGTGAGATGGGTTAGTATAAACCAATGCAAAACCATATCATATTTTACTGTAACAAATCACTAAAATTATTATTAAACATTGCATACTAAATTCCTCTGCATATTTAATACTCCTATCCTCAAATAGAATCATTAAACAAACAAACATATGCAAACAATGCAAACATAACAGCAATCTGCCAGAACAGTACAGTCTGTAAAGAATGCAAGAGTATCAATAGTTCCCTAACTCCAAAAATTATGACCTAAAATTGCCACTGTAATAAATTTATCAGATCTCATCATGCAAAAAGTTTCAACATTATACCACTCTCTGACTTTTCTAGGGAATTTTCGCAACAGCGGTAAACTTTCTGTTTTTCAAACAGCAACATGTATACTAGCAAAATAATCATGGCAAAGGCTATCCTTGACTTTTTTTATTGAAACTAAAGACGCAAAAAATTATTCTAACTAACAGCAAGCAAAAACTAACAAAAAGAAATGACGCTCCAAGCAAAACACATATCATGTGGTGAATAAAAATATAGCTCCAAGTAAAGTTACCGATGAACGAAGACGAAAGAGGGGATGCCATCCGGGGCATCCCCAAGCTTAGGCTCTTGGTTGTCCTTGAATATTACCTTGGGGTGCCTTGGGCATCCCCAAGCTTAGTCTCTTAACACTCCTTATTCCATAGTCCATCGAATCTTTACCCAAAACTTGAAAACTTCACAACACCAAACTTAACAGAAAACTCGTGAGCTCCGTTAGCGAAAGAAAACAAAAGACCACTTCAAGGTACTGTAATGAACTCATTCTAAATTCATATTAGTGTAATATCTACTGTACTCCAACTTATCTATGATTCATACCCTCCGATACTACTCATAGATTCATCAAAATAAGCAAACAACACATAGAAAACAGAATCTGTCAAAAACAGAATAGTCTGTAGTAATCTGTATCAAACGTATACTTCTAGAACTCCAAAAATCCTACCAAATTAGGAATTCCTAAGAAATTCGCGTACCAATCCAGATCAAAAAGAATCAGATCATAAGAACCTTTCTGTGAATTAAAAAAAACCAAAGTACTGGGTGCAAAAGTTTCTGATTTTCAGCAGGATCAACACAACTATCACCGTAAGCCATCCTAAAGGTCTTACTCGGCACTTTATTGAAACAAAATCTATAAAACATGATTACTACAGTAGCATAATCATGTGGACACACAAAAACAGAAAGGATACATATTGGGTTGTCTCCCAACAAGCGCTTTTCTTTAATGCCTTTCTAGCTAGGCATGATGATGACAATGATGCTCACATAAAAGATAAAAATTGAAACATAACAGGAGCATCATGAAGCATATGACTAGAACTTTTAAGTCTAACCCACTTCCTATGCATAGGGATTTTGTGAGCAAACAACTTGTGGGAACAATAATCAACAAGCATAGGAAGGTAACACAAGCATAGCTTCAAGAATTTAAGCACATAGAGAGGAAACTTGATATTATTGCAATTCCTACAAACATATATTACTCCCTCATAATAATTTTCAGTAGCATCATGAATGAATTCAACAATATAACCAGCACCTAAAGCATTCTTTTCATGATCTACAAGCATAGAAAATTTACTACTCCCCACATAAGCAAAATTCTTCTCATGAATAATAGTGGGAGCAAACTCAACAAAATAACTATCATGTGATTGAAAATTAAGATCAAGATGACAAGTTTCATGGTTATCATTATTCTTTATAGCATACGTGTCATCACAATAATCATCATAGATAGGAGGCATGCTTTCATCATAGTAAATTTGTTCATCAAAGCTTGGGGGACAAAAATATCATCTTCATCAAACATAGCTTCCCCAAGCTTGTAGCTTTGCATATCATTAGCATCATGGATATTCAAGGAATTCATACTAACAACATTGCAATCATGCTCATCATTCACATATTTTATGCCAAGAATTCTATGTAATTCTTCTTCTAGCACTTGAGCACAATTTTCCTTTCCATCATTCTCACGAAAGATATTAAAAAGATGAAGTGTATGAGACAAGCTTAAATCCATTTTTTTGTAGTTTTCTTTTATAAACTAAACTAGTGGTAAAACAAGAAACAAAAAGATTCGATTGTAATATCTAAAGATATACCTTCAAGCACTCACCTCCCCGGCAACAGCGCCAGAAAAGAGCTTAGTTGACGGGGTGTGAGTGAGTGCCCTTTACCTAGCCTCCCCGGCAACGGCGCCAGAAAAGAGCTTGATGTCTACTACACAACCTTCTTCTTGTAGACATTGTTGGGCCTGCAAGTGCACAGGTTTGTAGGACAGTAGCAAATTTCCCTCAAGTGGATGACCTAAGGTTATCAATCCATAGGAGGCATAGGATGAAGATGGTCTCTCTCAAACAACCCTGCAACCAAATAACAAAAAGTCTCTTATGTCCCCAACACACCCAATACAATGGTAAATTGTATAGGTGCACTAGTTCGGCGAAGAGATGGTGATACAAGTGCAAAATAGATAGTAGATATAGATTTTTGTAATCTGAAATAATTAAAACAGCAAGGTAACTAAAGACAAAAGTGAGCGTAAACGGTATTGCAATGATAGGAAACAAGGCCTAGGGTTCATACTTTCACTAGTGCAAGTTCTCTCAACAATAATAACATAGATAGATCATATAACAAGCCCTCAACATGCAACAAAGAGTCACTCCAAAGCCACTAATAGCGGAGAATAAACGTAGAGATTATGGTAGGGTACGAAACCACCTCAAAGTTATTCTTTCGGATCAATCTATAAAAGAGTTCGTACTAGAATAACACCTTAAGATACAAATCAACCAAAACCCTAATGTCACCTAGATACTCCATTGTCACCTCAAGTATCCGTGGGCATGATTATACGATATGCATCACACAATCTCATATTCATCCAAACAACACAAACTACTTCAAAGAGTGCCTCAAAGTTTCTACCGGAGAGTCAAGAATGTGTGCCAACCCCTATGCATAGGTTCCTAATGTCACGAAACCCGCAAGTTAATCACCAAAACATACATCAAGTGGCACATGATATCCCATTGTCACCACAGATAATCACGGCAAGACATACATCAATTGTTCTCATAAAAGACTCAATCCGATAAGATAACTTCAAAGGGGAAACTCAATTCATCACAAGAGAGTAGAGGGGGGGGGACATCATAAGATCCATCTACAATAGCAAAGCTCGGGATACATCAAGATCGTGCCATAGAGGAAACACGAGAGAGAACACGAGAGAGAGAGAGAGATCAAACACATAGCTACTGGTACATACCCTCAGCCTCGAGGGTGAACTACTCCCTCCTTGTCATGGATAGCGCCGGGATGATGAAGATGGCCACCGGTGATGGGATCCCCCTCCAGTAGGGTGCCAGAACGGGCTCCCGAGAGGTTTTTGGTGGCTACAGAGGCTTGCGGCGGCGGAACTCCCGATCTATCTTCTGTTCTGGAAGTTTTAGGGTACGTAGGTATATATGGGTGAAAGGAGTACGTCGGTGGAGCTACGGGGGCCCCACGAGGCAGGGGGCGCGCCCTAGGGGGGTGGGCGCGCCCCCCACCCTCGTGAGCACCTCCCGTATCTTCTGACGTGGGGTCCAAGTCCATCAGGTGGGTTTCCTTCCAAAAATAACTTCTCCAGTTGATTTTGTTCTGTTTTGACTCCGTCTGATATTCCTTTTCCTCGAAACACTGAAATAGGCATAAGACAACAAATCTGGGTTGGGCCTCCGGTTAATAGGTTAGTCCGAAAAATAATATAAAAGTGGATAATAAAGCCCAATATTGCCCAAAACAGTAAATAATATAGCATGGAGCAATCAAAAATTATAGATACGTTGGAGACATGTCAAGAAGTGAGTGGGAGGAAAGTAGAACTTGATGAGGTAATTGTACCTTCTCCCGAATTGGAAAGTAGTTCATCACAGAAATCAATTCCAGTGATTCCTACACCAATTAGTGAGGAAGCTAATGATGATGATCATGAAACTTCAGATCAAGTTACTACCGAACCTCGTAGGTCTTCCAGAGTACGGTCCGCGCCAGAGTGGTACGGTAATCCTGTTCTGGAAGTCATGTTACTAGACCATGATGATCCTACAAATTATGAGGAAGCGATGATGAGCCCAGATTCCGCGAAATGGCTTGAGGCCATGAAATCTAAGATGGGATCCATGTATGAGAACAAAGTGTGGACTTTGGTGGACTTTCCCGATGATCGATAAGCTATAGAAAATAAATGGATCTTCAAGAGGAAGACAAACACTAATGGTAGTGTTACTATCTATAAAGCTCGACTAGTCGCAAAAGGGTTTTCAACAAGTTCAAGATGTTGACTACAATGAGATTTTCTCAACCGTAGCGATGCTTAAGTCTGTCTGAATCATGTTAGCAATTGCCATATTTTATGAAATCTGGCAAATGGACGTCAAAACTGCATTCCTTAAAAGGATATCTCTGAGGAGAGTTGTGTATGATGCAACCAGAAGGTTTTGTCAATCTTAAAGGTGCTAATAAAGTGTGCGAGCTCCAGCGATCCATCTGTGGACTGGTGCAAGCATCTCGGAGTTGGAATATACGCTTTGATGAGTTGATCAAAGCATATAGTTTTATACAGACTTGCGGTGAAGCCTGTATTTACAAGAAAGTGAGTGGGAGCACTACAGCGTTTCTGATAAGTATATGTGAATGACATATTGTTGATTGGAAATGATGTAGAATTTTCTGGAAAGCATAAAGGAGAGTTTGAAACAAGATTTTCAAAGAAAGACCTCAGTGAAGGTGCTTACATATTGGGCATCAAGATCTATATAGATAGATCAAGACGCTTGATAAGATTTTTCAATGAGTACATACCTTGACAAGATTTTGAAAGAGTTCAAAATGGATCAGTCAAAGTAGGAGTTCTTGCCTGTATTACAAGGTGTAAAGTTGAGTAAGACTCAAAGCCCGACCATGGTAGAAGATAGAAAGAGAATGAAAGTCATTCCCTATGCCTCAGTCATAGGTTCTATAATGTATGACATGCTATGTACCAGACCAGTTGTGTGCCTTGCTATCAGTTTGGCAAGGGGGTACGATAGTGATCCAGGAGTGGATCACTGTATATCGGTCAAAGTTATCTTAGTTACCTAAGAGTACTAAGGAAGTATTTCTCGATTATGGAGGTGATAAAGAGTTCGTCATAAGGAGTTACGTCGATGTAAGCTTTACACCAATCCAGATGACTCCGAGTCTCAATATGGATACATATTGAAAGTGGGAGCAATTAGCTAGATTAGCTCTATGTAGAGCATTGTAGACATAGAAAATTTACAGAATACATACGACTCTGAATCTAGCAGACCCGCTGACTAAACTTCTCTCACAAGCACAACATGACCACACCTTAGTAGTCTTTGGGTGTTAATCACATAGCGATGTGAACTAGATTATTGATCCTAGTAAACCCTTGGTTGTTGGTCACATGGCGATGTGAACTATGGGAGTTAATCACATACAGTTGTGAACTATTGGTGTTAAATCACATGGCGATATGAACTAGATTATTGACTCTAGTGCAAGTGGGAGGCTGAAGGAAATATGCCGTAGAGGCAATAATAAAGTTATTATTTATTTCCTTATATCATGATAACTGTTTATTATTCATGCTAGAATTGTATTAACCAGAAACTTAGTACATGTGTGAATACATAGACAAAACATAGTGTCCCTAGTATGCCTCTACTTGACTAGCTTGTTAATCAAAGATGGTTATGTTTCCTAACCATAGACATGTGTTGTCATTTGATGAACGGGATCACATCATTAGGAGAATGATGTGATGGACAAGACCCATCCGTTAGCTTAGCATTATGATCGTTACAGTTTCATTGCTACTGCTTTCTTCATGACTTATACATGTTCCTCTGACTATGAGATTATGCAACTCCCGAATACCGGAGGAACACCTTGTGTGCTATCAAACGTCACAACGTAACTGGGTGATTATAAAGATGCTCTGCAGGTGTCTCCGAAGGTGTTTGTTGGGTTGGCATAGATCGAGATTAGGATTTGTCACTCCGTGTATTGGAGAGGTATCTCTGGGCCCTCTCGGTAATGCTCATCACTATAAGCCTTGCAAGCAATGTGAATAATGAGTTAGTTGCGGGATGAAGCATTACGGAAGGAGTAAAGAGACTTGCCGGTAACGAGATTGAACTAGGTATGATGATACCGACGAACCGCGTTAGTAAACGCTTCCGCTTTCGATCTACGAGGATACGTGGACACACTCTCCCCTCTCGTTGCCAGGCATCTCCTAGATAGATCTTGCGTGATCATGGGAAAGTTTTGAAATTACTATGTTCCCCAACACATCTGTCATGGTAGATGTGTTCCATGACAATGGTCAAGTTTTCATCACAGAAGTGTGCACTTTCATGATAGAAAATGAAGCATCATAGAAGTGTTTCGTCAAGGGTAACTAACACGTGGCAACCACCATAATGGATCTTCATTAAGCTATGGGGGGTGGGTTCTAGATCTGATACCCATTAAAGACGTGACATCCTGGTTATCCGCCACATTTTGGCGTTCTATTGGTCGGTTGGAGCCACACGTCGGCATTCTGTTTGTCGGATGGAGCCACACGTCGGCGACTAATCTGAACAAATGTCGCATGCACAATGGGCCATGTGAGCCAATGAAGTAATGATGCTTGGCGCAACCAAATAGAGGGATGTTTAGACAAAAAGCTCGTCCTAGTCCAAAGTCATGTTTAAGTCCTACAGGCCTTTGTCCAAACTTGGCAAATCTTGCCCATTAAACACCCCTTAACGGTCTGCTTGCAAACAACCCTTTTACAGCCCAGATGCATATGACACATTTAGGATCTACGTGAATTCAGCCCATTATCGACTTGTGGTCCATTCGCCATGATTATGGTCCACTGATAATTTCGGCCCATATGCCAGCTAATGTCTTTTGCTCATATTTGGCCCATGGTGTATTTTGGCTCATTAACAGCAGATGGTGTCTTAACTCAACTTAAGAAATAATGCAAAATAATGCAACAAACAAAACAATTCTAGAGATTTAGTCCACATCAACCCAACTTAAGAAATGGTAACCTTGCCCCGAAGCTGATGCACGAGCAGCTGAGCAAGCTGATCAGACTACCCTTGTTTGATGCTTATATCATCCAGCTCTAGCTGGTTAGCAATAATGTGTGTGTTAGATTTCTCTGTGACTTAGAGATCCAACTTCCCATTAGGGTAGAGTTGTACCATGTATTTCTGCTTGGAGTTGAGATTGAAAAAGTCAAAATTATTTAGGCGACGACTTCAGTGAGCTTGTTTCATTGAAATTGGCGACTATCTTGAACACTACTTCTAGACATGACTTTAGGGTTGTCCTGCTATCTTCAAGATGTTTTGCCTTCTTAGTTATAGTTGTCGTAACAATGAGACAAAATGGGTATGTCTCACTATCTCAAGAGATTTTGCCCTCATATCAGGGTAGTATTTTGAATGAGAAACAAGCAGACAAATAACCGATTTTGCATTTATATAAATAACCGTGGTTAGTGTACTGTCGATTCCATCCCATTTCATATAGACAAATCAAGAGGCATAATTCAAAATAGGAATAATAGACTATGGTATTGTTCATATAGTCGGCCAAATCAGATAGGACAAGGCAGGAAATGACACCCTGTATGTGTGGGCAGCTTCACCGCACCACTAGAATAAGATGAAGACCAAAGGCATACAATGTACGACTAAAGAACAACATTAGCTCTTTTTTTATTAATATGCATGGTATAAATAGGAAAATATTTGTACAACTAAACATCAATACTGACTTGTTGCAAAACATGCAATTTGATGGAAACATAAACTAAACAACAGTTCAGAGAGTGATGCCTATCAAAATCTATACCACGACAAAGTTTGAAGGCATAAGAAGGATGAACTTAGATTAGCAGTTTTCACTGGCTCTGCAAAGCCCTTAACCATGTTTATGTTCATGGGGGACAATTCAAAAAGTTCACCACAGAAACTTCTTCGTAAGCACTAACTATATAATGCATTTTGATAAAGCAAATATAAATATGATAATATGAATCGATGATAAGGAAGCTAATATGCAGAGTAATGCTACATAAAAAACTAGCTATATTTAAATTTAAAATATGTTCATCGCATGTACAGAAAATGATAATGCAGTGTCCAAAAAATATTGGCACAACTTTTAGAAAATGTTTGTGACGCTTAACAAATGTTTGTAATTTTTTTAAAAAAATTATACAATTTAATAAAAATGTTCACATAATTCAAAAAAAGTTGATGGCATTAAAACAATGTATGTGACATTTTTTTTAAATGTCATGACACTAAAAATGTTTTTACAATGTAAACAAATGTTCATGTAATTACAAAAAGTTTTTGGCATTAAAAAATTGAGTGTGTCAATTGTTTTTTTAATCATGCATTCGAAAAAAAATCATGAAATTTTAGAAAAAAATTATACAATGTAAAAAGATGATCGTTTTGTTTTTCAAAAATCGTTTGTGTCAATTAAAAAATGTTTAACATGTATTAAAAAAGTTCAAAAACATGTAATTGAAGATATACACCATGTCTTTAAAAAATGTTCGACGCGTATGAGAAAAATACGCAATGTGAATTAAAAAATATAGACATGTGTTGAAAAAAGAAAATCTACAAAAAAAGCAGAAGAAAATTTGGGAAAAACCTGGCACAGAAAAAATTCCAGAAAAAACCATGTAGAACCCGCTCCTAGGACCCCCCCCCCTCCCTATTAGGCTGGTCACAGTGGGGAGGAACTTAGGAGTAACATCACACACTCCAATACAACTTTGCTTATGTGGCACATATTTAATGAAGAGAGAGGTGCTTGTGGTAACTAGCTAACTTACCGGAACATCACACACTCCAAGAAACAATGAGTCTATAACCTAATAAATACATCGTTGCATGACACTACATAGATGTTCCTACCCACTATGGAGGTAGTAACATAGTCTAGGAAAGTGTGAAGTTACTAGCTTATGTTCTTGCCCATTGTGACCAGCCTTAGGCAGTACGCGATACATAGCTCTGGCGTCTTAAAGGACCACTAAAAAACTAACCCTTAAGAGTTATGCTAAGGTCCCCACCAGATCATTGTTTTCCAGCAGAATACCCGTGTAACGGAAGACATGGTAAAACAAAGCGAGTGGGCTTTAAACAGGTGTTAGCCGTTGTTTCAGGGCTAGAACATGTATATTGATTTCCAAAATACATCGGTATTCTTGTTTCAAAAAAAAAATACATCAGTATTAAGGCAGTATGTGAAACACTTCTCAGCCTCACATGGAGGACGCCACCATGGTTGAAAAGGATCAATGATTTTGGAGGGCTACAAAGTTGTAGCCTTCTTCCGCATACATGAATCCCATTGGTATATAGACCCTATCAAAGCACAAATCGAAGCAGGCAAAGCCTCCCCATCCCCTTGATGTCATTGCCAAGTTGCATAAGCCGGCGAATAATATCACACTTAATTTCTCGTTTCTAGGTTATTTTTTATTTCAGTTATCTTATGGTGAAAGCAAGTTCCAGATATGAAAATTGCAATGTCTATCTGATGTTGAACGGAATGTGAATAAAATTGCAATATCTATGTGAGTGAATGAAAATGTAATGTCTTTACTCTTTACGTGAAGAATGGGCATAGACGCTGACCGATGGGTCCGCAAAATATAGAGTTTGCATTATGCTGAATCTGAGCTTGCGTACAACCTCCTTTGTCAAAGTAAAAAATTTATGAAGGAAGCACGGTCCAAACGATTTTAGGCTGCGAGTATATTGCATCAGAGTTGCTCTAAAGTCTAAACCAATGCTAATTTATGCTGGCAGTAGCAGCGTAGCGAGATTGGAAGATACTAGTACGGAGCCTCACTCTCAGAAGCCCTATAAAAGAAAACGCAGGGCCTGTACGTACGTTTATGGGCCCCTGATATATGCAGCTACCGATGATTGACCGTTGGGGCACCGAGCCAGCAAAAGGTGCAAATCTATCTAGCTGTGCACGGGGTCTCCAATGAACACATCTCAGTGATGATTAGCAAAGCAGGACATGTACCATTCGCTGTAATCATCATGCGACATGCATCCACCCATCATGGAAAGATGGTCTACTAGATACTCCTATCTCGGAGTATATGCAAACCTCGGCTCACAAAAGAAAAGAAAAGAAAGAGAAAGAATCCTCACGCAACAAGAGGAAACAAGACGGGAGGAAAGGAAAGAAATCGGGGGGAGTGATCCATTTTCATTTCAGCTTCAACTTTCATGCAGCCGCAGCCGGGTCGTTGGTCAAGCACAGCATCTTGCGTGCCCTCAAAAAGAAGTACCACAGCATCATCTTTGTTGTTACTTAAAAGGGGAGAAGGAAGGAAAGAAAGTCCCTAGAGAGCGAGCGAGCTATGGCTATTGCTATGGCTAGTAGTACTGGAACAGGCTTGTCATCTCCCGGACGGACCCGAAAGCTGGCGACGAGGGCATGACGCCGAGCCCCCATGGCAGGCACGGCCCGTCCTCCGTCGCCGCGTCGCCGAACATCCCGTAGGACGCCGCCTTCGCCACGGCCGGGCCGTAGCACCCCCACTGCTGCTGCTGCTGCTGCTGCTGCCGCGCGTACCCGTACGCGTACTCGATCCCGCTGTCCGATGCCAACGCCGTCGGCGCCACCGCGGCGGCCGCCGCGCGCCTCTCCTCCTTCTTGTACCGGATTCCGCACGCATTGCACAATGACTGCACAGATGATGCAATACTGACCAGTTAGCATGGATGTACATATATGTTCGTAAGGCAGTGTTGCTGGGTACGTGGCCATGTACGTAGAGTATATGATCATCAGTTTACGCACGCACGCACGCACCTTTGGTCCGCGAGGCCCGTTCCTCCAGAGCGGGGTGGAGGTGGTGTCGCAGTTGGCGCACCGGCGAGCGGAGGCGGCGCCGGCATTGCTCTGATCCGCGCGCGCCGGGCCGATATCCTGCCTGCCGTTGCAGCTGGGCACCGCCTCCCACGGCAGCCCGGCCTCGGCGCGCCTGGTGGAGGGCGTGCCGAGCGAGAGCGTGCAGTCGACGGAGCCGCCGTAGGAGGCGTAGGAGCCGTCGTCGCCGCATTGCTTGCTGTAGTAGTGGTGGTCCCCCGGCGCCGCGGCGAACAGCATGGAGCAGCCGCCGCCGCAGCTGCCGTAGAGCAGCCCGCACGTGCATGGCGCCGCCTCGTGCAGCATCTTGACTAGTAGGAGCTACTTGCAGGAATAGATCGAGCAGAGAAGGCAATAGTATCTACTCTAGTGCTACTAGCTGCTGGTATCGGGGGAAGATTAATATGAAGAGGGAGGGAGAGCTTCGAGACTGGGGTCGAAACCAAACCAAACCAAACCAAAGACGACGTAGGGGGTGTCTGTTGCTGGAATCTGGAGGTGGCCGGCCACTTAACAGTTAACACACACTAGCTAGGGCTGTGGGTCGTTGAGGTGTCTGGCACATGTGGATGGATGTGGGAGGTAGGGTACGGGATCCTGGGGTTCTTATAGCGACGACGTGGGAGTACGGTGGTGGTGGGCTGGGGCTGGGGCTGGGTTGGCTCGCTTTTTACGTGGTAACCTGGGCCGACCCGATTTTGGATTCCGGCCGGGGGCGCGAGACGCGATGCCGCCGCAGCGAGGGGATCGGATGTCCGTCCAGATGTCTCTCTCATGCGCCTGTGGTGTGGGGCCGGGGCGTGGTCAAAGAAGGATGTGGCGCTTGGTCAAAAGGAAGGCCACGTGAAACCGGGAACAGTCCCCCATGCACACACACACACACACACACACACATATGGGGACGTGGAGGGGCTCTCGAGGAGGGATGTCGTACGTAGTGGTAGTGCTACTGACATGCGCTCGTACAACTACGACGAGTCCATTGGAGTTTGGCGATCACGAGGGGCACAGTTCGATCTGTCCCTCCCTCCTCCCTCCTCCTCTGAGCCGGTTGTGGGATCCCAGGCCAGGCCAGGCTATCCACCACGGAGTAAGTGAGCGAGCAACAAGGAGACGATGCATGGCATGGCATGGCATGCATGCATGCGTCCGTTAGGCGGGCAGCGTCGCAGCGATGCCTGAAAGCCTGCGGTGCGCTGCATCAGGCCGGCCGGTCGGGTCGGGTCGGGTCAGTCTTTAATTTCCATCCACGGGGGTGGGGTGTCATTTTGCAATGACACGACGGATCGAAATTTCTGGCCCTGCATGCAGATGCAGCACACCACCACCTTTGGCTGTGCGCAGTGTATCTGGACCGAAGCATGCATGCATGCATCGATCATGTTACGTTACATCTACAATACGTACAGCTAGACAAAACTGAAGATGAACTCGATCGGTGGTGGAGCTAGTAATAAAGCGGCGGGCAGGGTTGTGCTCCATGAAGATCACGTTTGGGCACATGATTAGGTCAAGAAGGAGCCGCTAGGGGCTTCCAAACCCAGAGAAAGAAGGAAACTAAAGAGCAAAGGAGGCGTAGCGAAAGAAGGGCGGATGGGAATGGGAAAATAAAAGAGCAAGGAAATGAATCAAAAGAAGCAAAAGAGCAAAAGAGGAGCGACGCGAGGATGAGGAGGGAACACAGGAAAAGACGGGCGGGCGCGGGCCGAGTTGGAGCAGAGAGAGAGAGAGAGAGAGAGAGAGAGAGAGAGAGAGAGAGAGAGAGAGAGAGAGAGAGAGAACAAGAGATATAATTGGCCGAAACAATCCATGATGGCTCCCCCAAGTTCCATAAAGTCCCCCGTCGAATCGAATCCGATCATCGGTCCAAGGAACAGTCGCGGTCAGGCATAGAAGATCCCGCCTTTTGGCACCAACCTCCACGCACGCAAACCCAGGACACATCACTCGCCTCGCTCCTGCCCTGCCTCTCTCTACTCCACGCTACGCTACGGGGATCCGATACGCCTCTAGCCTGATCATTCCCTCCTCGATCTCCTCCTACTCCTACATACAGAAAGAGTAGAGCAAAACTACTTACTACTTGACCAGTGACAGTGAGGCTTTTCTTTTGCTGTGGTTTGTTTCTCTTTTCCTTTATTGGTGTTGTAAGCAGGCTGCCTAATTCCCCTGCCAAGTCAAAAGGAAGCAGGCAGCGATGCCAGAGAAAGGCAAAGCCCGTGGAGCCCGTCATCTGCCCAACGGCCCAAGTGCGAGCCGACACGACCTTACCCAAAGCATACAGTATGATATATATACCTGGGGCCAAAAACATGTTTGGTCTTGCTTGTTTGTATAATATTTCACCTTCTAAACAAGCGGGGCCGGTCTTGGAAACCGAAACCAGGGTGATCCCGTTCAAAACACCAGGAACGCAAGCACAATGTTGTATCCAAGAGCGAGCTCCGTGAGCTATTGTTTAGCAGCCTAATGACCAGTTTTTGGCAGGGATTGTACGCCTTGTGCTTCGTGTGGCGATCTGCTTGCTCGCTGCATATGTGGACTGTCGTCGAGGAGGGCCTAAAATAAGACGGCAGAACAAACAAGGGGAGGAGCACGAGCGCAAAGCAGGATATGGGAGTATTGTACTACTAGCGCTACTACTGCGGTGTTGGGAGCACAGAGCTCCTCTCCTCTGTGGTGTGTGTTTGGTGCTGTGTCTTGTGTAGGCAATCCGCCCGAGGAGATCGTCGTTCAAAAAGTTGTCCCGACACTGCCAGAGTTAAGCCTAGAGATTGGTGTCCTTTGGTTGGGATATCTCAAGCCCTGGTCCCTTCTCTTTGCCCTTTGATTACAAGGGGGATGGGGACGGCATCTCTTGGAAAGCGATGGTGCCCCCCAGTTGTTCTCGTCTCTCGAGGTTTGAACCATTTTTGTTATTCTGCTAAATAAACATAAATAAAATATGCTCGACCACGTAGTGATCAGATAACTATAGGGTACTACACTATCACGTTTCTCTAAGGGCACCTTGATTCGAAAGGATTTCATAGAATTTTTTGTGGATTACAATTCTTAGGGCATCTCTGAAGCGGACCCTCAAGCCTTCTGCGAGCGTCCCGTCCACGCTGTTAGGACGCGCTTTGTCATCCAACATAGTTCTGCATTAGTCCATCGACAGATCCAAATGTCCGTTTTTCCACAAATCGAAACCAAACAATGAAGGACTTTGCATTGTGCTAATTATAGCGGATAGCTAGCATTTTAGCCGAAGATAGTATTGTCTAGTATATTTTCATTCGACGAAGGATGCTAGTAGGCATGATTTAGGGCTTGTCCTGAAGTCATCCAACTCCATTGAAGGAGTACTTAGCTTTTCACGATGTGCTTAGTAGGCATGATTTAGGATTTGTTCTCAAGACCTCCAACTCCAAACTTCTTTAATTCTCATCCGAAGTGAGCCTGAACGCGATAGCTCCAGAAAGCTAAAATCCAGGATGCTATCGTGGATTGTAGTTCATTTTTCTAAAGCGAAATATCCCCAGCTGAAAGTTCAACTAATCTTTGAGTGGTTTTGGTAATTCATGTTAAGTTGTATTTTATGTTGCATGTATATTGGAGTTATGACCCTCCTCCTAATCTTGTATAGTTGAGGTAGAGGTCTTCCTTATAATTATATATACGTGCACCAGCAACCCATCAATACAACGTCTATTGTATTGCAATCTTTCCCGTCTACATGATATCATCTTGGTTGGTCTAACCCTAGAGTTTGCCGCCGCCGCCGCGCCTCCCCGTTGCGCGTGCCGCCGCCGCCCCACCACCGCCGCACAACCCCGCCGCTGCGCCCTTCTCTTCCACCGCGCCGCCGCCCCTTATGTTGCCCGCTTTCGTCCCCCTGCCCGCTCCGATCGCCGCCGCCGCGCTTCTCTCTCCCGCGCCGCCGCCATCCGCGCCGCCTCCACATGCACACTCCGCGTGACTCTCAATGGACCTTGGTGAAGCGTATTCCTCATTATATATGCGGCACCATGTCTTTGGGACTCACGCTGACGGCCTCCGCCTCCACCGACCTCGTGGCATACTCGAATGACGACTAGGCTGGCTGCCCCGACACTCGGAGCTTTACGTCCGGCTACTGCGTCTACCTTGGGCCCTCATTGATCTCTTGGTCATCGAAGCGGCAGCCCACGGTCTCCCGCTCCAGCGCCAAGGCAGAGTATCGCGCCGTGGCTAATGTCGTGGTTGAATGCTCTTGGATACCTCAGCTGCTCCAGGAGTTGCTTTGTGATGTTCACAAGGCCACTCTTGTCTACTATGATAACGTCAGCGCGGTCTACCTCTCCGCCAACCCGGTTCACCATCGATGTACGAAGCATATTGAGCTCGATATTCACTTCGTGCGCGAGCATGCTGCCCTTGGCCGTGTTCGGGTCCTTCACGTGTCGACGACGCAACAGTTTGTTGGTGTGATGACTAAGGGATTGCCTACTCCCGTCTTCGAGGAGTTTCGGTCCAGTCTCTTTGTCTCCGACGATGCTTCGACCGCAGGGGGGGGGGGGGGGTTGTTGAGTTGTATTTTGTGTTGCATGTATATTGGAGTTGTGACCCACCTCCTAGTCTTGTATAGTTGAGGTAGAGGCCTTCCCTTATAATTATATATACGTGCACCAGTACCCCATCAATAGAACGTCTATTGTATTGCAATATTTCCCGTCTACAATTCATAATAACATATAGCTCAATGAACTAATATCCTTTCAAGTTGATTATTTCAGAAAGTTCAATGGTTGGCATGGCATGGACTAGAGATGTGGACCCCTCAAAATGTTAAGGACAAATATTGGCAAAAGCTCAAGACTCTTCATTTCTATTTTTGTGATCCAAGATCACATTGAGTCCATAGGAAAGCCAATACTATTAAAAGGGGATGAGGTGTTGCTTAATGGTCTACTTGCTCAAAATGCTTAGTGATATCCTCCAAAGCCCTCAACCACCTTCTCAATTCCAAATATGTCCATAACCTAAAGTCAAACTCGGCCCCACCGATTTGATTCATCTGACGCCACCAAGTTCATCTGACATAGCCACAGCCAGAAATCCTAATCAGTTCGGTCTCACCTATAGGGATCTCGGTCTCACTGAGATGGGATTTCAAACTCTCTGTTTATCTTTTGTATGTTTCGGTCTCACCGAAATGAGCGATCAGTCCCACCGAGTTCGCAGTGCAAACTCTTTGTTTCTCTTTCGTAATGTTTCGGTATCACCGAAAGGAGCGATCGGTCCCACCAAGTTTGCCTGGCCAACTCTCGGTTTGCTTGTTACTGAAATCGGTCTCACCGAGTTGAAGTAATCGGTCAAACCGAGATTAAGTTTTGCCCTAACCCTAGCACATCGGTCCCACCGAGTTCATCATGTAGGTCCCACCGAAAACCCTAACTTTCACATTTTGAACTGAATCGATCTCACCGAGTACACCTATTCGGTCTGACCGAGTTGGCTCTTTTGTGTGTAACGGTTAGATTTTGTGTGGAGGCTCTATATACCCCTCCACCCTCCTCTCCATTAGAGAGAGAGTCATCAGAACGTGCCTACACTTCCAGCATTCATTTTATGAGAGAGAACCACCTACTCATGTGTTCAGACCAAGACATTCCAATCCAACCACAAGAATTTGATCTCCAGCCTTCCCCAAGTTGCTTTCCACTCAAATCATCTTTCCACCATAGCCAAATATGTGTGTGTGAGAGAGAGTTGAGTGTTGGGGAGACTATCATTTGAAGCACAAGAGCAAGGAGTTCATTGATACGTCTTCAACGCATATACTTTTCCAAACACTTTTGCCCTTGTTTTGGACTCTAACTTGTATGATTTGAATGGAACTAACCCGGACTGACGCTGTTTTCAGCAGAATTGCCATGGCGTTATTTTTGTGCAGAAATAAAAGTTCTCGAAATGACCTGAAAATCCACGGAGACACGTTTTGGAATTAATAAAAAATATTGGCGAAAGAATCAGCGTAAGGGGGCCCACACCCTGTCCAGAAGGGTGCAGGGAGCGCCCCTGCCTCGTGGGCCTCCTGGACCTCCAGCGACCTCAACCCCAACTCCATATATTCACTTTTGGGGAGGAACAAAATCAGAGAGAAGGATTCATCACGTTTTATGATACGGAGCCGCCGCCAAGCCCTAATCTTCCTCGGGAGGGATGATCTGGAGTCTGTTTGGGGCTTCGGAGGGGGGAATCCGTCGCCATCATCATCATCAACCATCCTCCATCACCAATTTCATGATGCTCACCGCCGTGCATGAGTAATCCCATCGTAGACTTGTTGGATGGTGATGGGTTGGATGAGATTTACCATGTAATCGAGTTAGTTTTGTTAGGGCTTGATCCCTAGTATCCATTATGTTCTAAGATTGATGTTGCTCTGACTTTGCCATGCTTAATGCTTGTCATTAGGGCCCGAGTGCCATGATTTCAGATCTGAACCTATTACGTTTTCATGAATATATGTGAGTTCTTGGTCCTATCTTGCAAGTCAATAGTCACCTACTATGTGTTATGATCCGGCAACCCCGAAGTGACAATAATCAGGACCACTCCCGATGATGACCGTAGTTTGAGGAGTCCATGTATTCATTAAGTGCTAATGCTGTGGTCCGGTACTCTATTAAAAAGAGGCCTTGATATCCCTTAGTTTCCAATAAGACCCTGCTGCCACGGGAGGTAGGACAAAAGATGTCATGCAAGTTCATTCCATAAGCACGTATGACTATATTCAGAATACATGCCTACATTACATTGATGAACTAGAGCTAGTTCTATGTCACCCTATGTTATAACTTTTGCATGATGAATTGCATCCGACATAATTATCCATCATTAATCCATTGCCTATGAGCTTTTCACATATTGAACTTTGCTTAGTTACTTTTCCGTTGCCACTGTTACGCTTGCTACAAAACCGCTATTGTTGCTTTTGCCACCGTTACCGTTACTTCCATACTACTTTGCTACTAAATACTTTGTTGCAGATATTAAGTCTTTCAGGTGTGGTTGGATTTACAACTCATCTGCTAATACTTGAGAATATTCTTTGTCTCCCCTTGTGTCGAATCAATAAATTTGGGTTGAATACTCTACCCTCGAAAACTGTTGCGATCCCCTATACTTGTGGGTTATCAAGACTATTTTCTGGTGCCGTTGCCGGGGAGCATAGCTCCATTCTTTGAGTCACTTGGGATTTATATCTGTTGATCACTATGAGGAACTTGAAAGATGAAAGAACCAAGATTTTTCCCTCAACTACGAGGGGAGGTAAGGAACTGCCATCGAGCTCTGCACTTGATTCACCTTCTGTTATGAGTAAATTTGCGACACCTACACGTGCACCTGCTATTGATTTTGATATGTCGCATGTTATTGATGATGCCACTTCTGCTATGAATGATGCTTATGATGAAACTACTTCTATGCTTGATAATACTGTGCCATTAGGTGAATTTCTTAATGAACAACTTGCTAGGGTTAGAGAGAATGAAATTATTGAAACTGATAATATTGATGAAAGTGATGATGAAGATTCTCCCCCTAGATATGAATTGCCTGATGTGCCTCAGGGTTATGTTATGGATGAAGAAACTGCTAGAGACCTTTTTGCTTGCAAGGATAGATATGATCTTAAGAAATTGTTAGCTAAGCTGAAAGAATCTCTAAATGCTAGAATGAAATATGACCCTGCTTTTGCTACTTCACCTATCTGTATTTCTGATAAGGATTATGATTTCTCTGTCGATCCAGAGTTAATTACTTTGGTTGAATCTGATCCTTTTTATGGCTATGAATCTGAAACTGTTGTGGCACATCTTACTAAATTGAATGATATAGCCACCCTATTTTCTCATGAGGAAAAAATTCGTTATTACTGTATCCTTAAGTTATTTCCATTCTCATTAAACGGTGATGCTAAGATATGGTTTAATTCTCTTGCTCCTGGTTGTGTGCGTAGTCCCCAGGATATGATTCATTACTTCTCTGCTAAATATTTCCCCGCTCATAAGAAACAAGCTGCCTTAAGGGAAATATATAATTTTGTGCAAATTGAAGAAGAGAGTCTCCCACAAGCTTGGGGGAGGCTTCTCCAATCACTTAATGCTTTGCCTGATCATCCTCTCAAGAAAAATGAAATACTTGATATGTTTTATAATGGACTAACCGATGCTTCCAGAGACCACCTGGATAGTTGTGTCGGTTGTGTTTTCAGGGAAAGAACTGTTGAGCAAGCTGAATTGCTATTGAATAATATATTGAGTAATGATAATGATTGGACACTTCCTGAACCAACTCCTAAGCCAACTCCGAAGAAAAGGGGTATTCTATTTATTAGTCCTGAAGATATGCAAGAGGCAAAGAAATCTATGAAAGAAAAGGGTATTAAAGCCGAAGATATTAAGAATTTACCACCTATTGAAGAAATACATGGTCTTGATAACCCGACATAGGTAGTAAAGGTAAATTCTCTCTATAGATTTGATGAAGGCGATATCCCTCATTATAAGTCTGCTAGCCAATGCTTGGATGAGTTTGATAATTTTATTGTTAAACAAGAAAACTCGAATGCTTATGTTGGTAGACAATTGAAACATAATGCTTATATGGTTGAACACTTGAGTGATTATATGTCTAGAGTTAAAGGTGACCTTAAGCTTATTAGTAAACATGCATCCATGGTTACCACTCAAGTAGAACAAGTACTTAAAGCACAAGATGATTTGCTCAATGAATTAAATAATAAGAACAATGATAATGTTGTTTGTCGGGGAAACCGATCACCTATGGGGTCACAAGGATCCTTTCTATGTTCGGCGGGGATTAGCTGCGCGAAGAGCAGGTTGAGCCATTAGCACACGGGGGATTTTTATCCAGGTTCGGGCCGCAAAGATGTGTAATACCCTACTCCTGCTTGTCTAGTTATATGTGTGTTCTTGAGCTTTTGAACTAGATATGGTGTGTCCTTGGTCCAAAAGTCTGAATCCTCTCTCCGTGTGCCTTGGGCCTCCTTTTATACGAGAAGGGGTCGCCATAGTGGCACACAGGAGGTGGCAAACTATAGTGCACGAGCTTATCACTCGGCAATGTAGGACAAATGCATTTAATGCGTCGCCTACGTGTCCCCTTGCTTTGTTGGGGGTGGCAACAGAAGCCATCCCGTCCTTTGCCGCTCCTCCTCGCCTTGCCACGCGTCCGGGTCGACGAGGCATGCAGCGCCACCCTGGCCAACCAGCTGCTGTGTTTGTGCAATGGTAAGCTTCCACAAAGATCTGCATGCCGCCACGCAGGCGCCTGCTTAGTTGGCATGCCTATCAGCTCACTGGAGTGGTGGTGAGGTGGCGAAACCTTGTCGGGCGCGGGTCTGGACGCGGCCCAGCGGTCGTCCCCGGCAAGGCTTGCCGGGGGGCCTTGGAGTCATCCCCGGCAAGGGCCTTGCCGGGGGTCTTCGTCTTCTGGTCCCACGTGGATCTGTGGACCGTCAATCTTCATGAGGATCTGCATGCTATTGAGCATGTGCTCTCTAGATCTTGGTCTTAACATTGTCGATGGTGTCAGAGCTCTCAGCCCCAAGGGTGATGGACTTGCTGGTGCTGTGTAGAGACGCCCCGGCAAGCCCCTTGCCGGGGGTAGTCCAGCTCGCCCCCTACTCCTTGCGCTTCGGGTCTTGGTAGTCTTCGTATTTCGCCTTCCTCTACCTCGCCAAGCCCTACCGCAAGCGTGGCTGCGACTGCGCATGCACTAGTAAGGGGTACAGAAGTACCCATACTTTTGTAAACCGACAGGAGCCCCCGGGCCTAGGCCACACATAAGCGCAAGGCGTAGTTGGGCCAGGCCCAAGGCAATACGCGGGCGGGCGTGGCAGAGATGGATCACCATGATCCTTCTGTCAGTTGCGCTTCCCCACAACCCGCGTCAAGCGCGTGACGTGGGGGTCGTGCGTGGGATGGCCTCAGCATGCTTGCGTCATCTCGTAGTCGATAGTAAAGAGGCGGCCTGTGCTTTCCTTTCTAAAAAAGAAGGAATCTGTGGGGGCGCTACTCATTTACTAAGTGGACTCGGGTCGGAGCTTGCATTGCGCCGCACCCCACTATCACGGGGTGGAAAACGGTTGTCCCACATGTCCTCACGCCCCCTTCCGCTTCACCACGTATCCTTCATGCCTTGGGAAGGGCACGCGGTGGATGCGGAGGACGTGGGCATTAATGCCGAGGCGGGAAACTAGGTGTTTATTGATTGGGGGAGCGGGTCGGTTCTGATTCCCCACGCTTTCGAAGGCCGCATTGGTCGTGCAGGGTGGCCTCCCCTTGGGCCGGGTGGTCGGGCCCCGGCCTCACTTCTTCTACAAAAAGGGGGAGGGGCGGTGTTTCTCCACACTCGCCCCCTTCCCCTCTTTCTGCTTATCATCTTCCTATGATCCACCATGGTGAAAGGGCGTGATGGCGCTTCGACAGCGGCGACAAGGGCTTCTGCTCGACAGCGGTTACTCCATCGGAGCCTCCGGTGGCAGAGCCCGCCGTGAGGGGAAGAGGAAGGGGACGAGGCCGAGCTTGTCGTGGTGCTCTGGGAGGAGGTGGACGAGGCGGCGCTCCAGCTGCGCCTCCGCTGGCGGCCTCTCCTCTGATGGGCGGGCACATCGGGGACCAGCCCTACGAGTTCTTCATCAGGCTATATAAGCCTGTGTGTAGTCGTCTCCGGCTTCCGACCCGGTTCACCCAGGTGATGGAGCAGGATGCCCCGCTGGCCTTCAGGCTTCACATGAGGGGCTGTGGGAACGACAGCATGTGGGCTGACGTTGACTTTCCCCGCCCTCGCGTCATGTATCTTCGTCAGGGGTGGAAGACTTTTGCACGTGCCCACAGCTTGTCGGAAGGGCACGTTCTCCTTTTTAAGTTAATGGAGAGTGGCCTGCTCTCCGTCAAGGTCTTCGGGAGCTCAGGAATTCGCTTAGGGTGTTGCGTGGAGAGCTCCACTGACGATGAAATCTCCTCCTCGAGCGACAGTGACAAGGAGGACATCGTCAGTGGCGATGATGGCAGTGGGCGGGAGGACAACGACTCCAACTCCAGCTGACCGCCAATGGCCGCGCCATCATCTAGCCTGCCTCCTCCCCCAGCAACACGCCCCTGCCGGGGGCCTCGTCCTGCTGTCCCTGGCGATGGTGGTTGGCGGGCTTCCTCGTCAAGCTCTCCATCACCCACTTCCCCATGCCCATCACCTTGCGTGGCCTGCCATACCTGGGGAGGAATAGGGCAAGAATGGGGATTACGAGGCACTTATCTTTTTCTCAATTTGTAGGCATTTGCCAAATCTTATCTTTCTAGGAAATGTAATCTACCAGCCCATGCTTATGTTCTATAATATCTGTACTTGCATCAGCATATCAATGAAAAAGATGAGCTTTTGCCGGGAACTAATGCACGTATGCGTTCGTGCAGAGGCAAAATGCCCCTTCAACGAAAATAAATGAGTCCCCCCAGCAAGCTACCTTACTGACGCTCATGTGCCTGCCGGAGAATCACATCTGCCGGGTTACACGCGTAGGGTCCAGCCCCCTGCCAAACTCTTTTTACCCAAGGTTACTGCATCTACCCCGACCGAAGCAGCGTTCGAGTCGGGGATGGGAGCACCCAAGTCTAAACAGAGTGGTGAGGTTTTCTAATGCACAAGTCACAAGTTACGAACATAAATGGGCAGGGGAGGAACTTTGTCTGGTTGAGTTGTCGGTGGAGATGCCACGCCAAGCAGTATTCTCAATTTCTTGTCGGGGCATTGTTACTGCGGCCAGAAGGAGGAGAGGACGGGGGTACGGAGCCTTGGCGGTTTCCCATCACCTGTTAGAATCTAAGGTAGCACAATATCCTGGGCAAGCACGCATGCACCCATATATATATAAACATGGAAACTAGCAGGAAACTGTACATGCTAAAAACTATCTGGCTGCGTGCAGGATCTGCGCCTGGCTTTGTACCTAGGGTTACATGCCTTGCTGACAAGGCTAGTACAAAAGGGGGTTGCCGAAGCTCCCGGCAACCGTGCCCTATGGGTAAAACTTGCGAAGATGTTCGGTATTCTAAGAGTTGCTCACCGGAATGCCATCTTCGGTCTCCAGGCGGACTGCGCCAGGCCTGGTGACTCGTATTACCCGATAGGGGCCTTCCCACTTTGGCGTCAACTTGTTTGAATTCTTGGCGGACTAAACGCGCTGAAGAACAAGGTCACCTTCCTCAAGGCTTCGGGCGTGAACCTTGCGGCTATGATTGCGGCGCAAGACTTGCTGGTAGCGAGCGACTCGCACAGTAGCTCGAAGACGATCTTCCTCAAGGAGCGTCGCATCATCTTGGTGCAACTGCTCTTGCTCAAGTTTATCATAAGCGAGCACTCGAGGTGACCCATATATGAGTTCAGTGGGGAGAACTGCTTTTGCCTCATAGACTAGGGCAAAGGTTGTCTGGCCAGTGGCTCGATTTGGTGTTGTTCTGATTGACCAAAGAACCATTGGCAATTCATCAATCTAGCGCCTTCCACATTTGCATAGTCTGTCGAAATTCCTCGTTTTGAGGCCTCGCAACACTTCAGCATTTGCCCTTTCCGCTTGGACGTTGCTCCTTGGATGAGCAACAGAAGCAAAGCAAACTTTGCTGCCAAGGTCTTGGATATATTGCATGAAGGTGCGGCTCGTGAATTGTGTGTCGTTGTCGGTGATGACTCTGTTTGGCACACCAAAACGGCAAACGAGTCCCTTGAAGAACTTGACGGCTGACTGCACTGTCACCTTTCTCACTGGCTCTACTTCCGGACACTTTGTGAACTTGTCGATCGCAACGTACAAGTACTCAAATCCCCCGATAGCACATCGGAATTGGCCCAGTATGTCGAGCCCCCAGACCGAAAATGGCCAGGAGAGAGGGATTGTTTGAAGGGCTTGAGCTAGTTGATGAAGCTTCTTTGAATGAAACTGGCACGCTTGACACTTGGTTACTAGTGCTGTTGCATCCTGGAGGGCAGTGGGCCAGAAGAAACCTTACCAGAACGCTTTGCTGACCAGGGCTCTTGACTCTATGTGGGAGCCACATATGCCTCCGTGTATCTCTGCCAACAGCTCTAGTCCGTCCTCCTGAGGAATACACTTCAATTTCACAATGTTTGGCCTTCTTCTGTAAAGGACAACATCCACAAACTGGTACATGCTAGACCGATGGGCTACTTTCTCTGCTTCTTCCTGCTCCTCAGGAAGCTCCCCTGTTTGGAGGAAGCGGACTATATGTTCTGCCCATGCTGGATCCTAAGGCTCGACGGCAAGGACCAAAGGCATGTTTTCCACTGCGGGGGCAGCCGTCTCGACGGCAAGGGCCTGGGGCCTTGCCGGAGGCTGCTGCTCATCGGCAAGCTTGGGGTACCCGGCAACATCCTTGCCGACGGCTCCTGGGAGCTCTGCGGGAAAGTACTTGCCGGGGCCCGCCTTCCTTCGCTTGTTCTTCTCTGCTGATAATTCGACGGATGGCTGAGTTAATTGAAGCACAAAGGTACCTGGTTCCACGAGTAGCTTAAGGGCAGCGCGCTTTGACAGGTCATCGGCAATGTTGTTCTCTGCTTGCAGACTGTCAAAGCACTTTTCCAACTTACTCACTTCATCCACATAAGCCTCCATCAGCGGGCTCTGATAATTGTTGTTGACTTGCTTGACGACAAGTTGTGAATCTCATCTGATAATAAGCTTCCTGGCCCCGAGGTCTGCCATGATCCTAAGACCAGCAAGCAGCCCTTCGTATTCTGCGGTGTTGTTTGTCGACCTCTCCCGGGGAAACTGCATCTGGACCACGTACTTGAGGCGTTCTCCTGTGGGCGCGACGAGCAACACGCCGGCACCAACACCTTGTAACGAGAAAGCTCCATCAAAGTACATAATCCAATGACTACTTGCCTCTTTGCCGGGAAGGGTGGCCTCTTGAAATTCTTCGTTGGGCGTGGCTGTCCATTCTGTTATGAATTCTACCAAGGCGCTGCTGTTGATCGTCGAGGTACTTTCAAATCTGAGCCCAAAGCTTGACAGCTCCAACACCCACTCCACGATCCTCCCAGTTGCGTCTGGGTTGTGCAAAATCTGTTGCAATGGGAGGTGGGTGACGACGGTGATCTCGTGTGCTTGAAAGTAGTGGAGCAGCTTTCTCGAGGCCATAAGAAGGCCGAAAAGTAATTTATGCATGCCAGAATACTTTGATCTAGCCCCCTGCAAGAGGGAGCTGACAAAATAGACTGGGTGCTGCACCACCTTCTTCTTGACGGAATCGGGCCCTGCCGGGGGCTCTGCCTTGCCAGCATCGGACCCTGCCGGCTCTGGCTCCTCATTCGATGGCCTTGCTGCCGCCGTTGCTTCTTCTTCAACTTCCCTCTCCGCTACTAGTGCAGCACTGACCACTTGATTCGTCGCTGCCAAGTATAGCAGCAACGGCTTTTGTGGCTCGGGCGCAACCAGTATCGGTGTAGAGGAGAGGTACCTCTTTAAATCTTGCAGCGCCACCTCTGCCTCCGGAGTCCAATTTATTGGACCTGCCTTTTTCAAGATTTTGAAAAAGGGGAGGGCGCGCTCAGTAGACTTAGAGATAAACCTACTCAGGGCGGCAATGCAGCTGGCAAGCCTACGGACGTCCTTGACTCGCTTGAGCGCCTCAATCTGCTCAATGGCTTTGATCTTGTTAGGATTGGCTTCAATTCTGCGTTGAGACACAAAGAACCCAAGAAGTTTGCCGAATGGGACGCCGAACACACACTTCTTTGGGTTGAGCTTGAGGTTGATCTTGCACAAATTTGCTAAGGTTTCTTCCAGGTCCCGCACGAGCGTGGCCTTGTCTTTGGTTTTGACTACTATATCATCCATGCATGCTTCCATATTTCTATGGAGTTGGGGTTCAAAACCAATCTGAACTACTCGGGCAAACATTGAACCAGCGCTCTTCAACCCGAAAGGCATCTGTACAAAATAGTACGTACCACATGGGGTGATGAATGCTGTGTTTTCTTCATCTTCCTTTGTCATGAAGATCTGATGATATCCTGAGTAAGCGTCGAGGAACGACAGTCAGTCGCACTCAGTAGTGGAGTCCACTATCTGGTTGATACATGGCAATGGGAAAGGGTCATTTGGACAGGCTTTGTTGATATCAATATAGTCGATACATAGCCTCCACTTACCATTCGCCTTACGTTCTATGACCGGATTGGCCAACCACGTCGGGTGGAGTACTCCCTTGACCAAGCCTGCCGCCTCCAACTTCCTGATCTCTTCGACGATAAACTCTTGTCATTCCAACGCTTGCTTTCTGACCTTCTGCTTGACGGGCCATGCATGGGGACAGAAAGCAAGATGGTGCTCAATCACCTCCTTGGGAACACCGGGGATGTCGGATGCTTGCCATGCAAACACGTAGACATTCGCCCGCAGGAAGGCGACAAGCTCGCTTTCCTATTTGCTGCCAAGGGTGGAGCTTATGATAAAAGCTATGCCCGTGCCATCCTCCTTGACGGGCACCTTCTTGGTTTTCGGCAGGGCCGCCTTAGAATTTTTTTTCTCTTGCCGATAGAGATCTCTGGTATGTCCTCAGCAGGAACGCAGCACTCCGAAGAGGTGCGTTTGCCGGAGTGAGTACAAGAACCCTTGTTGGAGCCAGGAGTCTTGTCGGCGGCCGAGGCCTTGCTGGTCTTCTTCTCAACAATGGGAGCAGGTGCCTTGGCGGCAGACGCTGCAACCGCCTCTCGATAGAGCTGATCGGCATAGATGAGTGCATCCTTCTTATCACAGCTAACAGTGATGATGCTCATCGGGCCAGGCATCTTCAACTTGTTATATGCGTAGTGCGACACTGCCATGAACTTCGCCAGCACTGGGCGACCAAGGTCCCGTTATATGGCAACAGGATCTCGACAACATTGAAAACGATCCTCTCCGTCCTATAGTTGAGGTCGCCACGAAACGTAACTGGTAGCATGACCTTTCCCTTTGGCTGACTCCTCCCCGGATTGATCCTTGGAACATGACCGTCTCCTCAAGGTCTTCATCAGGGATGTGCAACCTCTTGATCACGTTGGGCGAGATCAGGTTAAGGCCGGCCCCAACATTAACTAACATCTTCATCATCTTGAGGTTGCGTATTGTTGGGGATACCAACAATAACAAACACCCGACCGCAGTTGTGCGATCAGGGTGATCCTTGGCTCGAAAATGATAGGCATGTGGGACCACCTCAACGGCTTCTAAGCGTCGACCATTGGTTCCATTGCATTAATCTCACGCACCCACTATTTCAGTTGGCGGTGGGAAGAATGCAATGAAGCACCTCCGTCAACACACATAACTTCCATCACCTTCTGGAACTCATGCTCGGTGGATTCGTCACCATCATCGTCATGATCGTCATCCTCTTCTTTCTTGTCACGGCCTCGGGCAGGCCTCTCTTGTTGCTTCTCTTTGCTGCTACGTCCTCCTTGGCCGCCATGCTTCTTGCTGGACCCTTCAGCGCCTCCTTGGCCCTTCTCCTTGTCTCGTCTCTTGTACTCAGCCCTTTGCTTCTCCATCTGCAGCTCCACTTGGCGATAGTTCTAGAGGTCGTGGCCCTTGGTACAGTGAATCTTGCAGTACTGCTTGTCGGAGCCCTCTGACTTGCCGGCAGCCGCCATGGCCCGGCAGGTGTCGCACCCGGCAACCTCCTTGCCGGGGGCGTCAACCTTGGCTTTCTTGGTGGCGTCGGGGTCGCTGGATTCCTCGACGATAAGCACAATCTTGCCCTTGCGTTTCCTGTTACACCACCGGCCCTTCTTTACTGGGGAGACGACGTCTTCATCTTCATAGTCGCTTCCCACGTCGGCATCTTCGCCGGGGTACTTCCTTCCTTCCTCAGCTCGGGCACATCTATCAGCTAGAACGTACAGCTCGGCAACATCTGCAACCTTGTTCATGGCCAACACTTCACACATCTTTCAGTTGCGCTTGTTCTGATGGAACAAGCTGATGACAGCGGTGGGATGAATATTGGGGATGTTGTACTGCACACGGCTGAATCTCTGTATGTACTTGCGCAAGGATTCGCCATCCCTCTGAGGGATCATGTGCAAATCACTTGCCTGTTCAGGAGCTACGTGGCCGCATGTGAAGGCACCAACAAACTCGTGGCACAGATCAGACCAAGAGGAGATGGAGTCTATCGGCAAATGCATCAACCATGACCCAACGTTGGGTTTGAGTGCCAACGGGAAATAGTTGGCAAGTACCTTGTCGTCTCGTGCCCCGGCAGCTTGCATTGCAATGGTGTAAACGCACAGGAACTCGGATGGATGAGTTTTGCCGTCATACTTCTCCGGGACCTCCGGTTTGAACACGCGGGTGTTGGGCCACTGGAACTGCCGCAGCTCATGGGTGAACGTTGGACAAGTTATTGCATAGGGCAAGTCGCCAGCGTCTTGATACGTCTCCAACGTATCTATAATTTTTGATTGTTCCATGCTATTATATTACCCCTTTTGGATGTTTATGGGCTTTATTTTGCACATTTATATCATTTTTGGGACTAACCTACTAACCGGAGGCCCAGCCCATATTGCTGTTTTTTTGCCTATTTCAGTATTTCGAAGAAAAGGAATATCAAACGGAGTCCAAACAGAATGAAACCTTTGGGAGCGTGATTTTTGGAACAAACATGATCTAGAGAGCTTGGAGTGCAAGTCAAGGAGCTCCCTGTAGGGCGCACTGTAAGTGCATCTAGTGCCACCCCTAGTTGGTTTTGGAGTATTGACGACAAAGTTGGTTGAGGGACTAATGCGTTTGTGAGAATTGCAGGATAACGCAGGTAGTGTCCCTCATTGATTCGGTTTACCTACCGAAGATGACCCCTAAAAATGTATGAAGACATTGACGACAATGGTGGTATGTGAAGATATTCATATTGAAGAGTATGACATGGGAAGACATTGAGTGAAGACTATGGAGCGCGAAGACTGTGTTGTTTCGTTGTTTCCTTTTCTTCTTTGTTGAGTCATAGGAACCACCGTACTATTAAGTGGGGTCCAAGTGAACAAAGTCAAAATGACTGAAGTGATGCTCAACCCAAATCCTATGTCTTCGAGCGAAGACAATGAGAGCAAATCTTATCCAGAGCTGGATGAGTCAGCTTTGCTTGTAGCCCAAGTAAAGTTACCGTGTGTGTTTGAAATCTGACCGTTGGAACACCTGTCAGTTCCTTAGTGACCCAGGGTCATTTCGTACATATCAGGTCGGGTTGCCTTGTGGCTATAAATAGCCCACCCCCTACACCATAAATTGGTGGCTGCTCAGAGTTAGTTTACGGCTTTTGTCGTTTGAGAGCAACCCACCTCGAAGCCTTTGAGAGAGAGAAATCCTTGCGAGGACAAAGCCCAAACACCCAGAGCCAAAGAGTGTTAGGCATCACTGAAGTCTTTTTGTCTGAGTGACCTGAAGACTTATTACACTTGAGGACTGTGTATCCTCCAGCCGGTTAGGCGTCGCGTTCTCAGCATCCAAGAGTCATTGTGGATCGCCGGTGAACGAAGTCTGTGAAGGTTCGGGAGTCTACCTTGAAGACATACCAGAGTGATTGGGCGAGGACTGTGTGTCCTTAGCTCAAGGGGAATAAGGTGAAGACGCGGTCTTCTGAGTTGAATCTCAGCCTCCCTAACCAGACGTACAGTTGTCACAGCAACTGGAACTGGTCCAACAAATCATGTGTCTTCAACAAGTGACTGGTTCTATCCTCTAACTCCCTTTACCTTGAGTTTGTCTTTGTGAAGTCATTGCATGTTTGTCATACCTGTTTGACTTCATTGCTTGACTACTATCGTTGATTGGCTTCACACTATCTTCCATCCTGATCCTTACTACCAAGCTGCTATTAGTCTTTGTACTTTCACATTATTGCATACTTGACTATGGTTTGCTTGTTGTAGTTTATCTTCCGCTGCATATCAATTAGGTCATTTCTATTGTCTGTCTTCGAAACTTCCACGTTTTGAAGACTTTGATAAAAATTGCCTATTCACCCCCTCTAGTCGATAACTAGCACTTTCAATTGGTATCAGAGCAAGGTACTCCCTTGTTCTATGTGATTCGGTTTAACCACCTGGAGTTTAGCTATGTCGACTGCAGGATTGAGGAATGTATCTTGCCCCACCTTTGACGGTCATGAGTATCCTCGGTGCAAGGCCATGATGAAGAAGCGACTCATGGCTATGGATAGCGAACTGTGGACCGTCACTGAGATTGGTCTTACCGATCTATGCAAGATGGCAGAGGCTGATGACATTCGCAAGTACACTCTACTGAACCTCACATCAAAGGATGTCATCTGCTCCTGTCTGTCCCGAAATCAGTTCAGGAACGTCATGCACCTCAATCACGCGAAGCTAATCTGGGACCGGTTTCTAAGGTCTACGAGGGTCATCTTAATCGTCATGATCCTTGGCTTGATGACTACAAGGAGTCTCTTAAAGAGATGACCTTTCCACCTGAATCGTCTTCATCTTCACCATGCCTCATGGCAGGGGGTGCTAAGGTAACTGAATGCTACCTCTCTGAAACTAGTGATGATGAATCAGGTGATAAATTTGGCCCCAGCTATGTCAAACTTGCTTCCCTTGCCACTAAACAACAAAGAGCCTTGGAAAAGGTTCAAAACATGCTTAGTAAGAGTGATGATATGTTGGGTGAAGAAATGGATCAGTCAAAAGCATTGGCTGAGAGTCTTCAGAGACTTCATTCCAAGTTTGACGCCCTTCAAGATCAACATAATGCTCTCTTGTCTGATCACGAGAAGCTTTCTTCTGAATGTCTTCAAAGAAAGCAAGATCTTGAAAAGATAAGAGTGGACTATGGAGATCTTCAGAAGGAGCGCGAATCGTTACTTGCTCAACAAATCAGCGTTACACAGGATGGATTTGAACCACCATGCCTAAAATGCATTGAGCATGATAACGCTACCTCTGTTGTTGAATGTTCCACTGCTGCTACTGTTGATTTGTCTTCAACTACTGATGTGGTAACTAACCCCTCTACGGAGGATACCACTACTATTGCTGATGAAAATGCTAGGTTGAAGACATTGCTTGAAACAAGGATGTATAAAAGTCTGAAAGGACATCAGACACTTTGCGATGTCCTCAAAAAGCAGATTCTGAACCGAAACCCTAGGAAAGAGGGTGTCGGGTTCGAGAGGAAAATGAATGTTGATGGTTCCTACTGGAAGCCTGAGCAGTATCCCAAAACCACATGGGTTGCTGCAAAGGAACCTTCAGTGGATCCATCCACCTTATCTGGCTTTACCTGTGCTAATCCTATTATCATTGATGAATCCTTTGATGCAAACTATAAAATGTTCAAAAATCAGAATGGTGAAGTGTTTGCCAGGTATATTGGTACTAACTATAGGAATGGACCACCTATGAAGAAGATCTGGGTTCCCAAAAGCTGTCTTGAGAATCTTCCAGTGAATGTCATCATGACACCACCAGGGAAGAAGACAAACCCCAGACCTAAGGCATCATATGGTCCAAAGGCTTCATACAGGACTCACCTGAGTCACCCTAACGCCAATGTTTTGCAGGGAAATCATACTCAGACTTATGAATATGAGCGTGTGTCCTCAAACCGCTATGTTCATAGAACTAAGAACTTTTCTGCTTATTCATATGAGTATCATTCATCTCCTGCAAGGCTATTTCCTAGGGCTCCAAAGCTGAAGGTCTCAGATGCTGCACTTAGACTCATTGCTTCTAAGCCACCCCTGAAAATGTGGGTGGTGAAGAAGAATTAACTTTCTTTTGCAGAATAAGGTCTCCAGCCTGCTATCAAAGGCGTCCGATACTATTGCTGGGGACCTAAAACACATTAAGGACGCATGATAAAATGGTCTTGCTATGTATTTCATATGAGAATCGCTTACCAGTCATACTATGAGTTCTAACCTTGATCTAAGCTGTGATAATCCTTGTGTGTGTCAAATGCTTATGCTTCACAACATACTTTGTGAAGCCTATCCTCCTAACTGCACTGTAGGGTATGACACCTCATGCTTCAGAATGGATTATGGACAGTGGATGCACTAATCATATGACTGGTGACCGAAGTCTTCTCATGGACTCAACCTTACGTCCATCAGACAAGAGTCACATCACATTTGCTGACACTGGTAAAAGCAAGGTATTGGGTCTAGGTAGAGTTGCAATCTCAAAGGATCAACACATGGATAAAGTGATGCTTGTTGAATCCCTAGGGTTCAACTTAATGTCTGTCTCAATGCTTTGTGACTTGAACATGATTGTGCTATTCGGAAAATATCGTTGCCTTGTACTAATGGAATCTGACAAGTCTCTAGTCTTTGAAGGGTATCGGAAAGATGATCTATACATGGTAGATTTCTCAGCAGGTCCACAGCTTGCCGTATGTCTTCTTGCAAAAGCTTCAGAATGCTGGCTCTGGCATCGGAGGCTGGGGCATGCTGGCATGAGGAACTTACACACACTCGTCAAGAAGAAGCATGTCATAGGCATCAAGGGTGTCAAGTTCAAGAAGGATCATTTGTGTGGTGCCTGCGAAGCTGGAAAGATGACTAGGGCAAAGCACCCCTCAAAGAAAATCATGACGACATCTCAACACTTCGAGCTATTACACATGGACTTATTTGGCCCTACTCACTACTCTACCCTCACAACAACAACTTGTCTCTATGGCTTCGTCATTGTTGATGACTACTCAAGATATACATGGGTGCACATAATTCTCTACAAGACTGAAGTACAAGATGTCTTCAGATGCTTCGCCAATCGTGCCATGAACAATTATGGCGTCAAGATCAAGCATATCAGAAGTGATAACGGCACTGAATTCAAGAACACCGGGCTTGATCTTTATCTGGATACAATGGGAATCACTCATGAGTTTTCTGCTCCATACACAACTCAGCAAAATGGCATTGTAGAGCGCAAGAATAGAACCCTCATTGAGATGGCTCAAACAATGCTCGACGAGTACAATACACCAAGAAAGTTCTGGTCTGAAGCTATCGATACAGCATGTCACTTTCTGGGACGATCACTTGTCTGTTGGTCTTCAAAGAAGCAAAACTGTGTATCACTCTCAACTGCTGAATCTGAATACATTGCTGCTGGATCTTGCTGCGCTCAGCTTCTGTGGATGAAGCAAACTCTCAAGGACTATGACATCAATCTGAAACAAGTACCTCTCTTCTGCGACAACAAAAGCGCCATCAAGATTGCCAACAATCCAGTCCAGCACTCGAAGACAAAGCACATTGAAATTCGTCATCACTTTCTTAGAGATCATGTCATGAAGAAAGATATTGACATCATTCACGTCAACACTGAAGAGCAACTGGCAGATATCTTAACAAAGCCCTTGGATGAGAAAAGGTTTTGCAAGTTACGGTGTGAGCTAAATATCTTGGAATCCTCAAATGTCCTGTAATCAGGCACACATCCTAACACTTATGCATGTTGATGACTTAGATGTGCAACACACGAAGTAAAGTATATCTTCAATCAATGAGGACTTACATTCTGAGTGTGAATACATTAACGTGGAATTTGACTTCGGAGCGCCACGATAATTGTGCGCCGTGTCTGGGTCTAATACTTCCTATACGGTGGGTAACGCCACCACCAAATTTCTTGGTTTGAAGTGTTTCATTCATGGCGTTATTTTTGCAATGTCTTCGCATTTGGTCTGTCTTCAAATTTCAACTTATCTTCATGATTTACTTCACTATGTTGATTTGATTGCTTTCTGATATATATACTAGTGTTCTGTCCTCAACAACATTCACTTATTGCTATGTCTTCCTTGTTAAAACTTTTGAACTAAGTGAATGTGATCGGACCATAATCTCTCTATGCTTTCTATCTCAAACTCTATCTGTCCAAATCATATGCATTCTATTGAAACTGTCAAATGTCTTCTCTGCATCCTTGTCAGTAGAAGACACAGAGACGAACATTAAGTCTGTTTTAAATGATTCATCCTTATTGTTTGAAATCCGGAGAAGCCGGAACAACCATCCGACAAACCTGGCGGGCGTGGGAACGTGGGAAAACTATGAGTATGTTGCATGCTTGCCACGTGCCCCTCAGATGTGAAGAGCCAGGGGTACCTGCGTAATTGCGCTATGCTGCACACTTCCTTATAAATACATGTCCCCTGCGGTCAAGAAAACCTTCTTCCACCTCTCCACCTCGTCAAAACCCTAGCACCACCGCTAGCTCTCGACGACGCCGGCGATGAAGCGCTTAGCTGCCGCGACTTCTCCGACGCCGTCCTCACGTCGGTCGCGGACATCGTCCTCTCCGCCGCCGCCGTAGGTGTCCTCCGTCGCCAAGTTAGGGCACGGTGGATTGAACTGCTCGGTCTCCTATTCATCCCATCTAGCAGTTCTTCGTGTGGTAAATACAACTCTATTTTTACCATCTTTTTGATCCTCAATGATTCATCCTATTTACCAAAATTCGTTTCTGCCTATGCAATATTAGATCTATTCTGTCTGTATCTCGTACTTCCTAGTATATTCACTTAAGCTTCATATCTAGTTAGATTCCTCACATGTACTTATTCACGGATTCGTACAAATTTGGAACCAACTCTCAACATATAAGTGAATGTCTTCGCATCATGAGGTCAATGTCTTCAAACTGATTTATCTTCAAAATCTTCTGAGAATGCATATGACCTCTTCCCCTTCCCTCACATCTCTAATGCTGTCACAGGTACATGTCCGTGGGAGAATCCCTTGGTTCTCATAGTCTGCATTCGTTTGCAGAATTCTTACAACAACACATTAACTCTCCCGCAGCCAATTCCTGTTTGTCCAGCAAGCGAAAGCCTTTGAAGCCTTTGAACATATTGAAGCCATTCAGTTTGAAGTTCATGGCTGCAGAGAAATCAGTAAGGAAGGGTGGCAAACAGCATTGAGGGGGAACATCAAACGATTTGCCTGATGACCTCGCAGACCTTTACAAGACAGATCCTGAAGAGGATTATAATCAGCGCATGACACGAATCCAATGGATTCGACGATATTGGGCTGAACAATGGTTCAAATACAAGTTCGTGACCCAGGAATACGCTGAGAAGAATGCTATCAAAAGTCCTTGGGGTGATATTCTCTATCGAGGCCTTCCACCCAAGAACAGAGCTGAAGCTATTGCACATGATTTCTATCCTTGTATGGTCCGTGGACCTCAGCCTAAAAATGCCGACCCATCATCATTGCTCTGGTGTCGTGACGATAATCTCTTCAAGCGCAACTTCCAGCATGCAAAGGCATCGGCGAAGGAAAACAAGAAGTCCTTGGGATTAGACTTCAACCCTGGTCCCTCTGCTCCCCGTGCTGACGGCTCACGTGATGCAGAACCCAATGTCATCGGCCCCTTTTCAAACCTTGATGGCCTCATCACTTACATCTTGGTCCAAGGTGCCAGAGTGGATCATTCTGATAATGATGCTGACACTGATGAAGCCCCAGCTCCTCCTCCAAAGCCGCAGAAGCTAAAGAAGACTAAGGCTTCACAATCAGCTGCACCTCCAAAAGCTTCACGTGCAAAGCCACTGATCACTGCACCTCCTGAAGACAGTGTGCAGTCTGAAGATCTATCACGTATCTCCAAGAAGACGGAAAAGAAAAAGAAAATCGTCAAGAATACTGATCTGACATTGACTCCCGCTGCCATTCTGCGTGAAGAGCACATTGATCTGTCCAGCGATGACGATCTTGCAGATGATGCTCTTGAGCAACTGATCAAGAGCAAGGAAGAAGCAGAGATCTTCAATAATTTGCCTCTCTTTGATGTGACAATCATCCATAACTTCATTGATGAGTGGTTTGACACCCCGAATCTCAGCTTTGATGATCTGCAACTTCCCATTGGCCTCAGCGTCTCCTTCAATGGCGCTATTGCTTCTGAGCTAGCTATTGCTCAGCGCATCGTTGAACTGAAGCACAAGATCGACTATGAGAAAGCTCAGTTCAAGAAGCATGTGGCCAAGCTCAACGTGCAAGATGTCAAAAACTTCAAGATCATGCTGCACGAGCTCAAAGAAGCCTTTCACAGGAAGTGCGAAGAAGCTAGAGGCTCTCGTGAGTGCATGAAGAATCTGGCTGACAAGTGTGTGCTAGCCTACAATGAGGCTGAGAAGCGCAAGGCTCTTGGTCGTCCTGGCATTGACCCCAGAATGGCTGTAGAGAAGAAGAAGCTATCAACTGTCCAATCTGCAACTTCAAGGCAGGATGAACCTCGCATAGTCTTCCCAAGCAGCATGACTGGCTCGAAGCCAAAGGTCATGTCAACCGCTTCAAAACTGCAGAAGACGAGGGCTGCCGAGGCTGAAGCCAGAAAAAGGGAAAACACAGAAGCCTCTGATGTTGCTCCCCTCAAGAAGAAGCGCAAAACCAAGAAGAATCGGGCTGCTCCCACAGAGCCCTTAGTTATTGAACCTATCTCAGTGGTTCGCCCTGCATATGAACACCAAGAATGAAGAATGATTGTTCATGAGCCTGCTTCCACAGAGGCTTATGAAGCTGAAGACATTCCAGCAGTTGATCCCATCGCTGCTGAAGACATTGGTCACCATGACAATGTTGAAGATGATGAAGTTCTTCCTCAGATCGAACACAACTTGGTATCAACGCCTGTTCTCACGAACAGCGAAATCATCAGCATTGGTCGTCCTCTGACGCCAATTGCTCAGGATGCATCATGGGCTGATCACCCACAACAACAAGACTCCCCGAGTACTCCCCAACAACAACAAGTCACACCACCTGTGCAAGAAGAAGAGGATGAGGCCCAGCCAACTCCATCTCCAAAGGCGTCGCCAGTATTACAAAGGCTTCGCAAAGGACCAAGGCCTCAAGTCCCTCTTCCGAGCGTTCCAGAAGGAGAAGTGCACCACCAATCTGTTGCACGTCAAGTGTTTCCAGAAGCCACTCCAACTGTGAATGTCTCCGTGTCTGAAGCCAAAGCTGCTGAAGACAATCCGGCTGCATCAGCCGATGACGAACAAGAAGAAGTACGTGTCCCTACTCCCCCCATTACTGAAGAAGCTGTTCCTGAAGTGAACGTGCCAGTGCCAGACCCTCCAGCTCATCAAGTGGAGGTTGAAAATCTTGAGGCTGCCACCACCAACACAAATGAAGCCCATGACGTAGTCATGGTTGAAGCAAGTGTGGAGCCTGCACCAACCAATATGCCAAAAGCCAATGCTGCAACTGCTCCTGAAGCTTCTGTTGTGCAGCCTGAAGCCACTGTTGTTGCCACTGCTCCTGTTCCGCCACCAAGGCCCCATACAATTGAGCAAGCATACAACCATGGCCAGCTAATCACTGTCAGATGGCCCGTTCTGGTCCCTCCGCCTAATGTCTCTGGTCCTTAGTTTGATTATCATATTGAGCATAGGCCTCAGGTCCAGAAACCAAAGCCAAGACTTTCAAGGTTCCCAGGTACTGCCACCTCTACAGGGTCCTTCAATGCAAATGGCTTCAAAAGCCACAACACCTTCTTTGACAGCGCAAAGAACCCCTACTCAAGGCCAAGAATATCATCTGATCGTTTCTGGAGCCATCAGCAGCGAAGCTATTACTCCTGCGTTCTGTATGATCAAGGGCGCATTTTCCCTCATATGCGCCTCGACACTGAAGCCATTGCTGGACTGCCATGCTTAGAAGAAGCACTTGACTGCTTTCGTGATGCAGGTCTGCTCAGCTTTGTGACAGACAAAGAACATTGGAATGAGGAACTTTTGCTTCAATTCTATGCTACCCTCCACATTCGCGGCTACAACAGGGATACAAAGACATGGGTTCTCGAGTGGATGACAGGAAATGTTCATCATGAAGCCAAAGCTCTTGACATCATTGAGCTTACAGGCTTATCCACTCCCGGAGAGCTGTACGAACCTGATTGTCAACTCCACCGCAATGCACTGGAGAGCATCTTCCATAAGCCAGAACCCAACATGAGCCAGATGTTGAGCATGATGAAGCCTTTGCCACATGACGCTGAATACCCAAAGGAGTTCTTTGTTGATGACCTTGAGTATCTGCCTCGCACAATATATCACATCATCAGGCGGACTCTATGGCCTATCAAAGGGCATTCATCAGCTGCAAAACTTGAAGGAGCCATGAAGACATTGGTCTTTTACATCCTCAATGGCATCAGCTTCAATGCACAAGAATTCTTCCTCCGGCAACTGGCTGCGTCTGGATCTGACCTTTTTGGCCTGAAATTCTATGCTCCATGGGTCATGCGCCTCATCAAGCTACACTCTGCTATCAACTATCAACCCTCTGCTCGCAATCATCTGATCTTTCTACCAGAGGTTGATATGTCAGTTGAAGCCATATACCCTGAGCCTGCTAAGAAGCCTCTTTGTCTTCAAAATGCTGAACACCAAAGCTTCACTCAGCCCATGAAAGGAGTCCAAGCAGTAACTCGTGTCTATCCAATGGCTGGGAACACTCGTCTGCCTCATCGTGCACCAACTGAAGCTACTGAGAGCACAATTGCCCAAAGGCCTAAGAAGCGCTCTCGCGTCCTAAATGACCGAGAACTTCTTGTGGCACTGCATCAGAAACAAGACAAGCATCACTTTTGGCTCAAGCGACAGATGCAAAGCCTCTTGGTGGACGTCAATCGCATTCGAAATCTTGCCACCAAGAATGCCTTTGTCACTCACGAGACCTGTCGGCGATCATGGAAGAGTTTGACACTGCTCAGTGCTGAAGCAGATCTTCAAGACGATGGCTTCACTGAAAGATTCAAGTTTGACTCCACTCCTCCACGGAATGCTGTCCTACGTCGAACTCCATCCCTTGAAGACTCTGACTATTCTTCCTCCACGGCAACTGTGAATGCCAAAGTGATCGATGATGAAGACGATGCTACTTCACCGCCCCTACTTCTGCATGCATCGACACTGCACCAAGTTCGTCTGCACCGCCAAACAACAACGACAACCCAGCTGCTTCACCTACTCCTCATGAGGACGAGTAGATGCTCTATGTCTTCAAACCTTTTTGGTCATTACTGACAAAAGGGGGAGAAGCATATGAGTTTGATAGTCTTCAAGCGGGTTCATATGGGCGGTTGCTTTATATTTTGCCTAGTGATTACAACTCTTGCTTTTGATACATTTCGTTCTTTGAGTTGTAACACTTAAACTCGATGGTCGTCTGCTACTTATTTGCTTTTCCATGTGCGATGATAACTTCCGCACTTAGATCATTCTGCAGACGTCCATTTTTCATTATGCATGTCACTCTCTTAGTTACATCATTTCATGCATGATGAATTATCTTCATAAGTTGAAGAGGATCTCCACAAGTACAACCTGCCATGTGCATTTGCATTCCAAAAGCAAATTACTTATATGCACATCTTCAGGGGGAGCCTTTGCCACTTATGAAGACAATATCCTATCCTTTACAATTTCACATACTTTATCCCCGTTGAAAACTTCAACCAGTTTGTCATCAATCACCAAAAAGGGGGAGATTGTAAGTGCATCTAGTGCCACCCCTAGTTGGTTTTGGAGTATTGACGACAAAGTTGGTTGAGGGACTAATGCGTTTGTGAGAATTGCAGGATAACGCAGGTAGTGTCCCTCATTGATTCGGTTTACCTACCGGAGATGACCCCTAAAAATGTATGAAGACATTGACGACAATGGTTGTATGTGAAGATATTCATATTGAAGACTATGACATGAGAAGACATTTGAGTGAAGACTATGGAGCGCGAAGACTATGTTGTTTCATTGTTTCCTTTTCTTCTTTGTTGAGTCATAGGAACCACCGTACTGTTAAGTGGGGTCCAAGTGAACAAAGTCAGAATGACTGAAGTGATGCTCAACCCAAATCCTATGTCTTCGAGTGAAGACAATGAGAGCAAATCTTATCTAGAGCTGGATGAGTCAGCTTTGCTTGTAGCCCAAGTAAAGTTGTCGTGTGTGCTTGAAATCTGACCGTTGGAACATGTGTCAGTTCCTTAGTGACCCAAGGTCATTTCGGACATATCAGGTCGGGTTGCCTTGTGGCTATAAATAGCCCACCCCCTACACCATAAATTGGTGGCTGCTCAGAGTTAGTTTACGGCTTTTGTCGTTTGAGAGCAACCCACCTCGAAGCCTTTGAGAGAGAGAAATCCTTGCAAGGACAAAGCCCAAACACCCAGAGCCAAAGAGTGTTAGGCATCACTGAAGTCTTTTTGTCTGAGTGACCTGAAGACTTATTACACTTGAGGACTGTGTATCCTCCAGCCGGTTAGGCATCGCGTTATGAGCATCCAAGAGTCATTGTGGATCGCCGGTGAACGAAGTCTGTGAAGGTTCGGAAGTCTACCTTGAAGACTTACCAGAGTGATTGGGCGAGGACTGTGTGTCCTTAGCTCAAGGGGAATAAGGTGAAGACGCGGTCTTCTGAGTTGAATCTCAGCCTCCCTAACCAGACGTACAGTTGTCACAGCAACTGGAACTGGTCCAACAAATCCTGTGTCTTCAACAAGTGACTGGTTCTATCCTCTAACTCCCTTTACCTTGAGTTTGTCTTCGTGAAGTCATTGCCTGGTTGTCATACCTGTTTGACTTCATTGCTTGACTACTATCGTTGATTGGCTTCATACTATCTTCCATCCTGATCCTTACTACCAAGCTGCTATTAGTCTTTGTACTTTCACATTATTGCATACTTGACTATGGTTTGCTTGTTGTACTTTATCTTCCGCTGCATATCAATTAGGTCATTTCTATTGTTTGTCTTTGAAACTTCCATGTTTTGAAGACTTTGAGAAAAATCGCCTATCCACCCCCCTCTAGTCGATAACTAGCACTTTCATGCACCCCCCTGTCTCGTGGGCCCCTCGGGTGGCCACCGACGTACTTCTTCCTCCTATATATACCTACGTACCCCGAAAACATCCTGGAGCACCACGAAACACAATTTCCACTGCCGTAACCTTCTGTATCCGCGAGATCCCATCTTGGAGCCTTTGTCGGCACTCTGTCGGAGGGGGAATCAACCACGGAGGGCCTCTACATCAACATCCTTGCCCCTCCGATGAGTTGTGAGTAGTTTACCATAGACCTACGGGTCCATAGTTATTAGCTAGATGGCTTCTTCTCTCTTTTTGGATCTCAATACAATGTTCTCCCCCTCTCTTGTGGAGATCTATTCGATGTAAACTCTTTTTGCGGTGTGTTTGTTGAGATCCGATGAATTGTGGGTTTATGATCAAGTTTATCTATGAATAATATTTGAATCTTCTCTGAATTCTTTTATGTATGATTGAGTTATCTTTGCAAGTCTCTTCGAATTATCAGTTTGGTTTGGCCTACTAGATTGGTCCTTCTTGCCATGGGAGAAGTGCTTAGCTTTGGGTTCAATCTTGCGGTGTCCTTACCTAGTGATAGAAAGGGTTGCAAGGCATGTATTGTATTGTTGCCATCGAGGATAACAAGATGGGGTTTATATCATATTGCATGTGTTTATCCCTCTACATCATGTCATCTTGCTTAATGCATTACTCTGTTCTTATGAACTTAATACTCTAGATGCAGGCAGGAGTCAGTCGATGTGTGGAGTAATAGTAGTAGATGCAGGCAGGAGTCGGTCTACTTGTTATGGACATGATGCCTATATACATGATCATGCCTAGATAATCTAATAACTATGCGCTTTTCTATGAATTGCTCGACAGTAATTTGTTCACCCACCGTAATACTTATGCTATCTTGAGAGAAGCCTAGATGAAACCTATGGCCCCCGGGTCTATCTCTTATCATATTTGCTTTCAATCTACCTTTATTTGCATCTTTACTTTTTGTATCTATATTATAAAATACCAAAAATATATTTATCTTATCATACTATCTTTATTAGATCTCACATTCGCAAGTGGTCGTGAAGGAATTGACAACCCCTTTATTGCGTTGGTTGCGAGTTCTCACTTTGTTTGTGTAGGTGCGTGGGACTTTTGAGGAGCCTCCTACTGGATTGATACCTTGGTTCTCAAAACTGAGGGAAATACTTACGCTTCACTTTGCTGCATCACCCTCTCCTCTTCGAGGAAAACCAACGCAAGCTCAAGACGTAGCAAGAAGGATTTCTAGCGCCGTTGCCGGGGAGGTCTTCGCTCAAGTCAAGACATACCAAGTACCCATCACAAACCCATCTCCCTCGCATTTACATGATTTTCCATTTGCCTCTCGTTTTCCTCTTCCCCACTTCACCCTTGCCGTTTTATTCGCCCTCTCTTTCCCAATCTCCTCCTCTCTTTTTTGCTTGCCTTTTTCTGCTTGCTTGTGTGTTAGATCGTTTACCTTGTCGTCATGGCTAGTCCTCCTATCCTTATTCTCACTCCCGAACAAGAAATTCACAATTTTAAGCAAAGGGAGAGGGAAAGTTTAAAAGATGCTTGGCACCGAATTTGCAATGCCCAATATAAAGCTACTAGGAAGCTTGCTACTTCCGTTCTTCTCCGCAATTTTTATGTAGGCATTACTCCTTGGAATAGATGTGTTCTTGATATTGCTACCGGGGGTGATTTTATGAGTAGCCATACTTTTGATGCTTATAATGCTATGTTAGATTTGTTTGGCCCACCACCTCTTTTGGTTAATGGAACGATTTTAACTCTAGAACATGTGATGCAATGGCTTGAGATTATTGAAAATAAAATTGCCACTATTGAGTTGATTGAAAATTTGGATAAAAAGATTCATGATCACCTTACCCAATTTGGATCTAGGGTTGGAGTTACTTTGAAAAATCTTAAAGAAAAAGAACCTATAGTCAATGGAAAAATAGATCTAGACTCTGGTAGAATCGGTAAACTTGAGGATATCATTACAAACTTAGGTTCCGCGTTTTCCCCCATGAAAAACACTCCAAAACCCCAAACTAAAATTGCCAAGTTTATTTATGTTTCTAAAAATAAGGGTGAATCTTCTAAAGGAGACGCGGATCTCAAATCCATAAGTGTTCTCCCCAATTGTCTCTCTATCATTAAGGAACCTTTTGCTACCAATGAACTTCTTGAATTTTTGCCTAAAGGTTTAGCCATTACTAAAAAGGGAGAGATCCCTAGAGATCACAATTTCTCTACTTATGAATTTAGTGCCAAAGATGGCACTCGTTAGATCTATCCTTGCTTTTATGCCTTGCTAGGGGCGTTAAACGATAGCGCTAGTTGGGAGGCAACCCAATTTTCTTTATTTTTTATGTTTTTGCTCCTGTTTAGTAATAAATCTTGCATATACCTTCTGTTTATATGTGTTTTTATCTTTTAATTAGTGTTTGTGCCAAGTAGAACCTATAGGATAACCTACGATGATAGTTGATTTGATTCTGCTGAAAAACAGAAACTTTGCGCGCACGAATATAATTTTGTTAAATCACAGGAACGTGATTTTGCGTTGATTCTTTTTTATGCTGTTAAATAAACAAATTGTCCAGGACTTCCTATTTTTGTAGGATTTTTATAGTTCCAGAAGTTTGCGTTAGTTACAGATTGCTACAGATTGTTCTGTTTTTGACAGATTCTGTTTTCGTGTGTTGTTTGCTTATTTCAATGCATCTATGGCTAGTAATTCAGTCTATGAACCATAAAGAAGTTGGAATACAGTAGGTTTAACACCAAAATAAATAAAGAATGAGTTCATTGCAGTACCTTATGTGGTGGTTTTGTTTTCTTTCACTAACGGAGCTTATAAGATTTCCTGTTGAGTTTTGTGTTGTGAAGTTTTCAAGTTTTGGGTAAAGCTTTTATGGACTATGGAATAAGGAGTGGCAAGAGCCTAAGCTTGGAGATGCCCATGGCACCCCAAGATATTCAAGAATAGCCAAAAGCCTAAGCTTGGGGATGCCCTGGGAAGGCATCCCCTCTTTCGTCTTTGTTCATTGGTAACTTCACCCGGAGCTATATTTTTATTCGCTACATGATATGTGTTTTGCTTGGAGCGTTGTGTATTATATTAGTCTTCTCTTTTTAGTCTACCACAATCATCCTTGCTGTACACACCTTTTGGGAGAAGCCTATTTGATTAGAATTTGCTAGAATACTCTATGTGCTTCACTTATATCTTTTGAGCTTAATAGTTTTTGCTCTAGTGCTTCACTTATATCTATTAGAGCACGGTGGTGTCTTAATTTTGAAGAAATTGCTAGTCTCTCATGCTTCACATATATTATTTTGAGAGTCTTTTAGAAAAGCATGGTATTTGCTATGATCATAAAGGTGGTCCTAGAATGATGAGCATCCAAGTAGGGTATAATAAAAACTATCATAGAAAGTGAATTGGATGCTATGATCAATTTGATACTTGATAATTGTTTTGAGATATGGAGGTGGTGATATTAAAGTCATGCTAGTTGGGTGATTATGAATTTAAAGAATGCTTGAGTTGAAGCTTGTGATTCCCGTAGCATGCACGTATGGTGAACCGCTTTGTGATGAAGTTGGAGTACAATTTTATTTATTGATTGTCTTCCTTATGAGTGGCAGTCAGGGATGAGAGATGGTCTTTTCCTACCAATCTATCCCCCTAGGAGCATGCGCGTAGTGCTTTGGGTTTTGATGACTTCTAAATTTTTGCAACAAGTATATGAGTTCTTTTGATTAATGTTGAGTCCATGGATTATACGCACTCTTTCACCCTTTCACCATTTCTAGCCTCTCTTGTATCATGCAAATTTCGCCGGTACCATACACCCAAAATTTACCTTCCTCAAAACAGCCACCATACCTACCTATTATGGCATTTCCATAGCCATTCCGAGATATATTGCCATGCAACTTTCCGCCGTTCCGTTCATATGACACGCATTACTTTTGTCATATTGCTTTTTTGCATGATCATGTAGTTGACATTGTATTTGTGGCAAGGACACCTTCATAATTTTCATGCATGTCACTCTTGATTCATTGCATATCTCGGTACACCACCGGAGGCATTCATATAGAGTCATATCTTGTTCTAGCTTTGAGTTGTAAATCCATAAAAGTGTGATGATCTTCATTATTAGAGCATTGTCCTAGTGAGGAAAGGATGATGAAGACTATGATTCCCCCACAAGTCGGGATGAGACTTCGGATTTACAAAAAGAAAAAAAAGAAAAAAAAAGAAAAAAAAGAAAATGAAAAAAAGAGGAAAAATAATAAAATGAGAGAAAAAGAGAGAAGGGACAATGCTACTATATCTTTTTCCAAACTTGTGCTTCAAAATAGCACCATGATCTTCATGATAGAGAGTCTCATATGTTGCCATTTTCATATACTAGTGGGAATTTTTATTATAGAACTTGGCTTGTATATTCCAATGATGGGCTTCCTCAAAATGCCCTAGGTCTTCGTGAGCAAGCAGGTTGGATGCACCCCACTTAGTTTCTTTTGTTGAGCTTTCATATATTTATAGCTCTAGTGCATCCGTTGAATGGCAATCCCTACTCACTCACATTGATATCTATTAATGGGCATCTCCATAGCCCGTTGATACGCCTAGTTGATGTGAGACTATCTTCTCCTTTTTGTCTTCTACACAACCACCATTCTATTCCACATATAGTGCTATGTCCATGGCTCACGCTCATGTATTGCGTGGAAGTTGAACAAGTTTGAGATTATTAAAGTATGAAAGAATTGCTTGGCTTGTCATAGGGGTTGTGTATGTTTAAATACTTTGTGTGATGAAGATAGAGCAACAGCGAGACTATATGATTTTGTAGGGATAACTTTATTTAGCCATGTTATTTTGAGAAGACATGATTACTTTGATTAGTATGCTTGAAGTATTACTATTTCTTATGTCAATATGAACTTTTATTTTGAATCATTTGGATCTGAACATTCATGCCACAATAAAGAAAATTACATTATGAATTATGCTAGGTAGCATTCCACATCAAAAATTTCTTTTTTATCATTTACCTACTCGAGGACGAGTAGGAATTAAGCTTGGGGATGCTTGATACGTCTCCAACGTATCTATAATTTTTTATTGTTCCATGCTATTATATTACCCCTTTTGGATGTTTATGGGCTTTATTTTACACATTTATATCATTTTTGGGACTAACCTACTAATCGGAGGCCCAGCCCATATTGCTGTTTTTTGCCTATTTCAGTATTTCGAAGAAAAGGAATATCAAACGGAGTCCAAACGGAATGAAACCTTCGGGAGCGTGATTTTTGGAACGAACATGATCCGGAGAGCTTGGAGTGCATGTCAAGAAGCTCCCGAGGGCCCCACGAGATAGGGGGCCGCGCCCCCCTGCAGGGCGTGCCCCCCTGTCTCGTGGGCCCCTCGGGCGGCCATCAACGTACTTCTACCTCCTATATATACCTACATACCCCGAAAACATCCAGGAGCACCACGAAACACAATTTCCATCGCCGTAACCTTCTGTATCCGCGAGATCCCATCTTGGAGCCTTTGCCGGCACTCTGCCGGAGGGGGAATCAACCACGGAGGGCCTCTACATCAACATCCTTGCCCCTCCGATGAGTTGTGAGTAGTTTACCACAGACCTACGGGTCCATAGTTATTAGCTAGATGGCTTCTTCTCTCTTTTTGGATCTCAATACAATGTTCTCCCCCTCTCTTGTGGAGATCTATTCGATGTAAACTCTTTTTGCGGTGTGTTTGTTGAGATCCGATGAATTGTGGGTTTATGATCAAGTTTATCTATGAATAATATTTGAATCTTCTCTGAATTCTTTTATGTATGATTGAGTTATCTTTGCAAGTCTCTTCGAATTATCAGTTTGGTTTGGCCTACTAGATTGGTCTTTCTTGCCATGGGAGAAGTGCTTAGCTTTGGGTTCAATCTTGCGGTGTCCTTACCCAGTGACAGAAAGGGTTGCAAGGCACGTATTGTATTGTTGCCATCGAGGATAATAAGATGGGGTTTATATCATATTGCATGTGTTTATCCCTCTACATCATGTCATCTTGCTTAATGCGTTACTCTATTCTTATGAACTTAATACTCTAGATGCAGGCAGGAGTCGGTCGATGTGTGGAGTAATAGTAGTAGATGCAGGCAGGAGTCGGTCTACTTGTTATGGACGTGATGCCTATATACATGATCATGCCTAGATAATCTCATAACTATGTGCTTTTCTATCAATTGCTCGACAGTAATTTGTTCACCCAACGTAATACTTATGCTATCTTGAGAGAAGCCTCTAGTGAAACCTGTGGCCCCCGGGTATATCTCTTATCATATTTGCTTTCAATCTACCTTTATTTGCATCTTTACCTTTTGTATCTATATTATAAAATACCAAAAATATTTTTATCTTATCATACTATCTTTATTAGATCTCACTTTCGCAAGTGGCCGTGAAGGGATTGACAACCCCTTTATTGCGTTGGTTGCGAGTTCTCACTTTGTTTGTGTAGGTGCGTGGGACTTTTGAGGAGCCTCCTACTCGATTGATACCTTGGTTCTCAAAACTGAGGGAAATACTTATGCTACACTTTGCTGCATCACCCTCACCTCTTCAAGGAAAACCAATGCAAGCTCAAGACGTAGCACGTCCCCTGACGCAGGCTTGTATGCAGTAGGCCCAGCACGCTTATCAGACTAGTGGCGTGCCTCCCGTCGCCGCTCGATAGTAGTCCGGGCGTCCTCCTTGAGGCGCTCTCGAAGAACATGACGTTGGTCTCGACACGTCCGTGGGTCTGATGATGCCGTGGACATGTTGTCCCGGGCGTCACCCCGACGGGCCGACCGTGGTGGAGGGGAGTGCACCGTGGTCGCGATGCCCTCAACCCTTCCACTGTGTACACGTGTCGGCTCATCATTTCGGCGCCGCGAGGGGCTTGTGTAACGCCCCGGATTCGATGGGCCAGGTGTCTGCCAGTTATTCGCCGTCGTTGCCATGTCATTTTCTTGCATGTTGCATTTTGTCATGTCATCATGTGTATTTCATTTTGCATACGTGTTCGTTTCATGCATCCGAGCTTTTTCCCCGTTGTCCGTTTTGCAATCCGGCGCTCCTATGCCCTCCGGCGTTCCCATTTCGTCTCTTGTTGTGAGCGAGTGTTAAACGTTCTCGTAATGGACCGAGGCTTTTCAAGTGGCCTTGGTATACCACCGCTAGACCGCCTGTCAAGTTTCGTGCCATTTGGAGGTCGTTTGGTACTCCAATGGTTAACCGGGTAACCGTAAAAGCCTCTTTCGTCTTGCAGCCCAACACCCCTTCCAAAGTGCCCCAAAACCCAGCAAACTCCCCTCCATGCTCTCGGTCGCTCGATCACGATCGTGTGGGCGAAAACCGCTCCTCATTTGGACTCTCCTAGCTCCCTATGCCTATAAAATCGCCCTCCCCGTCCATTTTCGCAGATGAAACCCTAGCCCCGCTCCCCTCGCACACCGGACATGTCCAACCCCGTCGGACATGTCCAGCTTCCACATCACCCCGACCAATCAGAAGACGCCACCTCATCCCCGCCGCCGCTCCTGGCAAACCCGTGGCCGCCACGTCGGCGCCCACGCCTCCCACCTCGCGCCTGCGGTCGCCGAGGCCTGCTGAGCCCAGCGCGGGCCCGCGGGGCCCGAAGCCGCCGCCGCCGCCCGGGCCCGCGCAGCCCGCGCGCTCCGCCGCCGTTCGCCGCCAGCGCCGCTCGTCCCCGGCCGCGCCCAGCGCGCTTCGCCTCCCGCCGACGCCGCCCGAGGCCGCCGCCGCCTAAGCCCCTCCAGCCGTGCCGCGGGGCTCCGCCGCCCTTCCCCGCGGTCGCCACCTCCGGCTGTGCCCGGCCCCGCGTCGAGCTCCGCCGCCAGCGCCCGCCGGGTCGCTCCGCCCCGGCCGCCCCCAACCGGAGCCGCCCCCGCGTCCGGCCTCCTCCGCCGCCGTCCCGCGCCGGATCCGGCCAGATCCAGCGGGGCCCGTCCTCCCCGACCTCTCCCGCAGCTCCGGCCGCCGCCTCCCTCCTCTCTGGCCGTTCTCCGGCGAAGATTCCGACGAGGTTGACTTTTCCCCCTTCCCCGAAAATGCCCAAGTCCCGAATATTTTTGGCATAATCATGCCATGTTCATCGCATTGTATCTCTGCATTCACAGCTCCGTTTTGTGCGTGTAATATGTCATATTGTTTGCCTCAACGAGGACTTCATTTCATTCCATTGCACCATGTACATTTGAGCTCATCTTGATGCCTGAATCATCGTTGCAAGAGTGCTTCATGATGTTGTCTGCTGTCTATTAACAGAACATGCACTTTTGTCATTTTTGCCATGATTGATGTGTGCATCCTATGAGGTTGATGTCTACATGTGTTTTGATCTATGCTATGTCTTCTTTACAGAGGTGCTTACCATGTTTTTTTGTGATCAATGTGGTGACTAGCACAAGCATGTAAACCAGGCCTCGTGATGTTGCTGATTTCAGTCCCTGTTTTGCTGTTATTTTTATGCCATGTAAACTTGATGCTATAGAGAGATCCATGCTTATTTTGAGATACTTCAGTAAGGATGTTTTGAACATATGGTTATGAGCTATCCATCCATGCCCCTGGTTGCATTTATAGCTTGTTGTAGATTGTTCATATCTTGCTCCAAATTTGCTAAATGATGTTGCTGTCAGCCTGTTAACATTAAGTTCAGTTGTTATCATGATTGTTGTTAGTGATCCATGCACCCTATGACCTTGCTATTGCCATGCTTAGCTTCATAAACATATCTTCTTATTGTTGGGTGCCTTGCCATGCCATGTTTTGCTCTGTAGTGAGTTGGACAAGCTCATCTACATGCCTACTTATCGTTGTTCCTGCCATGTTTGAATCTGTAATATAACTTGCTATGTTTATGTGGGTGCCATCATATTTTCTGATCCTTTTTGGATCATTGTCAGTAATGGACTTTTGTTCTGTGCATTTAGTAGATTCATGCCATGCCTCTATTTGCCATGATAAGTTCGTGTAACATGTTGTTTGATAGCTCTAAACATTGCAACCTGATGTTATTTTCTGCAAAGTCTGAATTGTTATTATTTGCAATCTCTCCATGTGTGTTTGAGTATGTTCTAGTGATTTCTGGAGATAGCTCAGTGTTCATGTTTTGTTACGCTCTACCTGTAGTTCATGACCATGCCTTTTGTTTTCATATTGAGGTGCTGTAGCATGTTGTTTTGATGCTTGCAATATGCCTAGTTGCTGTTTTGGACAGATTGTTGCTATATCATGTTTGGAGTGTATGTGTTGAACCGTTGCTCCGTTTTGAGTGTGCTCTATATGAAACTTGCTTAGAATTGCATGTAGTTTCATATTATAATGTTGCATCCTTGTTTTGAGGTGTTTGCTTGATGTTTGGGGTGCATTTTGCATCAATGCCATGTTTAACTTGTTTTGCTCATATCTTCTAGGCCGTAGCTCCAGATCTAATGAACTTTATATGTAACTTGATTAGAATTTCGTGTAGATCATCTTTGTGCATCTTAACTTGCTGTTTAACAACTTGAACATAATGTTTATTCAGATCTGGACCAATTTCGAAATATGCATATGAGGACTTACCGGAATTGTTATATGTTGTTCTCGGCCTCATTTAAACTTGCCTTGATGTGTTGCCCTTGTTTGCATCATCTCTTGCCATGAGTAGCTTCATCTAGATTTGTCATGCATCATGCTTGTTGTGCATCATGTCATGGTTATGTGTTGTGTGTTTACCATGTTGTGTGCTTCTTTTCGATAGTTCCCGTTTCATTGCGATCGTGAGGATTCGTTCGTCTACGCTTGGTTCGGCTTCATCCATTCGTCTTCTTCATGGACTCGTTCTTCTTCCTTGCGGGATTTCAGGCAAGATGACCGCTACCCTGGATGTCACTACTATCATTGCTATGCTAGTTGCTTCGTTCTATCGCTATGCTGCGTTACCTATCTTTTGCTCATCAAGCCTACCAAATTGCCATGAACCTCTAACCTTTGACACCCTTCCTAGCAAACCGTTGCTTGGCTATGTTACAGCTTTGCTCAGCCCCTCATAGGGTTGCTAGTTGCAGGTGAAGTTGAAGATTGCTCCATGGTGGACAGGATTTTGTTGGGATATCACAATATCTCTTATTTAATTAATGCATCTATGTATTTGGTAAAGGGTGGAAGGCTCGGCCTTATGCCTGGTGTTTTGTTCCACTCTTGCCGCCCTAGTTTCCGTCATACCGGTGTTATGTTCCCGGATTGTGCATTCCTTACGCGGTCGGGTGATTTATGGGACCCCCTTGATTGTTCGCTTTGAATAAAACTCCTCCAGCAAGGCCCAACCTTGGTTTTACCATTTGCCTCACCACCACCTACATTTTCCTTGGGAGTAATTAACCCGAGGGTCCTCTTTATTATAGCCCCCCCGGGCTAGTGCTTGTCTAAGTGTTGGTCCAAACTAGAGCACCGTGCGGGACCATCCCTTGGCAACTTGGGTTACTTCGGTTCCTGTACGCTTCGCTTATCCGGTGTTGCCCTGAGAACGAGATATGTGCAGCTCCTATCAGGATTGTCGGTGCATCGGGCGGTCTTGCTGGTCTTGTTTTACCATTGTCGAAATGTCTTGTAAACAAGGATACCGAGTCTGATCGGGTCTTCCTGGGAGAAGGAATATCCTTCGTTGATCGCGAGAGCTTATCATGGGCTAAGTTGGGATACCCCTGCAGGGTATAATCTTTCGAAAGCCGTGCCTGCGGTTATAGGCAGATGGGAATTTGTTAATGTCCAGTTGTAGATAACTTGACACCAGATCCGAATTAAAACGCATCAACCGCGTGTGTAGCCGTGATGGTCTCTTTTCGGCGGAGTCCGGGATGTGAACACTGTTTCTGGGTTACGTTTGACGTAAGTAGGAGTTCAGGATCACTTCTTGATCATTGCTAGCTTCACGACCGTTCCTTTTGCTCTCTTCTCGCTCTTATTTGCGTATGTTAGCCACCATATATGCTTAGTCGCTGCTGCAACCTCACCAGTTTACCCCTTCCTTTCCTATTAAGCTTTGCTAGTCTTGATACCCATGGTAATGGGATTGCTGAGTCCTCGTGGCTCACAGATTACTACAACAACAGTTGCAGGTACAGGTTATGCGATGATCATGACGCGAGAGCGATGCTTGCTTGCTTGAGCTCTTCTTCTGCTTCTTCTTCGATCAGGGGATAGGTTCCAGGTCGGCAGCCTGGGCTAGCAGGGTGGATGTCGTTTGAGTTTCTGTTTGTGTTTCATCCGTAGTCGGATGTTGATCTTATGTATTGTGATGTTGTATTCTTGTGGCATGTATGCCCCTTGTATGTATCCCCATCTATTATGTAATGTTGATGTAATGATATCCACCTTGCAAAAGCGTTTCAATATGCGGGTCTATCGTTGGTGGGACCTTCGAGTTCCTTTTGGATAGGGTCGCATATTGGGCGTGACAAGTTGGTATCAGAGCCTCGACCGACCTTAGGAGCCCCCTTGATTGATCGTGCAGTTTGGCCGTTGTTGAGTCTAGAAGAAAACTGTTTTCGGAGTCTAGTTATATCGGAGAGTAGGAATTCTTTTTACTCCTCAGCCCCTTCGTCGCTCTGGTCAGGAATCTTGACGTAGGTGTTTTGAATTACTTCTCTTTCCTTTCAATTTTTTTCTTTAGGTTCACGCAGTTGGGTTTTCCGATCGTTGGTTCTCAGCTCTTTTCATCCGGTGCATTTCTCGTCAAGCTGACTCGACCCTCTTCATCTCTGAGTTCAATCCTCAGTTGTTTTCTTTCCCACCCGCCCACCCTTCTTCTTCTCAAAACCGGAGTCCATAATCGAGTATCCATCCTACTCGTGCAAAGTCTTTGCTTTCTTTCTTCAATGATTTCAACCGGTGTTTTCTCTTCAAGATATTCGTCGATTTCCCCTTCCAAGTTGAGATTGAGTCTGTTTCGAGCATCAATTTCATTTGTGTGGAGCCTCTTCAGTCTTCCCTCAATTATTTCAATTGGTGAATTCTCGTCTCGTTCGTCATTCTTCATCTCTTTTTCTTTTCCGGTGGACCCAATTCAAGTTTTCGGTTGATTATATTCTTTCCCTCAGCTCAAGTGTCTTCCCTGCTCGTTCGCCAATTTATCCTTCCGGAGTGTGCAAGACATCTCAGGAGATTCGTCTGTGTTCCAATTAATTCGAGGTTGTCACCTCATTCAAATATTTCAATCATTCCGGTGCATCATCTATCTCTTCAACAATCTTTCTCAACGGTGTTTTCTCTTTAGTGGGCCCTAACCCACAAGTTTTCTCCCAGGATCTTACCTGTCTCTTCTATTTTCTTGGAGCTATTCCCAAATTCTTTTCAAAGTGTGACGTCAGAATGGATTCCATCAGTCACATGCCTTCTCCAAGATCGTTTTCAAATTCTTGTCATCTTGGTTCAACCCTTCCTCTTTTTCATTCTCCCGGAGTATCTCAGTTATTTTGGTGGTGTTTCTCGTCATCATTTGAAGATCGAAGAAGAGTTCCTCTTAAATCTTGCTCGTTCTCTCGAAGATTCGTAGTTCTAGCTTCGTGTTACCCTCTCGAATTATTTCATTTGTTAGATATTCTTTTCTTAACCATCCGGAGTATGTCAGGAGTTGTTTTTTTTCATTTCTTTTCACCGAAGGCCATCATTCCAGTTATCATTCTCTATTTATCCCGGTGATTCAGTCTCTTTCATCAGTTATTTTCGAATTCTTACGGTGGTTCGTTCAAGATTCTTTTCCTTGATTATCATATTAATTCATTCATTCTTTCCAATCCTGCCGGTGGTTCATGAAGACCTTCTCAAGTTTGCGATATGTCAGTTCTCAATCCTTTTCAAGAAGAATAAGTAGTATGCTAAATCCATTGCTTGTCATCAATTTAATTTGATGAAGGATAAGCATACAATAAATCTTATTATTATTTCATCCAAGTGTTTAATCCCTTCCTTCAGAGTTTGTTCTTGATGAATAAATTCTAGTTCCAAGTCTTTTCATCTTTTCTTTTCTGGAGTTCAATTTCCTCGACCATTTCGTCAGAACTTCCATCTAAATCAACACAAGGCTTTAATCTACTTCTTTCATCCTTCAATTTTATCTCGTCATTCTTTTGTTGCCGGAGTTCTTCATGGTGGTTCTTCATGTTTTAATTCATTCTTCAGGAGTTCATCAAGATTCTTTGGAGGAGCTCAAGTATTTTTCCTTCTTGTCGTCGAAGTGCAATTTAATCTTCGTATTCTTTTGAAGCGGAGTTTTGCATTTCTTCGTTCTTCTCAGCTATCTAATCTTTTCGTTTGTGGCCAGTTATCAACTTATGATCTTGAGATGTTACCATAAGACCACAACTAGCTTATTCTTTCATTGTTGATTTTCTCAACAACTCCATTCAATCCTTCATTCTAAGTTCTTTTAATTCCATTCTTTCAATTTTTCCGGAGGCATTGCATTGTTCATCTCGTCAGTGTCATTCAATCTTGTGAAGTTTATGTTCTATTCTTTCCATGTTCAGTCAGATTTCTGCCTAAATCCTTTCAGTCTTATTCGTTTCTTATCTCGTTCTAACCGGAGTGGTTTCATAGTCTATCTGATTCTGTGAGCTTTCGATTCTCGTCATTCTTGTCGTTCCTCTCATCTTCTCGAATGCTCTCGATTCTTTGCCTTTTCTCTTGAGTTCTTGTTTCACCTCATCCCTTTTCCCTTCCATCTCGGTCCTAAGATCTCGGGACGAGATCTCTTGTTAGTGGAGGAGTGTTGTAACGCTCCTAATTTGATGTGCCAGGTGTCTGCCAGTTATTCGCCGTCGTTGCCATGTCATTTGCTTGCGTGTTGCATTTTGTCATGTCATCATGTGCATTTCATTTTGCATACGTGTTCGTTTCATGCATCCGAGCTTTTTCCCCGTTGTCCATTTTGCAATCCGGCGCTCCTATGCCCTCCGGCGTTCCCATTTCGTCTCTCGTTGTGAGCAGGTGTTAAACGTTCTCGGAATGGACCGAGGCTTGTCAAGTGGCCTTGGTATACCACCGGTAGACCGCCTGTCAAGTTTCGTGCCATTTGGAGGTCGTTTGGTATTCCAACGGTTAACCGGGTAACCGTAAAAGCCTCTTTCGTCTTGCAGCCCAACACCCCTTCCAAAGTGGCCCAAAACCCAGCAAACTCCCCTCCAGGCTCTCAGTCGTTCGATCACGATCGTGTGGGCGAAAACCGCTCCTCATTTGGACTCTCCTACCTCCCTATGCTATAAAAACGCCCTCCCCGTCCATTTTCGCAGACGAAACCCTAGCCCCGCTCCCCTCGCGCGCCGGACATGTCCAACCCCGCCGGACATGTCCAGCTTCCACATCATCCCGACCAATCAGAAGACGCCACCTCATCCTAGCCGCCGCTCCTGGCCAACCCGTGGCCGCCACGTCGGCGCCCGCGCCTCCCACCTCGCGCCCGCGGCCGCCGAGGCCCGCTGAGCCCAGCGCGGGCCCGCAGGGCCCGAAGCCGCCGCCGCCGCCCGGCCCGCGCAGCCCGCGCGCTCCGCCGCCGTTCGCCGCCAGCGCCGCCCGTCCCCGGCCGCGCCCAGCGCGCCTCGACTCCCGCCGGAGCCGCCCGAGGCCACCGCCGCCGAAGCGCCTCCAGCCCTGCCGCGGGGCTCCGCCGCCCTTCCCCGCGGTTGCCGCCTCCGGCCGCGCCCGGCCCCGCGTCGAGCTCCGCCGCCTGCGCCCGCCGGGTCGCTTCGCCCCGGCCACCCCCAACCGGCGCCGCCCCCGCGTCCGGCCTCCTCCGCCGCCATCCCGCGCCGGATCCGGCCAGATCCGGCGGGGCCCGTCCTCCCCGACCTCTCCCGCAGCTCCGGCCGCCGCCTCCCTCCTCTCCGGCCGTTCTCCGGCGAAGATTCCGATGAGGTTGACTTTTCCCCCTTCCCCGAAAACGCCTGTCCCGAATATTTTTGGCATAATCATGCCATGTTCATCGCATCGTATCTCTGTATCTGTAGCTCCGTTTTGTGCGTGTAATATGTCAAATTGTTCGTCTCAACGAGGACTTCATTTCATTCCATTGCACCATGTTCATTTGAGCTCATCTTGATGCCTGAATCATTGTTGCAAGAGTGCTTCATGATGTTGTCTGCTGTCTGTTAACAGAACATGCACTTTTGTCATTTTTGCCATGATTGATGTGTGCATCCTATGAGGTTGATGTCTACATGTGTTTTGATCTATGCTATGTCTTCTTTACAGAGGTGCTTACCATGTTTTTTTGTGATCAATGTGGTGACTAGCACAAGCATGTAAACTAGGCCTCGTGATGTTGCTGATTTCAGTCCCTGTTCTGATGTTATTTTTATGCCATGTAAACTTGATGCTATAGAGAGATCCATGCTTATTTTGAGATACTTCAGTCAGGATGTTTTGAACATATGGTTATGAGCTATCCATCCATGCCCCTGGTTGCATTTATAGCTTGCTGTAGATTGTTCATATCTTGCTCCAAAGTTGCTAAATGATGTTGCTGTCAGCCCGTTAACATTAAGTTCAGTTGTTATCATGATTGTTGTTAGTGATCCATGCACCCTATGACCTTGTTATTGCCATGCTTAGCTTCATAAACATATCTTCTTACTGTTGGGTGCCTTACCATGCCATGTTTTGCTCTGTAGTGAATTGCACAAACTCATCTACATGCCTACTTATCGTTGTTCCTGCCATGTTTGAATCTATAATATAACTTGCTATGTTTACGTGGGTGCCATCATATTTTCTGATCCTTTTTGGCCCATGGTCAGTAAGGGACTTTTGTTCTATGCATTTAGTAGATTCATGCCATGCCTCTGTTTGCCTTGATAAGTTCCTGTAACATGTTGTTTGATAGCTCTAAACATTGCGACCTGATGTTATTTTCTGTAAAGTCTGAATTGTTATTATTTGCAATCTTTCCATGTGTGTTTGGGTATGTTCTAGTGATTTCTGGAGATAGCTCAGTGTTCATGTTTTGTTAAGCTCTAACTGTACTTCATGACCATGCCTTTTGTTTTCATATTGAGGTGCTGTAGCATGTTGTTTTGATGCGTTCAATATGCCTAGTTGCTGTTTTGGACAGATTGTTGCTATATCATGTTTGGAGTGTATGTGTTGAACCGTTGCTCCGTTTTGAGTGTGCTCTATATGAAACTTGCTTAGAATTGCATGTAGTTTCATATTATAATGTTGCATCCTTGTTTTGAGGTGTTTGCTTGATGTTTGGGGTGCATTTTGCATCAATGCCATGTTTAACTTGTTTTGCTCATATCTTCTAGGCCGTAGCTCCAGATCTAATGAACTTTATATGTAACTTGATTAGAATTTCGTGTAGATCATCTTTGTGCATCTTAACTTGCTGTTTAACAACTTGAACATAATGTTTATTCAGATCTGGACCAATTTCGAAATATGCATATGAGGACTTACCGGAATTGTTATATGTTGTTCTCGGCCTCATTTAAACTTGCCTTGATGTGTTGCCCTTGTTTGCATCATCTCTTGCCATGAGTAGCTTCATCTAGATTTGTCATGCATCATGCTTGTTGTGCATCATGTCATGGTTATGTGTTGTGTGTTTACCATGTTGTGTGCTTCTTTTCGATAGTTCCCGTTTCATTGCGATCGTGAGGATTCGTTCGTCTACGCTTGGTTCGGCTTCATCCATTCGTCTTCTTCATGGACTCGTTCTTCTTCCTTGCGGGATTTCAGGCAAGATGACCGCTACCCTGGATGTCACTACTATCATTGCTATGCTAGTTGCTTCGTTCTATCGCTATGCTGCGTTACCTATCTTTTGCTCATCAAGCCTCCCAAATTGCCATGAACCTATAACCTTTGACACCCCTCCTAGCAAACCGTTGCTTGGCTATGTTACCACTTTACTCAACCCCTCTTATAGCGTTGCTAGTTGCAGGTGAAGTTGAAGATTGCTCCATGGTGGACAGGATTTTGTTGGGATATCACAATATCTCTTATTTAATTAATGCATCTATATATTTGGTAAAGGGTGGAAGGCTCAGCCTTATGCCTGGTGTTTCGTTCCACTCTTGCCGCCCTAGTTTCCTTCATACTGGTGTTATGTTCCCGGATTGTGCGTTCCTTACGCGGCCGGTTGATTTATGGGACCCCCTTGACAGTTCGCTTTGAATAAAACTCCTCCAGCAAGGCCCAACCTTGGTTTTACCATTTGCCTCACCACCACCTACATTTCCCTTGGGAGTAATTAACCCGAGGGTCCTCTTTATTATAGCCCCCCCGGGCCAGTGCTTGTCTAAGTGTTGGTCCAAACTAGAGCACCGTGCGGGACCATCCCTTGGCAACTTGGGTTACTTCGGTTCCTGTACGCTTCGCTTATCCGGTGTTGCCCTGAGAACGAGATATGTGCAGCTCCTATCAGGATTGTCGGCGCATCGGGCGGTCTTGCTGGTCTTGTTTTACCATTGTCGAAATGTCTTGTAAACCGGGATTCCGTGTCTGATCGGGTCTTCCTGGGAGAAGGAATATCCTTCGTTGATCGCGAGAGCTTATCATGGGCTAAGTTGGGACACCCCTGCAGGGTATAATCTTTCGAAAGCCGTGCCTACGGTTATAGGCAGATGGGAATTTGTTAATGTCCGGTTGTAGATAACCTGACACCAGATCCGAATTAAAATGCATCAACCGCGTGTGTAGCCATGATGGTCTCTTTTCGGCGGAGTCCGGGAAGTGAACACGGTTTCTGGGTTATGTTTGATGTAAGTAGGAGTTCAGGATCACTTCTTGATCATTGCTAGCTTCACGACCGTTCATTTTGCTCTCTTCTCACTCTTATTTGCGTATGTTAGCCACCATATATGCTTAGTCGCTGCTGCAACCTCACCAGTTTACCCCTTCCTTTCCTGTTAAGCTTTGCTAGTCTTGATACCTATGGTAATGGGATTGCTGAGTCCTCGTGGCTCACAGATTACTACAACAACAGTTGCAGGTACAGGTTATGCGATGATCATGATGCGAGAGTGATGCTTGCTTGCTTGAGCTCTTCTTCTTCTTCTTCTTCGATCAGGGGATAGGTTCCAGGTCGGCAGCCTAGGCTAGCAGGGTGGATGTCGTTTGAGTTTCTGTTTGTGTTTCATCCGTAGTCGGATGTTGATCTTATGTATTGTGATGTTGTATTCTTGTGGCATGTATGCCCCTTGTATGTATCCCCATCTATTATGTAATGTTAATGTAATGATATCCACCTTGCAAAAGCGTTTCAATATGCGGGTCTATCCTTGGTGGGACCTTCGAGTTCCTTTTGGATAGGGTCGCATATTGGGCGTGACAGCTTGCTCCCTAGTGGCCGTCCCCGTTGGCATGGCCAATAAGGCTTTGGATGGCAGCCCTCCACTCTTCTTGCTTCTCCAAGGCAGGAGGAAAGTTGAGGAGTAGCTGAGCTCGCGACAGCGCTTCTGCTCGTGTGGGTGGCTGCGACAAGCATGAAGAATGGGAGGAACTCGGACTTCTAACTATGTTAAAAGGAGTCCCATTACGATTCTGCGGCCGCGCGCTCTTTTCGCCAACATCATGGCGTGCGTGTCGGCCCTGCGTGTCTTGAGAGTGACGCTGAGGGCTTTTGCCACGGCGACGCCCGGGGTCTTCAACATCGCGGCGCGGTTCATCGCGTACGAGCTGAGAGGACCGCGGCGCGTGCGTTGGCAAGGTCGACCTCCTGCCATTGGAGGTCCCTGTACCACCCGTAGGTAGCACGGCTCCATCCATGGGCACGGCGGCGCGCCGACCACCGTCGCCGCTGCGGAGGACGCCGACTGCCTGGCTTCTTGTATTCAAATGTGTGCACGATCTCGATCTCCTCCACCGCTGGTGCCCGTCACGTCGCCCGTCCGCACAGGTGCGGGCGGAGCAGCCCCGGACGGGCCGATCGTCGGGGTCGTCTTCTTCTTCGGAGCCATGTGGATGAAGGAACTACTACACTACCTAACATACAGATTCTCACAACTAATCAGCCCCTACCTGGCACACCAAAGATGTCGAGGAAACCGATCACCTATGGGGTCACAAGGATCCCTTCTACGTTCGGCGGGGCATTAGCTGCGTGAAGAGCAGGTCGAGCCATTAGCACACGGGGGATTTTTATCCAGGTTCGGGCTGCAAAGATGCGTAATGCCCTAGTCCTGCTTGTCTGGTTATATGTGTTTTCTTGAGCTTTTGAACTAGCTATGGTGGGTGCTTGGTCCAAAATTCCGAATCCTCTCTCCATGTGCCTTGGGCCTCCTTTTATACGAAAAGGGATCGCCACAGTGGCACATAGGAGGTGGCAAACTACAGGGCACGCGCTTATCGCTCGACAATGTAGGACAAATGCATTTAATGTGTCACCTATGTGTCCCCTTGATTTATTGGGGGTGGCAACAGAAGCCATCCCGTCCTTCGCCGCTCCTCCTCGCCTTGCCATGCGTCCGGGTCGATGAGGCATGCAGCGCCACACTAGCCAACCAGGTGCTGTGTTGGCGCAATGGTAATTAAGCTTCCACAAAGATCTGCATGCCGCCACGCAGGCGCCTGCTTAGTTGGCACGCCTATCATCGCACTGGAGTGGTGGTGAGGTGGCGAAACCTTGCCGGGCGTGGGTCTGGCCACGGTCTAGCGGTCGTCCCCAACAAGGCTTGCCGAGGGGCCTTGGAGTCATCCCCGGCAAGGGCCTTGTTGGGGGTCTTCGTCTTCTGGTCCCACGTGGATCTGTGGACCGTCAATCTTCGTGAGGATCTGCATGCTTTCGAGCATGCTCTCTCTAGATCTTGGTATGAACATTATCTATGGTGTCAGAGCTCTCAGCCCCAAGGGTGATGGACTTGCCGGTGCTGTGTAGAGATGCCCCAGCAAGGCCCTTGCCGGGGGTGGTCCAGCTCGCCCCCTACTCCTTGCGCTTCGGGTCTTGGTAGTCTTCGTACTTCGCCTTCCTCTGCCTTGCCAAGCCCTGCCGCAGGTGTGGCTGCGACTGCTCGTGCACTAGTAAGGGGTACAGAAGTACCCATACTTTTGTACACCGACACTGTTAGAGTTATGACTAGAGGTGGTAGAATGACTCAGGAACCTTTGCATCCCGAGGGCAATCCTAAAAGAGTTGAGCAAGATTCTCAAAGAACTAATGTTGATTCACCTAGTCCTTCTAAGAAAAAGAAAAAGAAAAATGATAGGACTTTGCATACTTCTAGTGAACCTACTGTTGATACACCTGAGAATCCCAATGATATTTCCAATTTTGATGCTGAAACACAATCTGGTAATGAACACGAACCTAGTGACAGTGTTAATGATGATGTTCATGTTGATACTCAACCTAGTAATGATAATGATGTAGAGATTGAACTTGTTGTTGATCTTGATAACCCACAGTCAAAGAATAAACGTTATGATAAGAGAGACTTTGTTGCTAGGAAGCACGGTAAAGAAAGAGAACCATGGGTTCAGAAACCCATGCCTTTTCCTCCTAAGCCATCCAAGAAAGAGGATGATGATGATTTTGAGCGCTTTGCTGAAATGATTAGACCTATCTTTTTGCGTTTGGTTGATATGCTTAAAATGAATCTCTATGCCAAGTATATGAAAGATATTGTTACAAATAAAAGAAAGATACCAGAAGCTAAAATTTCCACCATGCTTGCTAATTACACTTTTAAGGGTGCAATACCAAAGAAACTAGGAGATCCAGGAATACCAACTATACCATGCTCCATTAAAAGAAACTATTCTAAAATAGGGCACATGACGCGCCCACCCCTCTGGGGCGCGCCCCCTGCCTCATGGGCCCCACGTGGCTCCCATCCACTTATTCCAGCACCCACTCACTTTGTATTCCTCTAGAAAAATTCATCCCATTGCTTAAACCCATGTTCTAGCTCGTTTTGCTGCCATTTTCGATCTCCTTGCTCAAAGCTCCATTCACAAAACTGCTTTGGTGGATTGTTCTTCGGTATGTGACTCCTCCAATGGACCAATTACTTTTTGTTCTAGTGCTTTATTTATTGCCAATTTTTGCTGCTGAGGTGACCCTGTTCTTGAGCTTGCATGTCAAATTTATATGGCCCAAAGTAGTTTTAATGCATGATATAGCCTCTAGGCACTTGTGGGAGTAGTTGCTATCAATCTTGTTGAGTTTGGTTCACTTTTATTTGGAGTCACTAAAAAATTTAGAAAAAATTTCAAAGGAAGAAAAATGTTTAGGAAAATGTACCAAGGTGGTTCCTCAAGGAAGTAAGAATCAAGGCTCGCGATACGTGAGCCAGACGATGAAACACCAAGGGAAGCTCAAGTGCGGCCTTGTGAATGGTTGTCGGAAGAGTTTATGGTCCAAGCAGGCTTCAAGGATGAATTTGATGCGTATGTACGTAATGCTGATCTCGAGGACTTAGTGTCAGATTAGTGCCGATAGTACTATTACCTCACTGATTGCTTTGTGAGGAGGTTTAAATTTTCATCCTCGCACGATACTCACACTGTTTTATTTGACCTCTATGATAAATCATATACCATGGACCTTGAAGATTTTAATACTGCTTGTAAAATCCCGCCATGGGGCAATGTTAGTGGACCTCGCAAATATGAATATAAAGACTTTCTTGCTAGTATCACTATGGGAGAAACTAGAGATATCACACAAGCTACCATAGGGAGCATTCATTTCCCTTGCATACATTATTTTGCTCTCTTTATAGGTAGATACATTAACGGTAAATATGAGGTTTGTCACATGTGCGTCCCAGATCTTAATGTCCTCAAGAGTGCGGTATTAGGTGATAAACAATATAACTTGGGGGCCATTGTTGCACGGAGGTTGCATCTTAATGGTACAAGTGGAGATTTGTTTGGTGGAATTTATGCAACTCGTGTAGCATTATCTTGGTGTACCCATAAATGGAAATGATATTGAGTGGCCACCTGCTTATCTAGATTATAGTGCTATGGTTCACCATCAGTTTCTTGAGAGGAACGAACAGTTCCTCCAGTATCGAATAATCTTTGACAGACGGCGTACTGTCCATGTTACTCTCTCCGCTGCTACTTCCTTTAACTTTCAGGAAAAAAGGAGATATTTTATAACCAGGGAGGAGGTTAACAAATATGAGAGGAGGACGGAGGCAGCTTGCCTCCAAGCAGCAACTCTCCAGGCAGTAGCTACTGCATCTCAGTACAACCCCAACTACGACGTTGGATATCCGCCAGGCCAGCCGTGGGCATAGACCAACTTGGGCCAAAAGCCTAAGCTTGGGGGAGTACGTATTTCTCACCGACATTACATTCATGTTCACACACTCATTCTAGTTGTCGGTGCTTATACTTTTTCATTGTACTATTCATGCTAGTTTATTTTCTTTTCTTGCTTTCTTCTTGTGTGTTTGAAAAACCTTAAGAAAAACCAAAAAAATTAGTTGTAGCCTTTAGCTAGTTTACTTTCCATGCTTGTAGTAGTAATATTAAAAGAAAACCCAAAAAGATTTCTCGTTCTTATTTTTCTTGTTGGGAGCTTTCCTGTGTAAATAGTTTTATTTCTTTTCTTTTATTTGGGGATCGAGAGGAGAAGACCATGATGAAAATGTTGAGTGGCTCTCATACGCATTATTGTTGATCTAACCAAGAGCCCATATTACCTTGTCTTCTCCTTTGTATTAATGTTTGCAGATTTCAGCTTAGTCCAATGCACGTGCACTATTATTATTATCCACACCGTTCGGTCGTGCAAGTGAAAGGCAATAATGATGATATATGATGAAATCATTGAGATGAGAGGAGCTGGTATGAACTCGACCTATCTTGTTTTTGTAAATATGATTAGTTCATCATTCCTGATTCAGCCCATTATGAATGAAACATGTTTGCAATGAAAATTCGAGATTATAGTTGCTCATGCCATGCTAAATTAGCTAGGAGTTTATAATGGTTGTCTTGCATGCCAACATGCTATTAAAATGGTTGTGATGTGGTATGATAGGGTGGTATCCTCCCTTGAATGATTCGAGTGGCTTGACTTGGGCACATGTTCACGCATGTAGTTGAAACAAAATAAACGTAGCCTCCACGATATTTATGCTCATGGTGATTTATATCCTACTCATTGTACTAAGTGGGAATACTGCTTGTGCATCCACTTCCATAAACCCCAAAGTTATTCCATATGAGTCCACCATACCTTCCTATATGCGGTATTTACCTGCCGTTCCAAGTAAATTTGTATGTGGCAAGCTCTAAACCTTCAAATGAAATTCTGTTTTGTATGCTCGAATAGCTCATGTATCGAATAGGGCTGTCTATATCTTCCATGCTAGGTGGGTTATTCTCACGATAAGTGGACTCCGCTCATCATTCACGAGAAAATGGCCGGTAACCAGGATGCCCAGTCCCATGCTCAAATCAAATCAATATAATTGCAAACAAAACTCCCCCAGGATTGTTGTTAGTTGGACGACACCCATTGTTTCAGGCTAGCCATGGATTGATGCTTGTTGGTGGTGGGGGAATATAAACTTTACCATTCTGTTTGGGAACCGACTATAATGTATGTAGCATGGAAGATATCGAGATCTCTTGGTTGTTATGTTGACAATGAAAGTATGCCACCCAAAATATTATTTATCTCTGTTTCAAAACTCGAGCTCTGGCACCTCTGTAATCCCTACTTCCCTCTACGAAGGGCCTATCTATTTACTTTTATGTTGAGTCATCATCCTCTTATTAAAAAGCGACAGTTGGAGAGCACCGCTGTCATTTGCATGCATTGCTATTAATTTACATTGAGTATGACCGTGAGTGGATCTCTTTTGCCATGAATTACAATGTCTAGTCGGTCCTTCATCTTCAGGGGTGCTTTCTATTTATGTTTTGCGGTCTCAGAAAGGGCTAGCGAGATACCAACTTGTTGTATCATATTATGATTGTTTTGAGAAAGTGTTGTCATCCGAGATTTATTATTATTGCTCTCTAGTTGATTATGCCATTGATATGAGTAAACATGAGACCTAAGTGTTATTGTGAATATGGTTAGTTCATAATCTTTTGCTGAAAACTTGAATGCTGGCTTTACATATTTGCAACAACAAGATCAAACAGAGTTTGTAAAAGTTTTTCTTTATCACTTTGAGTTTGTCAACTGAATTGCTTGAGGACAAGCAAAGGTTTAAGCTTGGGGGAGTTGATATGTCTCCAATGTATCTACTTTTCCAAACACTTTTGCCCTTGTTTTGGACTCTAACTTTCATGATTTGAATGGAACTAACCCGGACTGACGCTATTTTCAACAGAATTGCCATCGTGTTATTTTTGTGCAGAAATAAAAGTTCTCAGAATGACCTGAAAGTCCACGGAGACACGTTTTGGAATCAATAAAAAATATTGGCGAAAGAATCAGTGTAAGGGGGGCCACACCCTGTCCACGAGGGTGCAGGGCGCGCCCACCCCCTTGGGGCGTGCCCCCCTGCCTCGTGGGCCCCCGGACCTCCGCTGACCTCAACCCCAACTCCATATATTCACTTTCGGGGAGGAAAAAATTCAGAGAGAAGGATTCATCACGTTTTATGATACAGAGCCGCTGCCAAGCCCTAATCTTCCTCGGGAGGGTTGATCTGGAGTCCGTTTGGGGCTCCGGAGAGGGGAATCCATCGCCATCGTCATCATCAACCATCCTCCATCACCAATTTCATGATGCTCACCGCCATGCATGAGTAATCCCATCGTAGGCTTGCTGGACGATGATGGGTTGGATGAGATTTACCATGTAATCAAGTTAGTTTTGTTAGGGTTTGATCCCTAGTACCCATTATGTTCTAAGGTTGATGTTGCTATGACTTTGCCATGCTTAATGCTTGTCACTAGGGCCTGAGTGCCGTGATTTCAGATCTGAACCTATTATGTTTTCATGAGTATATGTGTGTTCTTGATCCTATCTTGCAAGTCAATGTCACTACTATGTGTTATGATCCGGCAACCCCGAAGTGAGAATAATCGGGACCACTCCTGGTGATGACCGTAGTTTGAGGAGTTCGTGTATTCAATAAGTGCTAATGCTTTGGTCCGGTACTCTATTAAAAGGAGGCCTTAATATTCCTTAGTTTCCAATAGGACCCCGCTGCCACGGGAGGGTAGGACAAAAGATGTCATGCAAGTTCTTTCCATAAGCACGTATGACTATATTCGGAATACATGCATACATTACATTGATGAACTGGAGCTAGTTCTATGTCACCCTATGTTATAACTGTTGCATGATGAATTGCATCCGACATAATTATCCATCATTAATCCATTGCCTACGAGCTTTTCAATATTGAACTTTGCTTATTTACTTTTCCGTTACCACTGTTAGGCTTGCTACTGTTGCTTTTGCCACTGTTACTGTTACTTCCATACTACTTTTCTACTAAATACTTTGTTGCAGATATTAAGTCTTTCAGGGGTGGTTGAATTGACAACTCAGCTGCTAATACTTGAGAATATTCTTTGGCTCCCCTTATGTCGAATAAATAAATTTGGGTTGAATACTCTACCCTCGAAAACTGTTGCGATCCCCTATACTTGTGGGTTATCATTCATCATCAACACACCATCTATTACCTTTTGGACAGTGGTGTCTCCTAGATTGGTTAGGTGTCACTTGGGAGCCTCCATCAAGATTGTGGAGTTGAACCAAGGAGTTTGTAAAGGCAAGGAGATCTCCTACTTCATGAAGATCTACCCAAGTGAGGCAAGTCCTTCGTGGGCGATGGCCATGGCGGGATAGACAAGGTTGCTTCTTCATGGACCCTTCATGGATGGAGCCCTCCATGGACTCGCACAACCATTACCCTTTGTGGGTTGACGTCTCCATCAACGTGAATGTACGATAGCACCACCTATCAGAACCATGCCAAAAATCTTCGTGTCTACATTGCGTTTGCCTTTCAAAACCCCTCCCTTTACCTTCATATGCAATGATTTACATTCCGCTACTATACTCTTAGAATTGCATGTGTAGGTTGAATACTTGACTTGTGCTAAGTTGTTAAAATCTGCAAAGACATAAAATTGGGAAAAGGCTAGATTTTTATTTGGTCAAGTAGTCTAATCTCCCCCCTCTAGACCTACTTTCGATCCTACAAGTGGTATCGGAGCTTTGTTCTACATTTTCCTTGATTTCCATAGCTTTGGTGATCATAGACTTGGTTTTACAACCTAGGAGAGTATGGCGTCTAGTGAAGGAAATTACCACCACAGAGGTCCTTACTTTGAAGGTACTAATTTTGCTAGTTGGAGACATAAAATGAAAATGCATATTCTTGGACATAACCCCGTCGTTTGGTCTATCGTGTGTATTGGCTTGCAAGGTGAATTCTTCTATGGAACGGAACCGAATCGTGAAGCATCTGTGGAAGAATTCAAGATGTTGCAATACAGTGTTCAAGCTTGCAATATCCTCTTCAACGAATTATGCCCTGAAGAATTCAAGAAAATCAGCCATCTTGAGAATGCAAAGGAAATTTGGGATACTTTGATTGAAATGCATGAAGGTACTGAGTCCGTCAAGGAATCCAAATTGGATGTTCTTCAAAGTCAACTTGACAAGTTCAAAATGAAGGATGGTGAAGGTGTCGCTGAAATGTACTCTAGGCCTGCTCTCACCACAAATGAGATTGTTGGCTTAGGAAGTGAAGAGATGACCGACAGATTCATCATCAAGTAGATTCTAAGAGCCTTGGATGGAAAATATGATACCGTGTGCACATTGATGCAAATGATGCCCAATTACAAAGATTTCAAGCCAACGAAAGTCATTGGTAGAATTGTTGCTCATGAGATGTCACTCAAGGATAAAGAAGAGCTTCACAACAAGTCTAGTGGCGCTTACAAAGCCTCTTGTGATGCTCCTACATCATCAAGTGAGAAACAAGTCTTCAATGAATAACTGAGCCTAATGGTGAAGAACTTCAACAAGTTCAACAGGAGTCGAAGCAAAGAGATAAGTCACAAGTCAAAGGTCCTACAATGACAAAAGATCTTCTAGTTGTGATCGCAATTGCTACAATTGTGGAAGACCCAGACACTACTTAAGTGAGTGTACGACTCCATACAAAATAAGAGAATACACACCTAAAAGGAGAAGCAAAAGAGAAGAATCAGCACCAAGAGAAAGAAGGAGTAGAGATGATCGTTATGAACGAAGATCCTCTTGCAGAAGCAAGGATTCGGAAAGGAAGGACAAGTCATCAAAGAGCTACACAAGATGAAGACATCAAGCTCATGTTGGTGAATGGGTATCCGGTTCCGACTCCGACAACCACTCCGAGAGAAGCTATCACTCCGACTCTGAATATACTCAAGATGAAGGTGTTGTCGTTCCCGCACTTGTGTCATCCAACTCCTACGACATATTTGATTCACCAAATGAAGGGAATGGAATATGCTTCATGGCTAAAGGCCCAAAGGTATCACACCCCGAGAATTTTGATTTCAATAGTGATGAAGATGATTTGCTAGGAGATGATGATTTACTTGTTGACAACTCTAGTAATGAAAACTATGATGAAATTGCTATTAATCATGCTAATCAAGATAAAACGAATGATGATGATAAGAAGGAGATTGAGCGTCTAACTAAAGAACTAAACACTTTTAAGTTATCTCATGAAACTACCTTAGAATATCATCAAGAGCTTTTAAAGACTCATCAGAAGCCACACTTTGAAAAGCTCAATCTTGAGCAAGAGCATGGGTTCTTAAAAGCAATCAATGATGATCTTTGTAAGAAAAGTTGTTCTTACATTGCCAAACGTTTACTCGTATCTAATTACATGCCACAAGTTAAATCTAGCAACAAGAGTAAGGAAGATTCCTCTTCTAGTAGTAACAACAATCATGTTAAATCCAATATTTTTGCTTCTAGTAGTTCTCTTTATTCCACTAATGATTCTCTTAGCCAAGTTACACTTGAGCAAGAAAATAGCTTATTGAAGGGAATTATAGAGAAAGATGTTTACTAGAGCCTTGCCGGGAGCAAGCAATTTGAGGAAATTGTACGCAAGCAGGGAAGGCATCGGAAGAATCAAGGTGTTGGTTTTGAACGCAAGTTCAATGCCAATGGAGTTGAGTGGGAAGAAGATCAATACCCCAAGATGAAGTTTGTTCCTCAACAAGAGAAGTATGATCCCACTTCTTTCAAAGGAACACAAGCTCAAGATGATCTTCCACCACAAGACCACAAGCTAAAAGGCAAGTACAATCTTCAAGATGATATTGATGCATTTGAAGAAGCTACTAAGGCTTTGGTCAAGTGGGTTCCTGTGATGCCCCCAATTCAATCGTACACTAATCATACACGCAAATGTGTACAATCAAGATCAGGGACTCACAGGAAGATAACACGACACAATTCTAAACACAAATAAAAGAATACAAGCTTTATATTACAAGCCAGGGGCCTCGAGGGCTCGAATACATAGCTCGATACACAAGAGTCAGCGGAACCAACAATATCTGAGCACAAACATAAGTTAAACAAGTCCGCCTTAAGAAGGCCAGCACAAAAGCAACAATGATCAAAGAGGCAAGACCTCCTGCCTGGGACCTCCTAACTACTCTTGGTCATCGGCGGCATCCACGTAGTAGCATCCATCGGCGGTGGCATCTGGCTCTATGGATCCACCATCTGGTTGCAACAACCAAAAAGAAGAAAGAAGGGGGAAAAGGGGTAGCAAAGCAACAGTGAGTACTCATCCAAAGTACTCGCAAGCATCAGATCTATACTAAGTATGCATTGGTATCAAATGAAAGGTTTGTATCTGTGGACTGAACTGCAGAATGCCAGAATAGAGGGGAAGGCCTAGCCTATCAAAGACTAGAGTAATCAAGCAGCTCCAAGCATCTTGCATCATGTAGAATAGTATAGAATAGAAGTTTAATTAACAAGCATGTTGTAGAAACAATGCCCAAAGATCCTTCCTCGACTCCCTGTGAGAAAGCAATCTCGGAGCGACATATCCATCACATATCTCAGGTATCCATTTCTAGTTATATAAGATCAGGATACAAGTATGAACGTCCGTTACCGTGGACACGACTATTAATAGATAATGTTGCCTGCATGGGTGCACCATGTTTTCCAACACGCTTGATTACTCTGGATAGACACACTTTTATGGGTCAATGCCTGGCCTTAGAAGATCAACATGTCACAACCCTACCTAGGCTCAGCAGAGAGGCCCTCGCCGATCTACATCATAAGTACTCCGGGGTCTTGGACCCATCGCCCGTTGCACTCCTGGTCTATGCGCGCAGGGTGAATACCAGCACCACCTCGGATGGCCAGCACGATCCGACCGTGCCACACTACTGAACTGGACGTCTGACAAAGATTCGGTTGATACTGCAATGTCGAGGCCCATAACTATTATCGCATGGTGGTTAGTGCGTAAAGGCCAAAGGCCAACTCACGACGAATACCCAAACAATTAGTGCATTGGGGGCTCACGGAGACGAGCAGAGACTCACGGTAATGCGACCCCGTCGCCCCGTCTCGTGGACTTACGACAGGGGCCCAGAATGCCCGGTCGTGCCTCGTAGAAAACTCGCGGGTGCTCTACGGGCCCACCCGACTTTCACATCAACTCGCGGGTACTCCTCAGGGCCGACCCGACTTCAACAATGGTCTCAAGTAAAGTTTGGGTAACCGTGTGTCCAAAACATGAAGGGGAAAACCCGAGGAATCGCCCTCGGTGGATTCCACTCGATGTAATCATCAGGGTGAACGTGGGAGGAATCACCCTCGAGGTCCACACTTGAGAGATTGCACGACAGAGTCATATCAGGGGTGGTGACGGAGGAATTACCGTCATTGACCACGACCGAGTAGCTACACTACAGAGTCATCATCAGGAGTGCGTTACGAGGTATTACCCTCGGCACTCGATAGTAGCTCTGCAGAGTCGAGCAACAACATGGGTGTGATGTGATGTGTTAGGCTCTGGTCGTCGATCATGTTGATCGAGTCATCGGTGATGAAGCAGGGGCAATAAGCACAAGGTGGGGGTAACTGACAGATCACTAACCAACCTATACTAAGCAGTTTAGGATAAGCAGGTAAGGTACAACAACAGGTACAAAAGCAAGCTATGCATCAGAATAGGAGCAATCAATTACAATAGCATAATCTAATGCAAGCATGAGAGAATGGAATGGACGATATCAGGATGCTCAAAGAGGGGGCTTGCCTGGAAGCTCCGCTGAAAGGGAAGAAGTGTTGTCGGTGACGTAGTCGATCGCAAGGGCATCAACAATGGTCTCGGGGTCTATCGGAGAGAAGAGGAGGAAGAAACAGTAAATGCATGCAAATATATGCATAACAAGACAATAAGCGGTGCTAGAGGTGTTCTAACGCGGTACTATGCGATACCGGTGAAGGGGGATAACATCCAGGAATGCCTTCCCGAAGTTTGGAATTTTCAGAGAGATAAACCGGAGGGGGGAGGTTGCATGTTCGCTACGCTAGGGACATGTGACAAACGAACGGAGGGCGTATCCGGATCCGTCTCGTCGTTCTGAGCAACTTTCATGTATAAAACTTTACATCCGAGCGGCGGATTATTTTATATGATTTTCTAAAGTTTTAGCAATATTCTGAAATTATTATTAAATCTAAAACAGAGTTATTGCATCAGCATGACATCATCATGATGTCATCAGGGTCAACAGTCAACTCTGACCGGGTTGACTGGTCAACACAGGGCAGTGGGACCCACTATCATAGACTAGTTTAATTAAGCATGTTTAATCTATATCTATACCTACTAATAATAAAGTAAGGTGCGTTTCACTAATTTTTTCATCCGTTCACCCATATTATATTTTTCGAGATTTATTTTCTATCTAAGGTGGTACTATTTTTATGGTCTGTCCTAAAAATTATACCAAAAACATTTAGAAAACTCGTATGGGCCACGTTCGCAGCGCCCACTTAAGCCTGCTCCCGCCCCACAGCAGGTTGGGCCTCAGCCTGCTCTCTGCGGCGGTCTAGGTCGCTGATATACACCCCAAAAATGTGTTAAAAAAATAGGGCCAGGCAGGGATTCAAACAAAAGACCTCTTACTTCATATCATAGGTGATTTAATGCAATAACCAACTAAGACAACTAATTGTTGTGGATAAAACTAGGTTCTATTATATTTCTATGATTGCAAACGGGATTGGGCCTCGGGCTGCGCTCTGCCTGCTGGGTGAGCTAAACCAGCGCACGTATTTATATATATAGCATCAATGTACACAAAAAACGTACCACTAAAAAGGTATGCCGTGATAAAAAAATACTCCCTCCGTCCAATAATATAAGACACTTTTTGATACCATACTAGTGTGAAAAAATGTCTTATATTATGGGACAGAGGGAGTAATATGTATTAATGCAGTTGTCGCACCGTTGGGCCTACTCAGCATAAAGTCGCCGCAAAAAAGCATAAAATCGCCGCAATAATGGGCCTTCTTTTATGCGTAGCGAGCCACACAGCCATATTTCATGTTAAATTGTCTCACCTCAGCTTCTTTAGACCGACTCTTTTCAGTTTATAAACGTTCGCAGTTGAGTTTGAATATCAGAAAGATCGCTCAAATAGACCATCAGGACTGCTGATTAAAGGAATCATGGGCTGTCTTGGAGGGTGTATTAAAGTAATGATGGATAGAGGATTGTGCAATGGAAAGATATCCACGTACATGCAAGAATGGATCATGGACGTGCACCCTCCATGGGCAGGATTTGTGGGCTGATGTGACGGTGTATTAAAGGAAGGATAGATTGAAGGATTGTGGAATGGAAAGATATTAACATACATGCAAAGCATGGATTGTGGATGTGATGCAAGGTCTTTATGGGAAGGAATCGACTATGGAATTAATGGTATTGAGAAATCTATATATCTACCCCTATTGTGAATTTCAAAAAAAAAGCCATCAACTTCTAAAAAATGTTCGTCTATTCTAGAATTGTTCACCCATTCAAAAGAAATGCTTAAAAACCATTCGCAATATAAAAAAATGTTCATATTTTTAAAAGTCTTTGTAAATAGTAAAAAATGTTTTTAAATTTGTAAAAATGTTCACAAATGATCGAAGCTATGTAGTTAAATAGTAATGCTTCCGAGTCTTTGTGACTACATACCAGCATGGATTTTGAAGAATGAACTGCCGGGGTGGATCGGAATATTATAGTATGTTTTTTAGAAACATTTCTTGGAATTCAGAATAATTCTTTGAATTACCAAGTTTTTGACAACCACAATATTTTTTAAAAAATGTGAACATTTCTTCAATTTGCGAATAAATTTTTAAAAAGAAACATTTTCTTGCATTTGTGAACAAATTTTTAGAATCATGCGATGAGATGTGAACAAAATGTGGTCATTGCCAGTGAAGATTATGAAAAAAAATCTTCCCGTTGCAACGCACGGGCACTTTTGCTAGTTAGACTAATATATTCATTAGGTTAATAAAACAAAGTTAACTAATTAATTAGCTTATTAATTAACTAATTGTGTTTAGTGTGTATATATATATATATATATATATATATATATTACATTTTTTCTTTCAAGGCATGGGCCCGCATGGTCAGTGGCCCAAACGCTTCACTAGCGCTGGGCGAAACGGGGCAAAGCAGGGACGCTCACACTCGCACGCGAGGCCGCCAGAGGCGAGGCCAGAGGGCGCGTCCGGGCCCGTGGTGCCGGGTGCAGATGGCAGGCGGGCTGGATTCGGCAGTGGGGTTGCGCGGGAGGAGCGGCGCGAGGTGGCTGCGGTGTGCGGGGGTTGGAGCTCGGGTGGGGCGGACAGAGGCCGCCGGGGTGCGGCAAGGCATCGGCCATGGGGGAAACGATGGCGAGGCCATGTGCGGTGGTGCCCGAGGCGGCCGGAGGAGAGGCAGGGCCACTGCGGGCGTGATGACTCCCCCGAGGCGCGGGCGGGAGCACGGCAATAGCGTGAGGCAGAGGCGAGCGGGGCGACCGGGGGGGGGGGGGGGGGGGGGGGGGGGGGGGGGGAGGAGGGGAGGTAGAGCGGCAGGCGTAGGTGGCAGCAGTGGCCGACGGAGCAGCAACGGGCTGGGGCGGCTACCCCCGTCGTGGTGGGGCCGCTCAGCGCGGGCGCGGGCAGATCCGACGCGGCAGGCGCTGGCGGCGGCTACAGGCGATGGCGGGGCGAAGCAGGGCAGCGGGCCGCACGTGGTGCGTGCGGGTGCGACGGGAGCGTGCAGCCACGGGCGATGAGCGCGGCCGGGGTGAGGTGCGGGCTAACGTGAGTGGAGCTGAGCACTGGGCGTGGATTCACATCGGAGAGAGAGGGGATGGGAGAGGGCTCACAGGGCCCTGTAGTCAAGCGAGGCGTGCTTGGAGAATGCTCGAGGTGACGTCGGAGCTCTCGGGACGATGACGTGATGGCGATGTGGCGGGGGCTGCGAGGCGACATGGTGAAGCGGCGGCGACCGGTCGGCGTCGTTGCAGTGGCGCCGGTGTTGGGGCGCCGTGGGGCGCGGTCGACGCGGTTGAGCCGCGATCCAGAAGGGGATCAGGGGAGTGGAGGGAGTGCACGGGGAGTGGGTGACACTAGGGTTTCGTTGCCCCTCGAGGGTTATAGCCAGGGGTTGGGCCGGTTGGGGTGGGATGGGCCGAGGCCCATGGGGAGTCGGGGGTCTTATTTTTTTTGGTGCTTTCTCTTTTTATTTGTTTACTTTTGCCTGTTCTTTTTACTCATTTTAAATTTGAAAACAAAACCGACTTTGAATTAACTTGAACTTAACCACACTAAATCTCGATGACATGGCACCATTAACAGGGGCTTACTGTAGCATAATTATCCGGGTGTTACAATTCTCCTCCACTATAAGAAATCTCGTCCCGAGATTTAGGAGGTAGAAGGAAACAAAGCGGGGTATTCATCATGCTGGCGATCCTCGCGTTCCCAAGTGGTTTCGTCTTCAGAGTGATGCGACCACTGGACCTTGAGGAACTTGATCGTCTTCTGACATGTGTGGCGTTCAGCTTGGTGGAGAATGCGGACCAGATGCTCTTTATACGAGAGGTCCTGTTGCAACTCGAGCACTTCATGATCCACTGCTTGGATTGGGTCCTTGAAGCAGCGGCGGAGTTGTGACACGTGGAACACATCATGAACCTGAGAAAGGTTCGACAGAAGCTCCAACTGGTATGCCACTTTTCCACGCCTCTCGAGAATAGTGAAAGGACCAATATAGCGAAGAGCTAGCTTGCCCTTGATCCCGAAGCGGTGTGCACCTTTCATCGGCGTGACTCGAAGATAAGCCTTTTCGCCAGGTTGATACACCATGTCTTTGTGATGGCAGTCATACTGACTCTTTTGGCGTGACTGAGCAGTCTTGAGATTCTCGCGAATGACGCAGACTTGTTCTTGGGCGTTGGATAATATCCAGACCGAAGAGTGGACGTTCCCTAGTTTCTGACCAGTTCAGAGGGGTTCGGCACTTTCGTCCATATAACACTTTGAAGGGGGCCATCTTCAGACTAGCTTGATAGCTATTGTTGTAGGTGAACTCAGCATACGGGAGAGATATATTCCTCCCATTTCTTACCAAAGGAAATGACACAAGCTCGAAGCATGTCTTCGATAACTTGATTAACGCGTTCAACTTGTCCCTGAGAGTGAGGGTGAAAAGCGGTGCTGAATGATAGATGAGTTCCCATAGCTTCTTGGAAACTTGCCCAGAGTCTTGAAGTGAATAAGCTGCCACGGTCTAAGCTGATTACCAGCGGAATACCATGAAGGGAAATAATTCTGGACATATAGAGACTTGTCAGCTGACTAGAAGTGATCGCTTATTTGACGGCCAGAAAATGTGCAACCTTGGAAAGCCGGTCAATGACGACAAGAATATCACATTACCTTTCTGTGATTTGGGAAATCCAGTAACGAAGTCCATTTAAACATGGTCCCATTTCCATTCAGGAATAGAGATAGGTTGCAGAGTTCCATCTGGCCTTTGATGTTCTACTTTGATACGATGGCAAACTTCACATTCAGCAACATAGCGAGCAATGTCTTGCTTCATGTTTGACCACCGAAATCTTTGATGAATGTCTTCGTACATCTTGGTGCTACCGGGATGAATAGACAACGGAGTATCATGTGCTTCTTTCGTAACTTCCTAAATCATATCCAAGTTGTCTTTTGTAGGAACCACTAGGTGACCTTTAAAGAACAAGGTGTCATCATCTTCAACAATGAAGAACGAGGGCCTTCCTTCTGCGAGGTAGCGCTTAATCTTCTCAACTTGAGAGTCATACCTCTATAGTCTCTTGATGCTCTCCACGAGATCTGGCTCGACAACCAGGGTATTGAGGGAACCCTGGGGAACAACACGGAGGTTCATCTTGCGAAACTCCTTAGGAGGGGGAGCGAGTGCCCCTGGAGGAACAATATGGAGGTTCAACTTTCTAAATTATTCAACAAGCGAGGGTTGAACTTTGCGAACCTCGAGATGGTTGAAATATGACTTGCGGCTCAAAGCACCAGCCATTACATTAGCCTTGCCAGTGGTATAGGAAATACTGAAATCAAAGTCTTCTATGGTCTCCATCCATCTCTGCTTACGGAGGTTCAAATCTGGCTGAGTAAACAGGTACTTCAGACTTTGCTGGTTGGTGAAGATCTCGCAACGATTAACAAGAAGGGAATGTCCCCACTATTTTAGTGCAGGTATGATAGCAGCAAGCTCGAGGTCATGAATTGGGTAGTTTTCTTCATGAGGGCGCAGTTGACTAGAGGCATAAGCAATCACTATGCGCTCTTGCATTAGGACACCGCCTAATCCTTGACATGAAGCGTCGCAGTAAATGACGAAGTCCTTCTTAGTATCAGGTGGAGAAAGCACTGGGGCAGAAGTCAACTTAACTTTGAGTGCCTGGAAACTTTCCTGACACTTTTCTATCCAATCAAACTTGATACCCTTGTGAAGCAGACCAGTCAGGGGCTTGGCAATCTTGGAGAAGTTCTCGACAAATCGACGACAATAGCTGGCGAGTCCAAGAAAAATTCTGACTTGCTTGACATTCTTCGGAGGAGTCCAATCAAGAATAGCATGAACTTTCTCTGGGTTGATGGAAATACCATCCTTGGAGATGACATGCCCAAGGTAGGTCACTTCAGGAAGCCAGAATTCATTTAGAATACTTTGCATAGAGTTGATGTTCTCGAAGCTTTTCCAGAACAAGTCGAAGGTGTTCAGCATGTTCTTCTTTGTTCTTGGAGTATACAAGGATATCATCCAGATAAACCATGACAAACTTGTCGAGGTATTCCATGAATATATAGTTCATCAGACGAGAGAATGTCGCTGGAGCATTGGTCAAGCCGAAGGGCATGACGGTGTACTTGTATGAACCATAGCGAGTAACGAAGGCAGTCTTGGGAATATCCTCTTCACGAACCCGAATCTGGTGGTAACCCAACATCAAATCAAGTTTAGAGAATACTGAGGAACCAGCAAGTTGATCATACAGATCATTGATTCTGGGAAGTGGATACTTGTTCTGAATTGTTGCCCCGTTGATAGGTCAGTAATCTTGGACCAAACGATTAGTTCCATCGTTCTTCTTGACAAGGAGAGAAGGTGCTCCCCAAGCAGATGAACTTGGACGGATAAAACCCTAACGAAGTGAACTATCAATTTCCTCCTGAAGCTCAAGGAGTTCATGAGGCGGCATCTTGTAGGGTCGCTTGGCAATAGGAGTAGTGCCCGGTTTCAAGTCTATGACGAATTCAACAGCTCTAGCAGGGGGTATTCCTGGAATTTCTTCTAGGAAGACATCTTTGAAATCTCAAACAACTGGAATGTTCTCTATTCCCTCAAGAGGTGAAGCATTCATTACATTCAGAACATATATCTGGTTCTCGGCATCCTGGGTCATCTGAGCTGAGTAGTTGATCAACTAGCCAGAAGGGTGAGTGAGCTGGACTACCTTGGTAGCACAGTCGATCAAAGCATTATGAGCTGTCAACCAATCCATTACCAAGAATGATGTCTATGTTGGAAGGTCCGAGTACAATGAGAGAAAACAGAAACAACAGACCTCCAATCTCGATTTGGTTGCGAGGGCTTACCATTGTGGTTTGCCACTTGGATCCCAGAGATTGAATCGCTAAAGGAGTAGGCAAAGTTTCCATATCTAACCCATGTAGCCGAGCAAATTGTTGGGACACGAAGGCATGTGATGCTCCTGAATCAAAGAGAACGGAAGCTGGCACTGAATTAATGTGAAGGGTACCCATCACGATTTTTGGGGACTCATGAGCTTCTTCAATCTTGACATGGGTGACTTGACCACAACTCATTCTAGGCATCCTGGCACTACCACTTCTGGGATGACGATTTCGGCTGCTCTTCTTACAACCAATAGAAGGACACATTGCATTTTTGGGCTGATCCTAGCGACAATTGAGAGTAAGGTGTCCTGGCTTTCCACCCTGAATTGTTAGTTGTCTCGGCGGAGGAGGCACACGAGGTGCAACATAAGACGGACTTGGTGTTGGAGCAGGTCGGCGATGAACATTGTGTGGGATCCAGACTTGAAGTTTCTGAGCAGGTTGACACAAGGATGGGCTAACATCTCGAGTACGCTTGAGCAAGTCCTGGTACTCAGTCAGACCAGTTTCAGTTTGAAAAGCTTGGCTACAAGCGTCGTAAAGTCTGCACAGTCATGAGAAACAAGTGCAAGCTTTATATCGGGAGGCAATCCTTCACGGAATTTCTCCTGCTTGTGAGCATCAGTGCAGACATCATCCTCGACATAGCGGGATAATTCAAGGAATTTCCTCTGATATTCGTCCATAATCATTGTGCCCTGTGAGAGTTTGCAGAACTCCTTCTTCTTCTGGTCCATCAGGCCTTGAGGAATGTGTCATGCACAGAAAGCTAACTGAAATTCCTGCCAAGTGGTTACAGCCTCTGCAGGCAGCATACCCTTGTGGCTTTCCAACCATTCAGCAGCTGGACCGTTCAAGTGGAATGTCGCAAAGGTGATGTAACTGGTAGGGGCAACATTAGCTGACTCCATCTCAAACAATATGTCACAAAGCCAATCATCAGCATCCATAGGATTGGTGGAATTGAGGAAAATGGACGGGCTGGGACGCACGGATTCTTGCAGTGTTATTGGGGCAGGCTGTTGATGAGCATTATAGTTTGGAAACTGGGACATTACTCCAGTCATAAACTGACAATTCAGCTCAAATTGTTGCATCATTGCGACAATATAGGGTGGAGGTGGAGGATCGTCAGCCATCCTGCTAAAACATCAGGAAGCAATTTAATAGGGGGGTGGCAGGTGTATGGAGTCATTCATGACGTAACTTGAACAATGAGCAAAGGCGCAGTATGTACAAAACAGTAGTCAATAAAGACATACAGATACATATACAGAGCCAATTACACGTTGATAGTATGAGTTCGGACAAGGGGATCATCCTAGACATAGTAGGTGGCACGCATGCACGCGATGGATGATATAACAACAAGAGATAGAAAAGGCTACATCATCATCGAAGAAAACCACTAGAGCAAGGAATCTGCAGGGCCGACGCAAGGTGCCCTCGATAAAAGGATCTTGCGGCCTGTGAACAAAGTGAAGCAGATCCTGGCTCCCAATTCAAGAAAGGCATAATACAAATCTCCGGTTGGATGTGATCACGAGACCCTAGGGTAGAGTTAGCAAAATCATTTAACCTGAATCGAAGAGAGATTAGAGTCCCAGAGTAAAGGTCGAGGAGTAAAAGATCCTAATACCACCCAATGGCAACATGGGCCCGTAAGCCACACAACCATGCTAGTAGAACAGTTTTTCAAAGACTAGACTAAACTTCGGCCAAGGAGTTGGAAAGGGGGGTCTTATAGGCAGTTGGCTCTGATACCAACTTGTGACGCCCATGATTCAATTGTACATGAATCATACACGCAAATGTGTACGATCAAGATCAGGGACTCACGGGAAGATAACACAGCACAACTCTAAACACAAATAAAAGAATACAATCTTTATATTACAAGCCAGGGGCCTTGAAGGCTCGAATACATGGCTTGATACACAAGAGTCAGCGGAAGCAACAATATCTGAGCACAAACATAGGTTAAACAAGTCTGCCTTAAGAAAGCTAGCACAAAAGCAACAACGTTCGAAGAGGCAAGGCCTCCTGCCTGGGACCTCCTAACTACTCCTGGTCTTCGGCGGTCTCCATGTAGTAGCATCCATCAGCGGTTGCATCTGGCTCCACGGATCCACCATCTGGTTGCAACTACCAAAAAGAAGAAAGAAGGGGGAAAAGGGGTAGCAAAGCAACTGTGAGTACTCATCCAAAGTACTCGCAAGCATCAGATCTATACTAACTATGCATTGGTATCAAATGGAAGGTTTATATTCGCGGAGTGAACTGCAGAATGCCAGAATAGAGGGGAACGCCTAGCCTATCAAAGACTAGCGTCTTCAAGCAGCTCCAAGCATATTGCAGCATGTAGAAGAGTATAAAATAGAAGTTTAATTAACAAGCATGTTGTAGAAACAATGCCCAGAGATCCTTCCTCGACTCCCTACGAGAACGCAATCTCGGAGCCACATATCCATCACATATCTCAAGTATCCATTTCTAGTTATATAAGATCAGGATACAAGTCTGAACATCCGTTACCGTGGACACGACTATTAATAGATAATCTTCCCTGTAGGGGTGCACCACATTTTCCAACACGCTTGATTACTCTGGCCGGACACACTTTTCTGGGTCAATGCCCGGCCTCGGAAGATCAACATGTCGCAACCCTACCTGGGCTCAGCAGAGAGGCCCCCGCCTGTGACATCCTAAGCGCTCCGGGGTTTTGGGCCTATCGCCTATTGCACTGCGGGTCGTTGCGCGCAGGGTGAATACCAGCACCGCCTCGGATGGCACGATCCGACCATGCCGCACTGCTGAACTGGACGTCTAACAAAGTTTCGGCTTATACTGCGACGTCGAGGCCCATAACTATTCTCGCATGGTGGTTAGTGCGTCAAGGTCAAAGGCCAACTCAGAACGAATACCCAAACCATTAGTGCATTGGGGGCTCGCGGAGATGATCAGAGACTCACGATAATATTACCCGTCACCCCGTCTGATGGACTTACGGCAAGGGCACAGAATGCCCGACCGTGCCTCGTAGAAAACTCGCGAGTGCTCTACGGGCCCGCCCGACTTTCACATCAACTCACGGGTACCCCTCAGGGCTGACCAGACTTCAACAATGGTCTCAAGTAAAGCCCGGGTAACCATGTGTCCAAAACATCAAGGGGGAAAACTCGAGGAATCACCCTCAGTGGATTCCACTTGATGTAATCATCAAGGTGAACGTGGGAGGAATCACCCTCGAGGTCCACACTTGAGAGGTTGCATGACAGAGTCATATTGGGGGTGGTGAAGGAGGAATCACCCTCGTTGACCACGACCGAGTAGCTACACTACAGAGTCATCATCAAGAGTGTGTTACGAGGTATCATGCTCGGCACTCGATAGTAGCTCTACAGAGTTGAGCAACAATAGGGACATGATGTGATGTGATGTGCCAGGCTCTGGTCGTCGATCACGTTGATCGAGTCATCGGTGATGAAGCAGGGGCAACAAGGACAAGGTGGGGGTCACTGATGGATCACTAACCAACCTATACTAAGCAGTTTAGGATAAGTAGGTAAGGTACAACATCAGGTACAAAAGCAGGCTATGCATCAGAATAGGAGCAATCAATTACAGTAGCATAATCTAATGCAAGCATGAGAGAATGGAATGGGCGATATCAGGATGATCAAAGAGGGGGCTTGCCTGGAAGCTCCGCTGAAAGGGAAGAAGTGTCATCGGTGACGTAGTCGATCACAGGGGCATCAGTGGTCTTGGGGTCTACCGGAGAGAAGAGGGGGAAGAAATAGTAAATACACGCAAACATATGCATAATAGGACAATAAGCAGTGCTAGAGGTGTTCTAACGCGGTACTATGCGATACCGACGAAGGGGGATAACATCCGAGAATGCCTTCCCAAAGTTTGGTATTTTCGGACAGATGAACCGGAGGGGGAAGGTTGCATGTTCACTATTCTAGGGACGTGTGGCAGACGAACGGAGGGCGTATCCGGATTCGTCTCGTCGTTCTGAGCAACTTTCATGTATAAAACCTTTTCATTCGAGCGACAGATCATTTTATATGATTTTCTAAAGTTTTAGCAATATTCTGAAATTATTATTAAATCTAAAACGGAGTTATTGCATCAGCATGATATCATCATGACATCAGCAGGGTCAAAGTCAACTCTAACCAGGTTGACTGGTCAACACAGGGCAGTGGGACCCATTGTCATAGACTAGTCTAATCAAGCATGTTTAATTTGACTAATATGTTCATTAGGTTAATAAAACAAAGTTAACTAATTAATTATTTTAAATTTATATTTACATTTTTTCTTTCAGCATGGGCCCGCATGGTCAGTGGCCCAAAGGCCTCATGGGCGCTGGGCAAAACGGGGCAAAGCGGGGCCCTCGCACCCGCACCCGAGGCCGCAAGAGGTGAGGCCAGAGGGCGCGACCGGGCCTGTGGAGCTGGGTGCAGATAGCAGGCGTGCGGGATTCGGCGGCGGGGCAGCACGGGAGGAGCGGTGCGAGGTGGCTACAGTGTGCGGGGGTAGGAGCTCGGGCGGGGCGGACCGAGGCCGCCGGAGTGCGGCAAGGCGTTGGCTAGGGGGAAACGGTGGCGAGGCCAGGTGCGGTGGTGGCCGGGGCGGCCAGTAGAGAGGCAGGGCCACCGCGGGCGAGGCGGCTGCCGACGAGGCATGGCTCGGGCGCGGGCGGGAGCCGACTGCAGTGTGAGGCAGAGGCGAGTGGGGCGGCAGGAGGGGGGGAGATAGGACGATGGGCGCAGGTGGCAGCTGCAGCCGGCGGAGTAGGAACAGGCTGGGACAGCTGGGCCGGTCGCGGTGGGGCCGCCGGGCATGGGCGCGGGCAGCTCTGACGTGGCAGGCGCTGGCAGCAGCTGCAGGTGATGGTGGGGTGAAGCAGGGCAGCGAGCATCATGTGGTGCGCGCGGGCGCTGCAGGAGCGTGCGGTCATGAGCGGTGAGCGCGGCTGGGGTGAGGTGCGGGCTAACATGAGTGGAGCTGAGCTCCGGGCGTGGATTCGCACCAGAGAGAGAGAAGGGACGTGGAGAGGGCTCACAGGGCCCTGTGGTCGAGCAAGGTGTGATCGGAGAAGGCTCGAGGTGGCGTTGGAGCTCGCGGGACGACAACATGATGGCGAGGTGGCGGGGGCTGCGAGGCGACACGTTTAAGCGGCGGCGACCGGGCGGCGCTATTGCGGTGGCGCTGAGGGAGTCCTGGATTAAAGGGTCCTCGGACAGCCGGATTATATACTTTGGCCGGAATGTTGGACTATGAAGATATAAGATTGAAGACTTCGTCCCGTGTCCGGTTAGGACTCTCCTTTGCGTGGAAGGCAAGCTTGGATATTCGGATGTGTAGATTTCCTTCTCTGTAACCGACTCTGTGTAACCCTAGCCCCCTCCGGTGTCTATATAAACCAGAGGGTTTAGTCCGTAGAATAACAATCATAATCATAGGCTAGCTTCTAGGGTTTAGCCTCTACGATCTCGTGGTAGATCAACTCTTGTAATACTCATATCATCAAGATCAATCAAGCAGGAAGTAGGGTATTACCTCCATCGAGAGGGCCCGAACTTGGGTAAAACATCGTGTCCCCTACCTCATGTTACCATTAGCCTTAGACGCATAGTTCGGGACCCCCTACCCGAGATCCGCCGGTTTTGACACCGATATTGGTGCTTTCATTGAGAGTTCCACTGTGCCGTCGTTGTAAGGCTTGATGGCCCCTTCGATCATCTTCAACGATGCGGTCCAGGAGGAGGTTTTCCTTCCCGGATAGATCTTTGTATTCGGCGGCTTCGTACTACGGGCCAACTCGCTTGGACACCTGGAGCACATCGATAGCTACGCCCCTGGCCATCAGGTCAGGTTTGGAAGCTTGAACTATACTGCCGACATCCGCGGAGACTTGATCTTCGACGGATTCGAGCCCATGTCAGGTGCACCGAATGGTCACGATGAGCATGACTTAGATCTGCCATTGGACAGTGTTTGGGAGATCGCGCCTGCGGTGGCGCCGGGAATTAATCCGGAGCAGATCGTACCTTCCGAGGACGGGTGGATGGACCCCGCAACGGAGGCCGCACTCTCATTGGCGTCAAAGCCGAACACTGATCCCACCTCCTGTGAGGGTGGTGTCATCGGACCCTTGGACTCGTCTCTGGCTACAGGATCCGAACTGCGTGCGTCCTTGCCTATCGAATCGGATTGGGCACCCGTCATGGAGTTCACCGCCGCGGATATTTTTCGGCACTCGCCCTTGGGTGATGTGCTGAACTCATTAAGGTCTCTTTCCTTATCAGGAGATTCTTGGCCGAACTATGTCCACGTTGAGTGTGGAGTGGACGACGAAGAAATTCGTCCCCCACCCACCACCCACTTTATAGCCACTGTCGATGACTTAACCGATGTGCTTGACTTCGACTCTGAAGACATCGATGGTATGGACGACGATGCAGGAGAAGACCAGGAACCACCTCCTATAGGGCGCTGGACAACCACCTCATCATATGATATTTATATGGTGGACACCCCTACAGAAAACAATGGCGATGAGGCAACGGAAGATAACCCCTTGGGGAAGCAATCTAGACACTGGCGTCATCGGCGCCGCTCCAAGCCCCGCCATAGGAAAAATAGTGATACCGGCACAAGAGATAACTATCCGGATGGTGCCGAAGACGAAGACAATCCTGCCCAGCCAGGCTTCGAGCAGGCCGAGCAAGAGGATGGGCAACCTAGCCCTAAAGAACAGGCAATTGATGGAGAATCAGAGGACGATAATTGCATGCCTCTCTCCGAAGACGAAGTGAGCTTTGGCGACGAAGAATACATCGTGCCTGAAGAAAAAGCTTGAAGAAAAAGCAACAACAGCTTGAAGCTGATCAAGATATGCTAACTAACAGATGGACCGAGGTCCTGGCTGCCGAGGAATACGGACTTGAGCGCCCTAGCAAAAGCAACCCAAAGCGCAGGCCGCTACCTCAACTCGAGGAGGAGGCTTTAAAGCCCACGCTACCAGTGCATGATGTGGCTGACCAGCCACCGCGTGGCCGCGACAAAATAGCGTACCAGCCCGAAGTCCAGACTGCACCCCGTGTCCAATCAAACAATAACACTAAGGCCCGGGGCTACACGAAGGACCTGCGAGATGTATTGGAAAACAAAGCAGGACAATCAAGATCGATCGACGGATAACGGGGGCGCACCACAAGACGTGACGATGACCGTCATGCCGGATACACTAACAAATTTGGCCAGGCCGAATACAATGAAGCCCGGCACAGAGGCGCCACACATCCCCTATGCTTCACTGATGAAGTAATGGATCATGAATTCCCGGAAGGGTTTAAACTCGTGAACATTGAATCATACGATGGTACCACAGACCCCGCAGTATGGATAGAAGATTTTTTCCTCCACATTCACATGGCCCGCGGAGATGATCTACACGCCATCAAGTACCTCCCACTAAAACTAAAGGGACCGGCTCGACATTGGCTGAATAGCCTGCCGGCAAACTCCATCGGGAGTTGGGAAAACCTGGCAGACGCATTCCTTGACAACTTCCAGGGCACGTACGTGCGACCACCGGATGCTGATGATGTAAGTCACATAACCCAGCAGCCCGGAGAGTCAGCCAGGAAATTTTGGACCCGGTTCCTAACCAAAAAGAATCAAATTGTCGACTGTCCGGGTGTCGAAGCCCTAGCGGCCTTTAAGCATAACATCCGTGATGAATGGCTTGCCCGACATCTCGGCCAGGAAAAGCCAAAGTCCATGGCAGCCCACACAACACTCATGACCCGCTTTCGCGCGAGCGAGGATAGCTAGTTAGCTCATAGCAACAATATAGCAAGCAATCCCGACACATCGAAAGCCAAGGATAGCAACAACAAATCACGGCGCAACAAACACAAGCGCCGCAAAAATGGTGACAATGCCGAAGACACGTCAGTCAATGCCAGATTTAGTGGCTCCAAGTCCGATCAGCGGAAGAAACCATTCAACAAAAACAATTCAGGCCCGTCCAGCTTTGACCGCATACTCGACCGTCCATGCCAAATTCATGGCACCCCTGGAAAACCACCCAACCACACGAATAGAGAATGCTGGGTCTTCAGACAAGCCGGTAGGTCAGACACCAAAACAAGGGGAAGGGGTCTCAAAGTGACGACAACGACGAAGAGCCCCGATCACCGAATACAGGAGGACAGATGAAATTCCCTCCCTAGGTGAAAACGGTAAATATGATATGCGCAAGCCACATTCTCAAGTGGAAACGTGCACTAAGGGAGGTCTATACAATCGACCCATAGTTCAACCCATGGTCCTCTTGCCCAATCACTTTCGATCACAGGGACCACCCTACTAGTATCCGTCATAGCGGTTCGGCCGCATTGGTACTCGACCCCATCATCGACGGATTGCATTTCACATGTGTCCTCATGGACGGACGCAACAGCCTGAACCTGCTTTACCAGGATACAGTGCGCAAAATGGGCATCAACCCCTCCAAAATCAAGCACACAAAAACCACCTTTAAAGGTATCATACCAGGTGTAGAGGCCTGTTGGACGGGCTCAATCACATTGGAAGTGGTCTTCGGATCTCCGGACAATCACCGTATCGGAGACTTAGTCTTTGACATCGTCCCCTTTCGCAGTGACCATCAGGCACTGCTCGGACGAACCGCATTCGCTCAGTTCAACGTGGTGCCACATTATGCCTACTGTAAATTAAAGATGCCCGGTCCATGCGGCGTCATCACGGTTAATGGCAGGACCAAAATCCCCCTCATGGCCGAAGAGTCTATCACCACTTTAACAGCAAGAACAACGGACGACATCTTATAGTCGGATCTCGAGTCGGAGACTATCCTCCCGGACACCATCAAAGGAGTCCGAACTACTGCGCGGCAGGATAGCCCGGCCCGCCCGGAGATTAATTAAAGACACTCTAGAAAAGGATAATACAAGCCACATACTATAGCTCAACCGCCAGGTGGCGCAACACCATTTCTTACGTTTTCTTGACAGGTTCACCTTTACGTAGGCTATGGTGAATGGCGTGGGAACATTTAGAGCGTGTCAGGGAATCTCTAGATATTCCCCTATAATCATCCGACTACACCTCGGATCCGAATACAACTTCCTCACGCCCGGTATCAGCAGGTTCCGCAATCATATTTCTTGTTATCACATCATCTGTACTCATACGCATTAACGTATTACTCAGATACAACATGAGGATTTATGTGATGCTCACCTACTGTTATTTCTTATTTCGAACTCTTTCATGGCGTCTGCTTATCGTGATATGCCTTAATGTGCCAGGGGCTTCGTCACGCCCATACTACGGCAAAAAAGTCCGAACACCTTCACGGTAGTCCGGCACCCCGAACATATAGCATTATATGCATCAAACTCCGAATCATGTCTTGGGTCAATAGTTGGGTTCGCCCGGCTCCTATGTTTTGGTACCTTATGTTCCGCTACATCGGCTAAGGTAGCACTGGGAGAACTATTGCGATTGTGTTCCGGTTCTTCCGGATGAACACCTCAGTAGAGGAAGCCGAAAACTGATTGTCATTATGCAGCGAGAGCTCAGCTGTTCGAGAGGTTCTAAAATCTTTAAGGATTCCTTCCGCATAATGCTATAACCAATGGAGCGTGCGACGGATCGGCCTTTTCCGGTTAGGCGCTTATAGAGCCCCTAGTGCGGTCTTCCGAACACCAGGGGCTGCGCCTACCTTCCTTGTAACAACTCCTATGGCTAAGTGAGAGCGATAAAGCCCTATAGTCTGATTGCCTAGTTCACTGTGCTGAACACCTCCTTTAGGGACCCAAAATTGGGGTAAAGAGTGCTCAGGTTTATCCTGAACACCCCCATACTCACTACGTGGGGACGGAAGCCGACGACTGGCCGACTCTCAGGATTAATATATTAAACGGCCGCACAGGAGGAAAAACTTTCAAACAACAAGCAATAGATGATAAGAATGCTCTTGTTCAAATATTACAAAGGACGAACATGACCATATTTATGGAAATATAACGTCCTTGGTGCATTGCTCCGCCGCAAGGCGGGCTCCTTTCAAGACACCTTCATAATACAGTTCGGGCTTGCGGTGCTCCTTCCCCTCCGGTGGTCCCTCGGTCATCAACTTTTCTACATCCATCTTCCCCCAATGCACCTTGGCACGGGCGAAGGCCATTCATGCACCTTCTATGCAGACCGACTGCTTGATGACTTCGAGTCGAGGGTAGGCACTTACAAGCCGCTTCACGAGCCCGAAGTAGCTGCTTGGAATCGACTCAGCAGGCCACAACCAGATAATTAAATCCTTCATGGCTAACTCGGCTTCCTTATGCAGCTCGACCAACTATTTCAGCTGATCGGAGGAAGGTACCGGATAATTCGGCGCCAGATACTGCATCCAGAAGAGCTTATCCGCAGTATTCCCCCTTCGGCTCGGTAAAATTGGGCGACATCAGATATGCTGCGCGGCAGCTCTGCAAATACCCCTGTATACATCAAAACTCAAGTTATCAAATTTGATTTTATAATCTTCAATACTCGCTTTGTACAGAAAAAGCCTTACCAGCCGCAATCTTCCTCGCCTCCTCGATTTCCTTTAGGGCACCTTGGGCTCCCCACTGGGCATCACTTGCGGCTTGGCAAGCCTGGGAGAGCTCGGATTCTTTCCCTGCTAAACTCTGCTCCAAGGTCTCACATTTCTGCACGACCTCTTGAAGCTCTTGCTCAGCCTCAATATCTCTAGCCTCGTGTTTCTCACGAAGAGCCTGCTCTACGGCTGCCTTCTTCTCGGCTTCGACCACAGCCCTCCTGAGAGCCTCAATTTCGGCCGTCTCTCCTAGAGCACATTATAAAAATATTTCCACCATGTACACTTATTCATTTGTGCTACATAAACAAGGTTTCTACATACCTTGATTATCCTCCAGCTGTCTCTTCACTTGGCCAAGTTCTCCTTCGGCTCGCTCCAGACTATGCCTCAGTCCGGATACTTCCGCAACTTGAGAGGCGGCAGTCGCTACAGATGCTTGCTGGTTAAAAAGAATGATAAATGTCATCAAGTGAGTCTCATGCGAACATGAATTTGATCCTCTGTCCGGTTCTTTATTTCACCGAACAGTGTATCAGGGGCTACTATCTATAACATGACACTCTCCCAAAATCTCATAAAACATACCTCAAAGCCTCTTATGAGGCTGATACATGATTCATTCAGTCCACTCTCAATGGATTGAATCTTCTTAATCACCGCACCCATGAGGGCATGGTGTTCATCAACGATGGAGGCACCCTTCAGGGCTGCCAATAAAGTATCCAGCACCTCTGGTTGGACAGAGGCGGCCCGTGGAGTAGGCATACCTCCTCTAGATGGCTGAGGCTGTTTGTGTGACTCGGGGACCTTATGGGTCTCTAGAATCGTGTCCGGCTTGGGTCCGGATTCAAGATGACCCCCGCCGTCGACACCCACGGGAGCTTTCTCTCCCGTGTGACCGGCCCCAGAAGTATGGCCTCCCCGCGCCGCCTTTGCGACCTTCTCCCCTCCTCCATGGCTTGGGTCCTTCTGGGATGAAACCTCGGTTTCATTCCTACATTTGGAGAAGGAGGCCTTCGGGGGTTTCCCGCTCCCCATAGCATCCGAGCCCAGCAGACCTTCTGACGAGGATTGTTCGGTGCGGGGCTTCGCCGGACTGAAAAGGAAAAGCACAACTCAGATTAGAATGTGATGCCATGACAAGTCCAGACGCATGAGTGTGTTCGGAGTTTATACTTACGAGTTCACCAGGGGCTCGGCCCTGGGATCCCACTCCGGGCTGCTATCGGTGGCGCTGGTGGACTCCTTTTGAAGAGGATTTCCCCCCCTCTTAGGCGAATCAGCTTCCAAGGAGTTGGAGTCCGTTCTTTTCTTCTTTCCCCCCTGCGGGGGATTCTTCCTCCTCCTCCCCGTCCTCTTTGGAGGAAGAATGGGCATTGGAGTCTTCGGATTTTGTGTCCGGGGCACCAAGGCGAGGGAGGCCGCCCCTGGTCTTCTTGGCCTCCTTTTTGGTCTTCTTCTTTGGCGCCTTATATGGCGCCAGGACCAGCATCTTCATCATAAGTGGGCCGGCCGGTTCTTCCGACAGAGGGGCTGGACAGTAGATCTGCCCCGCCTTCTTCGCCCAGCCCTAGGAAAATGATAGGAAACACGTTAAGTATTTTCCTGAGGATGTACGGATAGAACACATGAGTTGTCAAACATTCAGTTGCTTACCGAACTTGCGGGGCGGGACAGTTGGTACCCATGGTCCTCGGTGGAGTCCGGCCACGGTTTGCCGGACTTGAAAAGCACCTTCCAGATGTCCTTGTGCGTAGAGCCAAAGAGCTCTAGCAGGGTCTGGTGCATGGCCGGGTCGAACTCCCATAGATTGCAAGCTCGGTGTTGACATGGTAGAATCTGGCGAACCAACATCGCCTGGCCTATATTGACGAGCTTGACGCTCTTGTCTTCCATGTCTTGAACGCGCGTCTGGAGCTCTGATAGCTCATCGGACGAAGCCCAGTTCAGGCCCTTCTTGTGCCAGGACGTAAGTCGCAGGGGCACCGAATCTGAACTCCAGAACAGCGGTCCACTCCTTGCCACGCGGCTCAGTGATGTAGAACCACTTCTACTGCCACTCCTTGACGGAATCGTTGAAAGTCCCTGTCGGCCATGTAACATTGGGCATCATGCTCACCATGGCGCCTCCGCATTAGGCATGCTCGCCGCTCACTACCTTGGGCTTTACATCAAAAACCTTTAGCCATAAGCCGAAGTGCGGCGGGACATGGAGAAAGGCCTCGCACATTGAGGGAGTCCTGGATTAGGGGGTATTCGGACAGCCAGACTATATACTTTGGCCGGACTGTTGGACCATGAAGATACAAGACTCAAGACTTCGTCCCGTGTCCGGATGGGACTCTCCTTTTCGTGGAAGACAAGCCTGGCGATTCGGATGTTAGATCTCCTTCTTTGTAACCGACTCTGTGTAACCCTAGCCTCCTTCAGTGTCTATATAAACCGGAGGGTTTAGTCTGTAGGGGGAGAACAATCATAATCATAGGCTAGCTCCTAGGGTTTAGCCTCTATGATCTCGTGGTAGATTAACTCTTGTAACACTCATATCATCAAGATCAATCAAGCAGGAAGTAGGGTATTACCTCCGTTGAGAGGGCTTGAACCTGAGTAAAACATCGTGTCCCCTGCCTCCTGTTACCATTAGCCTTAGACACACAGTTCGGGACCCCCTACCCGAGATCCGCCGGTTTTGACACCGACATTGGTGCTTTCATTGAGAGTTCCTCTGTGTCATTGCAGCAAGGCTCGATGGCTCCTTAAATCATCAACAACAACGCGGTCCAGGGTGAGACTTTTCTCCCTGGACAGATCTTCATGTTCGGCGGCTTCACACTGCGGGCCAACTCGCTTGGCCATCTGGAGCAGATCGATAGCTACGCCCCTGGCCATCAGGTCAGGTTCGGAAACTTAAACTAAACGGCCGATATCCACGGAGACTTGATCTTCGACGGATTCAAGCCTATGCCAGGAGCGCCGAACAGTCACGACGAGCACGGCTTAGATCTGCTGTCAGACAATATTCGGGATATCGCACCTGTAGTAGCTCCAGACATAAATCCGAGGCGGATCGCGTCGTCCGAGGACGGGTGGATGGACCCCGCCCCGGAGGCCGCACACTCATCGGCGGTAGAGCCGAACACAAACTCCACCTCCAAGGAACTATGTGTTACTGGGCCCCCAGACTTGTGCCCGGCGGTAGGTTCCGGACCGTACGCACCCGGGCCCATCGAATCTGATTGGGCTCCGGTAGTGGAGTTCACCGCTGCGGATATCTTTCAGCACTCGCCCTTCGGTGACATGCTGAATTCATTAAGGTCGCTCTCTTTGTCAGGAGACTCTCTGCCGAACTATGTCCGGTTCGAGTGGGAAGCAGGCGACGAGGAAATTCGTTACCCACCCACCACCCACTTCATTGCCACTGTCGATGATTTGACCGACGTGCTTGACTTCGACTCTGAAGACATCGATGGTGTGGACGATGATGCAGGAGAAGAACAGGAACCACTGCCCACGAGGCGCTGGACAGCCACCTCCTTGTATGATATATATATGGTGGACACTCCCAAAGAAACCAATAGCGATGAGGCAATAGAGGATAACCTCTTAAGGAAGAAATCAAAGCATGGGCGTCATTGGCGCCGCTCTTAGACCCGCCACAACAATACCAACATAGAAGACGAAAACAATCCGGATGGTGCCGAAGATGAATACAATCCTGATCAACCTGCCTTCGAGCATGCCAGACAGGAAGACGGGAAGGTTAGCCCAGATGAACAGGCAACGAATGGATACTTGGAGGAGGACAACTACATGCCCCCTCCGAAGACAAGGTGAGCCTCGGCGACGATGAATTCGGCATGCCTGAGGATCCCGTAGAGCAGGAGCGCTTCAAGCGCCGGCTTATGACCACTGCAAGAAGCCTGAAAAAGAAGCATCAGCAAGTCCAAGCTGATCAAGATCTGCTCACAGACAGATGGACTGAGGTCCTGGCAGCCGAAGAATACGGACTGGAGCGCCACACCAAAGGTTACCCAAAGCACAAGTTGCTACCTCAACTCAAGGAGGAGGTCCTAAATCCCACACTACCAGCACAGGACGAGGCCAACCCGCCACCTCGTGGCCGGGATAAAACGGTGTATCAGCCCGAATACTAGCCTGCACCCCCTTGCCAATACACTATGGCCCGGGGCAATAGGCAGGACCTGCGAGACATACTGGAAAACAAAGCAGGACAGCCAAGATCGATCTACGGATCGCGGGGGCGCGCCCCAACACATGACGATGATCATCATGCCCGTTACACTATCAACAAGTCCGGCCGGGCCGAACATAGCCGACCAGACTTATTTGAACTGCGTAGTAACATAGCCCGGCATAGAGGCGCCACACACCCCCTCTGCTTCACTGACGAAGTAATGGATCATGAATTCCCAAAAGGGTTTAAACCCGTAAACATCGAATCATACGATGGCACAACAGACCCCGCGGTATGGATCGAAGATTTCCTTGTCCACATTCACATGGCCCGCGGTGACGATCTACATGCCATCAAGTATTTTCCCCTTAAACTCAAAGGACCGGCCCGACACTGGCTGAATAGCTTGCCAGCAAATTCCATCGGTAGTTGGGAAAACCTAGAGGACGCGTTCCTTGACAACTTCCAAGGCACTTACGTGCGACCACCGAATGCTGATGACTTGAGTCACATTACCCAATAGCCTGGAGAGTCAGCCAGGAAATTTTGGACTCGATTCCTAACTAAAAAGAACCAAATTGTCGACTGTCCAGATGCCGAAGCCTTGGCGGCCTTTAAGCATAATATCCACGACGAGTGGCTCACCCGACACCTCGGTCAAGAAAAACCGAAGTCCATGGCGGCCCTCACGACACTCATGACCCGCTTTTGTGTGGGCGAGGACAGCTGGTTGGCTCGAAGTAGCAGCACACCAAGAAACTCCGGCACTTCAGATGTCCATGACAGTAATGGCAGGCCACGACGCAACAGACATAAGCATCGGAACAATGGCGACACCACCGAAGACACGGCAGTCAACACCGGATTCAGTGGCTCAAAATCCGGTCAGCGGAAAAAGGCGTTCATAAAAAACTATCTGGGATCGACCAATCTGGACCGCATACTTGATCGCTCGTGCCAAATTCATGGCACCCCTGATAAGACAGCCAACCACACTAACAGAGATTGCTGGGTGTTCAAACAGGCCAGCAAGATAAATGCCGAAAACACGGACAAGGGGCTGCACAACGACGATGACGAGGAGCCCAGGCGTCCAAACACTGAGGGAGAGAAGAAATTTCCTCCCCAGGTGAAAATAGTAAACATGATCTATGCCACCCACATCCCTGAACGGGAACGAAAGCGAGCACTAAGGGACGTCTATGCGATGGAGCCAGTCGCCCCAAAGTTCAACCCATGGTCAGCCTGTCCGATCACTTTTGATCGTAGGGACCACCCTACCAGCATCCGTCATGGCGGTTCAGACGCATTGGTCCTTGACCCAATCATCGACGGATTCCACCTCACGCGAGTCCTAATGGACGGTGGCAGTAGCCTGAACCTGCTCTATCAGGACACAATGCACAAAATGGGCATCGATCCTTCAAGGATCAAACCCACCAAAACCACCTTTAAAGGTGTAATTGCAGGGGTAGAGGCCCGTTGTACAGGCTCCATAACACTGGAAGTGGTCTTCGGATCCCCGGATAACTTCCAAAGCAAGGAGTTAATCTTTGATAGTGTCCCTTTCCGTAGTGGCTATCATGCACTGCTTGGACGAACTCCATTCGCTCGATTCAACGCGGTACCACACTATGCATACCTCAAGCTCAAGATGCCAGGACCTTGCGGGGTTATAACAGTCAATGGAAACACATACCGCTCTTTCCGTACAGAAGAGCACACTGCGGCCCTCATGGCAGAAGTACAAAGAAGCCTTCTCCGGCAGACCGCCAATTTGGCGACAACAACCCTGAACACCGTCAAGCGAGTCCGGAGTACTCTGCAATAGGATCACCAGGCACACCAAGAGCGCGACTAGCAGTCTAGCCTCCGCCCTAGCCCCATGCAGGCATTATTCGTGCCGCGCGTACACAATTACGCACTCAAAATACCATGGGCATAGGCGGAGGCGCAACGGTGATGCAGTCCAGAGTGCGGTCCAACCGCCACAAGACCCGCATACTTTAATAACCTCCTTTCTCTTTCAGGACCCTACTTTCGGGCAGCCCCTTCAGAGAACCGGATTATCGGACTTATCATAGGAGGGAAAACCAAGGAGGCAAAAGGCTTTGCGCACAAAGGGAATACCCAGGTGGTATCTGTCAATGATCATTATACCTGATTTACATACCCGCATGCGGCCCGCCCTTGGATAGGACATGTCAAATAGTCCTATTTGTTTCTGCATAACACATTAATTGTACACATACGCTTGGACGTATTATTTAAATAACAACGGGAAATAATATATAGCGTCAGCTTATTATTCCTATTTGCACATTTTCCCTAAAAATGTTTATTTAATATTGCATCCGTACACTTTGGTATGTTCAGTTTGCCAGGGGCTTCTTATGGTGCCCAATAATATGGCAAGATAAGTCCGAACACTTTCGATAGTGCGGCACCCCGAACTTATAGCATTATATGCATCAGCTCTGAATCATGTCTTGGGTCAATAGTTGGGTTTTCCTGGCTCCCTTGTTTTGGTACCTTACATTCCGTTATATCGGCTAAGGTAGCGCAGGGAGAACTACTGCGATTGTGTCCCGGTTCTTCCGGACGAGCACCTCAGTAGAGAAAGCCGAAAACTGACTGTCATGATGCCGCGAGAGCTGGTCGCTATTCGAGAGGTCTTAAATCCTTAATGATTTTTTCTGCTTCAAGCGAGAAATCGGCCTTGTCCGATTTAGGCATGTATAGCGCCCCAATTCGGCTTTCCGAATTCTAGGGGCTTCGCCAAAATTTAAAATTGTAGACTTCTATGGCTAAGTTAGAGTTATAAAGCCGCATAGTCCGATTGCCTTGTTCACTACGCCAAACACCTACTTAAAGGACCAATTTTTTTGGATAAGGAGTGTTTGGGTTTTCCACGAACACCCCATTACTAGTTACGTGGGGGCGGAAGCCGACGACTGGCCTACTTTCAGAATTTTATAAACAACCGCACAGAAGGTAATATTTTAAATCAATAAAGCGCCATATAGCACAAACACGCTCGTTTCATATTACAAAGACGACATGAGTACATTCACTCAAAGATTATGTCCTTGGTACATTCATCGGCCACGAGGCAAGCGCCTTTCATAACGCCATCATAATATTTCTCGGGGTAGCGATGCGCCTTGCCCTCCGGCGGTCCATCCTTCATCAGCTTCTCTGCATCCAGCTTGGCCCAATGCATCTTCGCACGGGCAAAGGCCCGGTGGGCACCCTCAATACAAACGGATTGCTTGATAACTTCAAGCCACGGACAAGCATTTACCATTCTCTTTATGAGGCCGAAATAGCTGTCGGGCAGGGGCTCACTAGGCCACATCCGGACTATGATGTCCTTCATGGCCTCTTCGGCCGCCCTGTGGAGTTCAACCAATTGTTTCAGTTGGTCACTCAAAGGCATTGGGTGTTCGGCTCCAGTATACTGGGACCAGAACAACTTCTCTGTCGACCTCCCCTCTTCGGTGCGGTAGAACTTCGTGGCATCCGATATGCTGCGTGGTAGATCTGCGAATGCCCCTGGAGAGCTCCGAATTCGGTTAAGTAAAGGAAATGTGTCCTCCACATGCTTGCTTTGCATAATGAATGCTTTACCCGCCGCTATCTTCTTGGCCGCCTGGATTTCCTGTTGAGCCTTTTGGGCTTCGGCCTTGGCGTCTTTCGCGCTCTGAAGGGCCTTTGCAAGCTCAGACTCTTGCGTCTTGAAGTCACGCTCCAAGGACTCGAACTTCTTGCCGAGCTCCTGGAGCTCTTGCTGTACCTCTCCCACCCTAGCATTTTGCTTTTAATGCTCAATACGCTCCATGGCCGCCTTGTCTTCGGCCTCGGATAGCGCTTTCTTCAGGGCCGCCACTTCGGTCGTGGCCCTTATTAAAAAATCATGACGCTTTTTGTCAGCGTCACCAATTTTTTCTTCTATATATGACACATGGACGGGGTATCACTCACCTTTGTTCTCTTCGAGCTGCCTCTTTGTGAGGCCGAGCTCCTCTTCGGCCTGCTTCAGGTCCCGTTCGAGTCCGGCGACCTCTGCTGTGCGGGCAGCAGCGGCAAGCAGCACCGCCTGCTTATTTCACATAGACACATACTATTAGACTCCTGCGGTTTAGAGTTGACCCTCCATTTGGATTTTCTTTCCGTACACCAAACAGAGTATCAGGGGCTACTGTCTATTGGGTGATAATTTCTCACACTTTTGATTACTTACCTCAAAGCCTGTTAGGAGGCTGCTGCAGGCTTCGGTCAATCCACTTTCGGCGGACCGAACCTTCTGAATCACCGTACTCATAAGAGTACGGTGCTCTTCATCGATGGAAGTGCTGCGAAGCACTTCCAGCAGACTATTCGATGCCTCCGGCGCGACGGAGGTCATCGGCACGTCCGGCTCGCCCTCCCTACCGAGGGGCTGCCTTCCCGAATTCGGAACCTTTGGAGGTTCCGGTGCAGTGTCCGACTAGGAGCCCGACTTGCTGCGGCTCTCGTCAGCATAATCTATGGGGATCTTACCCGCCATGTGCGCGACGTCTAGAATTTCGCCTTGGGGCGTCCCCAGAACCGCCTCCCCCTGCTCTGGTACCCTTTGGGACAACACCTCCGTGTCATCCGCAGGCCGAGGGGAGGTGGCCGTCGGGAGCGACTTCATCGCCGAATCACTCAGAGACCCATCCGAAGAGGATACCTCGGGATGGGACCTGGCCGGACTGCATATGCGTGTTCGGCGTTATAACAAACTATGAAGTTAAGTCACACGAAAAGTATTACAGAGTGCGGATACTTACGATCTCGCCAGGGGCTTGCCCCTGGGCAGCCACTCCTCCTCGTTGTAAGCGGAGGGACGCCTTTCCCTTCTTTGGCGTCCTAGCCTCCCCCTGTGGGGCGGCTTTTCTTTTCTTCTCCTCCCCAATGCGGGGAGGGGGAAGTTCTTCATGATCCCCCCCGTCTCCGCGGGAGGAATCTGCCCCGCCGTCCTCAGACGACGAGTCTATTACGGCCTTGCGCCGGGGACCCTTCCTGATCCCCGCGGCCGCCTTCTTAGACCCTTCGGCCTCCCCGGATGGGGCGGCCCTCTTCTTCTTCTCCTCCCCTTCATGTGAGGAGCGCGCCTCATCGCCTTCGGACGAGGCGTCCGGTGCGACCTTGCGCCTGAGACCCTTCCTGGTCCCCGTGGACTTCTTTTCGGCCCTCTTTTCCGGCACCTTGTAAGGCGCCGGAGCTAGCATCTCCGTCAGGAGTGCGGTTACTGGATCTTCCGGCAGCGGAGCCGGACAGTCAATCCGCTCCGCCGTTACCATGTAATACTGATTAGATAAACGTGGTGACTTAAAATCCTCCCATGAATATGCTGAGAAAGGTACATCTAGTGATGATCAGAAAACTTACCGGATTGGCGAGCCACGTGGCGCGGAGTCCGCGGTCCTCGAATGCGGGAGGAGGTACTTCGGTGGCCTTGCACAACACCTTCCAGACTTCCTTATGTGTCGTGCTGAAAAGCTCTTGCAGCATCTGGTGTTCGGCCGGATCGAACTCCCACAGATTGAATGCCCGTCTATGGCACGAAAGGATTCGGCGGAAGAGCATAACCTGGACCATGTTGATAAGCTTGATCTTCTTGTCCATCATGTTTTTAATGCGGTTTGGAAGTCCTGTCAGCTCTGCAGGTTCGCCCCAGTCCAGGCTCTTCTTTTCCCAGGAGGTGAGCCACATGGTGATTCCGGATCGGAATTCGGAGGCCGCCGCGCAGTTGGCGTCGCGCGGCTCGGTGATGTAGAACCACCCCGATTTCCACCCTTTCACGATCTCCACAAAGGAGCCATCAAGCTAGGTAACATTGGGCCTCCGCACTCCGCTTGCTGGCCGCTCACGATCTTCGGCTTCACATAGAAGATTCATAGCCACAGGCCGAAGTGGGGCTTGATACAGAGGAAGGCCTCGCACACGATGATAAATGCCGAGATGTTGAGGACGAAATTTGGGGCTAGATCACGGAAGTCCAGCCCATAGTAAAATATAAGCCCGCGGACAAAAGGATGAAGTGGAAATCCTAGTCCGCGGACGAAATGAGGGAGGGACACTACTCTTTCCCGAGACTTTGGAGTGGGGGTGATTTGTCCCTCCATCGGAAGCATGGGCATGGTGTTTGCGTCCAGGTATCCGGCTGCCCGAAGCTTGGTAATGTCCTCCTCCATGACGGAGGAGGCCATCCACTTGCCTCCTGCTCCGAACATGCTGCGAATGGTCCTACAGAGAAGGTGAGAACTTGGGCGCTGGGGCTCGAGTGTGCGAGAATGGATGAGCAAAGGAGGAAGAAGGGGTGGGTAAAAATGAGAGGTCCTTATCCCTTTATAGAGGTGGCAAAAACGGTGTGCCTCCCCGCTTGCCTGATGAGATCGCTTATTTTCCAAGCGCCACGTTAATAGCACGGTGGGGTTACCCGTACCCGTATTAATGAGGATCCCATGATAAGGGGACATGATCTCTGCTTCGACAAGACGTGCCGAGGAAACTTCCTCGCAATATGTGCGGTGGCTGGTTGTGGGAAAACGGTTCGAATAATGACTCGACCATTGTGTGATGTCATGTTATCTAAAGTTGTTAGCAGATTATATTTGTGGAATATTGTTCTCTCTACGGTGGTATGTGAAAATCGTCTTGCAGAGCCGAACACGATTTAAGTGTTCGAGATTTACCTTGGAGTATTTCAGAGATGGAACCCTCCTTGCAATGCCGAAGACAATCTGCGCGCCGGACTCATCGTCATTGAAGCCTGGTTCAGGGGCTACTGAGGGAGTCCTAGATTAGGGGGTATACGGACAACCGAACTATATACTTTGGCCAGACTGTTGGACCATGAAGAGACAAGACTCAAGACTTCGTCCCGTGTCCGGATGGGACTCTCCTTTGCGTGGAAGACAAGCTTGGCGATTTGGATGTTAGATCTCCTTCTTTGTAACCGACTCTGTGTAACCCTAGCCTCCTCCGGTGTCTATATAAACCAGAGGGTTTAGTCCATAGGGGGAGAACAATCATAATCATAGGCTAGCTCCTAGGGTTTAGCCTCTACGATCTCGTGGTAGATCAACTCTTGTAACACTCATATCATCAAGATCAATCAAGCAGGAAGTAGGTTATTACCTCCATCGAGAGGGCCTGAACCTGGGTAAAACATTGTGTCCCCTGCTTCCTGTTACCATTAGCCTTAGACGCATAGTTCGGGACCCCCTACCCGAGATCCGCCGGTTTTGACACCGACACACACGACTATGAATGTCGAGATGTTGAGGAAGGAATTTGGGGATAGGTCATGGAAATCAATTCCGTAGTAGTACATGATGCCGCGAACAAATGGGTGGAGGGGAAACCCTAGCCCGCGGAAAAAATGAGGGAGAAAAACCACCCTCTCATGGGGTTCTGGGGTGGGGACGATCTGTCCCACTGTCGGAAGACGGTGGCTAATTCTCTTGGCCAGATACCCGCCCCCCCAAAGCTTTTTGATATCCTTCTCCCGGACAGTAGAGGCCATCCACTTGCCTCCTGCTCTAGATCCAGACATCTTTGGGAAGCCTTTTTGGGCAGAGAAGAGGAGCGCTTAGGCACTAGGACTCGAGCGGAAAGGAATGGATGAGTAGAGAAGGGAGTGGGTGAAAGGGAAGGTTCTTATCCCCTTATAAAGGCAGCAAAGATCCTGCGCCTCCCCACTTGCCCACTAAAAACGCTTATTCCCCCAAGCACCACAATTGATGGCACGGTTGGGTTACCCGCACCCGTATTAATGAGAATCCCGAAATGGGGGGACACGATCTCTGCTTCGACAATACGTGCTGATAAAACCGCCTCGCGATATGTGCATCGGCAGGTTATGAAAACGGTTCGAATAATGACCGGGCCATGGCATGACGTCATGCTATAAAAAGCTGTCAGCAGATTAGATTTGTGGAATATTATACTCTCTACGGTGGTATGTGGAATTTGTTTTGCAGAGCCGTACACGATCCTTGTGTTCTAAATCTTTAATGAAGTATTCGGAGAAGGAACCCGCCTTGCAATGCCGAAGACAATTTGCACGCCGGACTCATCGTCATTGAAGCCTGGTTCAGGGGCTACTGAGGGAGTGCTGGATTAAGGGGTCCTCGGACAGCCGGGTTATATACTTTGGCCGGACTGTTGGACTATGAAGATACGAGATTGAAGACTTTGTCCCTTGTCCGGATAGGACTCTCCTTTGCGTGGAAGGCAAGCTTGGATATTCGGATGTGTAGATTTCCTTCTCTGTAACCAACTCTGTGTAACCCTAGCCCCCTCCGATGTCTATATAAACCGGAGGGTTTAGTCTGTAGAACAACAATCATAATCATAGGCTAGCTTCTAGGGTTTAGCCTCTATGATCTCGTGGTAGATCAACTCTTGTAATAATCATATCATCAAGATCAATCAAGCAGGAAGTAGGGTATTACCTCCATCGAGAGGGCCCAAACCTGGGTAAAACATCATGTCCCCTGCCTCCTGTTACCATTAGCCTTAGACGCATAGTCGGGACCCCCTACCCGATATCCGCCGGTTTTGGCACCGACAGGCGCCGACGTTGGAGCGTCGTGGGGTGCGGTCGATGCGGTCGAGCCTCGATACAGAAGGGGATCGGGGGAATGGGGGCAAGTGTGTGGGGAGTGGCTGACACTAGGGTTTCGTTGCCCCTGGGGGGTTATAGCCATGGGCTGGGCCGGTTGGGGTGAGATGGTCCGAGGCCCATGGGGAGCCGGGGGTCTTCTTTTCTGTTTTATAGTTGCTTTCTCTTTTTATTTTATTTACTTTTGCCTTTTCTTTTCACTCATTTTAAATTTGAAAACGGAACCGACTTGGAATCAACACGAACTTAACCACAGTAGATCTTGATGACATGGCACCATTAACAGGGGCTTACTGTAGCATAATTATCTGTGTGTTACAATTCCCAAGACTACATTCTACTTCATCAAGTATGACTACAACTCCAAGGATTCCCATCAACATGATGTGGATCCCAAAGAAGAAGAACTAGAGAGTTCTTGAGGGTGACTCCACCAACAAACTTCACTCATATTCATTTTGGCGAGGACAAGTGCAATCAACTTCCATATCTTGCACTAGTTCAAGGAGTCACAAACCCTATTGTTGGTAAGACAAGGGACAAGGTAACCTAATGCTTTCATGGACAACATCATGTGTGTGTTTCACTCTATGTCTATGGATATCCTTCTATGTTCCTTGTGGGACTAACCCATGTAGGTATTGAAAGTGCAACTCACTCCAATAGATTGCTCCAAATGATCTACATCAACATTTACCATCTACATCTCCAACACCTACATGAAGACATCATCGACAAAACCTGGTTAGTTCATCCCTCTTAGGGGGGATATCACATCTAGGGGGAGCTTTACTCTAAGAATTGAGCTAAAGAAACTCTAATGGTGTGAACACAACAATGCTTTATGTAAAAATGGTAACCACACTTGTGCTTAAACAATGAGTATGACCTATGATCAAATGTTCTCATTTGACTCCTAAGTCAATATACTGGTATATAGATGACCTAGTCATCGACAAATTGCTTGATAGATGCTAGAGTGTTTGTGCATGTTATGCCACATATTTCATTTGCCATCTTATTGTGTGAGCATGTTGTTTGCATATTTTTCCCATTCAAGGACATCCATTTGTTGCTTTGTTTGTTTGCCTTTTTCTCTTTGCCAAATGGATTGACAGGAATGCCTAAGAACTCCCTCTAGCTGTCTATGCTTTTCTCGTCTCAAACTCTATTCATGCTACATCACAAACTTTGAACAAGTCGAATTTGGACCCTTCGGGTGAGGAGCACTTGGAGTAACCTATCCATCAAGGGCTAAATTTCCAAAACCTCTTAGTGCATTTCGGTCTGACCAATCCATTCCATTCGGTCATAGCGAGTTCATTAAGTTGATCTAGGTTTTAATCTCGGTGCAACCGATTAGAACAGTTTGGTCACACCGAGTTGCAGCAACCGCTTGCGATTCTGCATCTCGGTGCCACCGAGTCGTTCCACTCGGTCACACCAACAGAGTCTGGATATATATACCTACGGGCCGAAAATTTGGAAATCTCTTAGTAACCTTCACCCACGCCCGTCCAACTCTGTCGACTCGTGGTCTCCATATCGTCTCCTCATTGCCCGCGACCACCTGCCGCTGGTGTCCTCCGCCGTCAACATAAATCTTCTCAGCCTTTGTCGCCGTAGCGGGTTCATCACTAATCTAGGGTATGAACTCGACCCTTTGTGCTTTCTACACTCCAATTCTTAGCACAAAGATAATGCCATGACTCTTGGCACGACTGAAATAGTTCTATCCAATTCCTCTAGATTAGTTTTGATGCAAAAACCTAGGGTTAGGTTTCCGCTGAACTCATGTCGGACCTACCGATTTGAAAGATTCGGTCTCACCGATTTGGCCCAGGCCATTGCACATGTACTACTCGGTCTGACTGAAGTGTAAGAATTGGTGTGACCGAGTTTACTCTCTCAGTGAAACCCTAGCATCTCGGAGTCACCGAACTGTGTCTCGGTCTGACCGATTTCACAAGTTTAGACTCTAAAGTTGCTTCCGCGTCACTGAGTTTGTCATATCGGTAGCTCCGAAATGCTTTCTGTAGAAAACTAAAATTAAGATTTTTGAGTCATTCTTTTTGCCAAAATAGTTGTACTTTGTGATGCTCATCTACTCTACCTATACCCATCCATTAACAGGGACAGTTTCAGCAATGTCAGACCAGAGTGACAGCCAGAACAGGTCAGAGGAGCACCATAATCTCAGTGAGGGCACTAGTCCCTCAAGAAGCTATGATGATGGAAGCAGAAGCACTCCCAGCAATACGCATAAGGCTGCAGCTAGGCAGAGAAAGAAGAAAACATCAAATTCTGAAGATGAGGACTGCAGCTGATCAGAAGAGGTCATGTTGCTATGCCCCACACATTCAGATGGTCATCAACTCCAAGATGGGCACATGCACATACTTCCTAGATAGAGAGCGTCTTCCCTTGAGGCCAGAGTTTGAGGATAACATAGTTGTTATGGATGCTTCAAATCCCACTTCCGTTGAGGCTCAAGAGAAGAGAGAGAAGGCTAAGGCATAAAATGCTTCAAAGATTCCAGATCCCCCAGCAGTACATCTCAAGACCAAGCAGGATCAGCTCAGCTATCTACTTGAAGCCACAGTGAGAATTGAGAAAGGATTAGCTACCCTGACTCAAAACCAAGAGAGTCTTGAGAGAATCATTGAAACAAAGTTCTATGATCTTGACTTGAAGGTCAAAGAGATTCAGACTGCTATTGAGCAACTCCAAGAAGAGGCAGAGGAGAGGAGAGGAAGATCTTCTACAAATGCATATCGGAGGGTGCCTAGAGCGCACATGTCTGCAGGAGTGCCAGTCAGTGACACTAGAGCCAAAACATCAGCTCCTGCAGCCACAACCTCAGTTGTCTCTCTAGTGGCAACCCCTCCAATTCCTCAGACATCAGCCGAAGTCTTTGCAAATGCTGTTCTCTCCACGACATCTTCGCACTCCGGAGCTCCCGGAGATCATGCTTAGAGTGCCGTATAACACTATGCATTTTCGAGATTTTTGGTAACTTGTTTCCAAAGGGGGAGAAGTTGTATAGATCATAGGATTCGATAGAGAGTGTGTGTTTTGCTTTTGATTTGTCTCTCTTGCTACTTATTTGCTTGTGTTTGCTATGATTTTTGTGCTCATGTGTGACATACTCGTATGATCATGTGGTTGATCATATTATGCTTTATTATATGTGCTTGAATGATGCTATCCTATCACTTGTGTATGATCAATCATATTTGTCTTGGTGATGAGTGCATGCTATTTATATCCTATCATTTTGAGCGCTCGACCAAGATGTATGTGACATGGAAGAATAACCCATGAGCCTAATCGATTGTGCATTTACATTCAAAAGCAAATCATAAATAATGCATAAATACAGGGGGAGCTCTTGCTTATCACATACTTCTCAAAGCAACGATATACTTCATTCTTATTATCATTTGTCGAAGCTTTGATCTATATGTTGTCCTCAATTACCAAAAAGGGGGAGACTGAAAGTGTAACTAATCCCTGGGTGGTTTTGGTAATTCATAACACCATATAGCTCATTGAACTAATATCCTTTCAAGTTGATTATTTCAGAAAGTTCAATGGTTGGCATGGCATGGACTAGAGATGTGGACCCCTCAAAATGCTAAGGACAAATATTTGCAAAAGCTCAAGACTCTTCATTTCTATTTTAGTGATCCAAGATCACATTGTGTCCATAGGAAAAACAATACTATTAAAAGGGGGATGAGGTGTTTCTTAATGGTCTCCTTGCTCAAAATGCTTAGTGATGTGCTCCAAAGCCCTCAACCACCTTCTCAATTCCAAATATGTCCATAACCTAAATTCAAACTCAGCCCCACCAATTTGATTCATCCAGCGCCATCGAGTTCAGTTGACATAGCCACAGCCAGAAACCCTAACCAGTTCGGTTTCACCGATAGGGATCTCAGTCTCACCGAGATGGGACTACAAACTCTTCGTTTCTCTTTTTTAACGTTTCGGTCTCACCGAAATGAGCGATCGGTCCCACCGAGTTTTCCTGACCAACTCTCTGTTTGCTTGTTACTGAAATCGGTCTCACCGAGTTGAAGTAATCGGTCAAACCGAGATTAAGTTTTGCTCTAACCATAGCACATAGGTCTCACCGAGTTGATCATGTCGGTCCCTCCAAAACCCTCACGTTCACATTTTGAACTGAATCGGTCTCACCGAGATCACCTATTCGGTCTGACCGAGTTGGCTCTTTTGTGTGTAACGGTTATATTTTGTGTGGAGGCTATATATACCACTCCACCCTCCTCTCCATCAGAGAGAGAGCCATCAGAACGTGCCTACACTTCCAGCATTCATTTTCTGGGAGAGAACCACTTACTCATGTGTTGAGACCAAGACATTCCAATCCAACCACAAGAATATTGATCTCTAGCCTTCCCCAAGTTGTTTTCCACTCAAATCATCTTTCCAGCATAGCCAAATCTGTGTGAGAGAGTTGAGTGTTGGGGAGACTATAATTTGAAGCACAAGAGCAAGGAGTTCATAATCAACACACCATCTATTACCTTTTGGAGAGTGGTGTCTCCTAGATTGGTTAGGTGTCACTTAGGAGCCTCCGTCAAGATTGTGGAGTTGAACCAAGGAGTTTGTAAGGGCAAGTAGATCGCCTACTTCATGAAGATCTACCCAAGTGAGGCAAGTCCTTCATGGGCGATGGCCATGGTGGGATAGACAAGGTTGCTTCTTCGTGGACCCTTCATGGGTGGAGCAGTCCGTGGACTCACGCAACCATTACCCTTTGTGGGGTGAAGTCCCCATCAACGTGGATGTACGATAGCACCACCTATCGGAACCATGCCAAAAATCTCCGTGTCTACATTGCGTTTGCCTTTCGAAACCCCTCCCTTTACCTTCATATGCAATGATTTACATTCTGCTGCTATACTCTTAGAATTGCATCTGTAGGTTGATTGCTTGACTTGTGCTAAGTTGTTAAAATCTGCCAAGACTTAAAATTGGGAAAAGGCTAGATATTTATTTGGTCAAGTAGTCTAATCTCCCCCCTCTAGACCTAATTTCAATCCTACAATTGGTATCAAAGCTTTGGTCTCCATTTGCCTTGATTTCCATAGCTTTGGTGATCATAGCCTTGGTTTCACAACCTAGGAGAGTATGGCGTCTAGTGAGGGAAATTACCACCGTAGAGGTCCTTACTTTGATGGTACTAATTTTGCTAGTTGGAAACATAAAATGAAAATGCATATTCTTGGACATAACCCCACCGTTTGGGCTATAGTGTGTATCGGCTTGCAAGGTGAATTCTTCGATGGAAGGGAACCAAATCGTGAAGCATCTGCGGAAGAATTCAAGATATTGCAATACAGTGTTCAAGCTTGCAATATCCTCTTCAACGGATTATGCCCCGAAGAATTCAACAAAATCAGCCGTCTTGAGAATGCAAAGGAAATTTGGGATACTTTGATTGAAATGCACAAAGGTATCGAGTCCATCAAGGAATCCAAATTGGATGTTCTTCAAAGTCAACTTGACAAGTTCAAAATGAAGGATGGTGAAGGTGTAGCTGAAATTTACTCTATGCCTGCTCTCATCACAAATGAGATTGCCGGCTGAGGAAGTGAAGAGATGACCGACAGATTCATCATCAAGTAGATCCTAAGAGCCTTGGATGGAAAATATGATACCGTGTGCACATTGATGCAAATGATGCCCAATTACAAAGATTTCAAGCTAACGAAAGTCATTGGTAGAATTGTTGCTCATGAGATGTCACTCAAGGATAAAGAAGAGCTTCACAACAAGTCTAGTGATGCTTATGAAGCCTCTTATGATGCTCCTACATCATCAAGTGAGAAACAAGTCTTCAATGAATAACTAAGCCTAATGGTGAAGAACTTCAACAAGTTCAACAAGAGTCGAAGCAAAGAAATAAGTCACAAGTCAAGGTCCAACAATGACAAAAGATCTTCTAGTCGTGATCACAATTGCTACAATTTTGTAAGACCCGGACACTACTGAAGTGAGTGTATGGCTTCCTACAAAAGAAGAGAAGACTCACCTAAAAGGAGAAGCAAAAGAGAAGAATCACCACCAAGAAAAAGAAGGAGTAGAGATGATCATTATGAACGAAGATCCTCTTGCAGAAGCAAGGATTCGGAAAGGAAGGACAAGTCATCAAAGAGCTACACAAGACAAAGACATCAAGCTCATGTTGGTGAATGGGTATCCTGTCCCGACTCCGACAACCACTCCGAGAGAAGCTATCAGTCCGACTCTGAATATACTCAAGATGAAGGTGTTGTCATTCTCGCACTTGTGTCATCCAACTCCTACGACATATTTGATTCACCAAATGAAGGGAATGGAAGATGCTTCATGGCTAAAGGCCCAAAGGTAACACACCCCGAGAATGTTGATTTCAACAGTGATGAAGATGATTTGCTAGGAGATGATGATTTACTTGTTGACAACTCTAGTGATGAAAACTATGATGAAATTGCTATTAATCATGCCAATCAAGATAAAACGAATGATGGTGATAAGAAGGAGATTGAGCGTCTAACTAAAGAACTAAACACTCTTAAGTTAGCTCATGAAACTACCTTAGAAGATCATCGAGAGCTTTTAAAGACTCATGAGAAGCCGTGCTTTGAAAAGCTCAATCTTGAGCAAGAGCATGGGTTCTTAAAAGCAATCAATGATGCTATTCGTAAGAAAAGTTGTTCTTACGTTGCCAAGCATTTACTCGTGTCTACTTACATGCCACAAGTTAAATCTAGCAACAAGAGTAAGAAATATTCCTCTTCTAGTAGTAACAACAATAATGTTAAATCCAATGTTGTTGCTTCTACTAGTTCTCTTGATTCCACTAATGATTCTCTTAGCCAAGTTACACTTGAGCAAGAAAATAGATTATTGAAGGGAATTATAGAGAAAGGTGTTTACAAGAGCCTTGCCGGGAGTAAGCAATTTGAGGAAATTGTACGCAAGCAAGGAAGGCACCGGAAGAATCAAGGTGTTGGTTATGAACGCAAGTTCAATGCCAATGGATTTGAGTGGGAAGAAGACCAATACCCCAAGATGAAGTTTGTTCCTCAACAAGAGAAGTATGATCCCACTTCTTTCAAAGGAAGACAAGCTGAACATGATCTTCCACCACAAGACCACAAGCTAAAAGGCAAGGACAAGCTTCAAGAGGAGATTGATGCACTTGAAGAAGCTCCTAAGGCCTTGGTCAAGTGGATTCCCAAGACTACATCAAGTTCTAGTTCATCATGTACGACTAAAGGATTCCCATCAAGATAATGTGGATCCCAAAGAAGAACTACAGAGTTCTTGAGGGCGACTCCGCTAACAAACTTCACTCATATTCATTTAGGCGAGGACAAGTGCAATCAACTTCCATATCTTGCACTAGTTCAAGGAGTCACAAACCCTCTTGTTGGTAAGACAAGGGACAAGGTAACCTAACACTTTCATGGACAACATCATGTGTGTGTTTCACTCTATGTCTATGGATATCCTTCTATGTTCCTTGTGGGACTAACCCATGTAGGTATTGAAAGTGCAACTCACTCCAATGGATTGCTGCAAATGATCTACATCAACATTGAGCATCTACATCTTCAACACCTACATGAAGTTATCATCGACAAAACCCAAGGTTAGTTCATCCCTCTTAGGGGGGATATCGCATCTAGGGGGAGCTTTACTCTAAGAATTGAGCTAATGCAGCTCTAATGGTGTGAACACACCAATCCTTTATGTAAAAGTGGTAACCACACTTTTGCTTAAACGATGAGTATGACCTATGATAAAATGTTCTCATTTGACTCCTAAGTCAATATACTCTTATATAGATGACCTAGTCATCGACAAATTGCTTGATAGATGCTAGAGTGTTTGTGCATGCTATGCCACATATTCATTTGCCATCTTATTGTGTGAGCATGTTGTTTGCATATTTTTTCCATTCAAGGACATCCATTTGTTGCTTTGTTTGTTTTGATTTTTCTCTTTGCCAAATGGATGGACAAGAATGCCTAAGAACTCCCTCTAGCTATCTATGATTTTCTCGTCTCAAACTCTATTCATGCTACATCACAAAGTTTGAACAAGTCAAATTTGGACCCTCCGGGTGAGGAGCACTCGGAGTCACCGATCCGTCAAGGGCTAAATTTCCAAAACCTCTTAGTGCATTTCAGTCTAACCAATCCATTCCATTCGGTCATATCGAGTTCATTAAGTTGATCTAGGTTTTAATCTCAGTGCAACTAATTAGAACAGTTCGGTCACACCAAGTTCCAACAACCGCGTGCGATTCTGCATCTCGGTAAGTCGTTCTACTCGGTCACACTGACAGAGTCTGGATATATATACCCATGGGCTGAAAATTTGGAAATTTCTCAAAACCCTTCGCCCGCGCCCATCCAATTCTGCCGACTCGTGGTCTCCGGATCGTCTCTTTGTCGCCCGTGACCTCCTGCCGCTGGTGTCCTCCGCGTCAACGGAAACCTTCGTCGCCGTTGTTGCCGTAGCGGGTTCATCACCAAGCTAGGGTATGAACTCGACCCTTTGTGCTTTCTACACTCTAATTCTTAGCACAAAGACAATGCCATGATTCTTGGCACGATTGAAATAGTTCTATCCAATCAAAACTTCCTCTAGATTAGTTTGAGGATAACACAGTTGTTATGGATGCTTCCAATCCCACTTCTGTTGAGGCTCAAGAGAAGAGAGAGAAGGCTAAGGCAGAAAAGGCTTCAAAGATTCCAGATCCCTCAGCAGTACATCTCAAGACCAAGCAGGATCAGCTCAGTTATCTGCTTGAAGCCATAGTGAGAATTGAGACATGATTAGCGACCCTCACTCAAAACTAGGACAGTCTTGAGAGAATCATTGAAATAAAGTTCTATGATCTTGAGTTGAAGGTCACAGAGATTCAGACCGCTGTTGAGCAACTCCAAGAAGAAGTAGAGGAGAGGAGAGGAATATCTACTATAGATGCATATCAGAGGGTGCCTAGAGCACACGGATCTGCAACAGTGCTAGTCAGTGACACTAGAGCCACAACTTCAGCTCCTGCAACCGTAGCCTCAGTTGTCTCTCAAGTGGCAACCCGTCTAGTTCATCAGACATCAGCCGAAGTCTTTGCAAATGTTGTTCTCTCCACACCATCTTCGCACTCCGGATCTCCCGGGGATCGTGCTTAGAGTGTCGTATAGCATTATGCATTTTCGAGCTTTTTGGTAACTTGTTGCCAAAGGTGGAGAAAGTGTATAGATCATAGGCTGAGAGAGAGACAGAGTGTTTTTCTTTTGATTTGTCTCTCTTGCTACTTATTTGCTTGTATTTGTTACAATATTTGTGCTCATGTGTGAGATACTCGTATGATCATGTGGTTGATCATATTATGATTTATTATGTGTGCTTGAATGATGCTATCCTATCACTTGTGTATGATCAATCATATTTTTCTTGGTGATGAGTGGATGCTATTTATACCCTATCATTTTGAGGGCTCCACCAAGATGTATCTGACATGGAAGAGTAACCCATGAGCCTAATCGATTGTGCATTTGGATTCAAAAACAAATCATAAATAATGCACAAATATAGGGGGAGCTCTTGATTATCACATACTTCTCAAAGCGATGATATACTTCATTCTTATTATCATTTGTCAAAGCTTTGATCTATATGTTGTCATCAATTACCAAAAAGGGGGAGATTGAAAGTGCAACTAATCCCTGGGTGGTTTTGGTAATTCATAACACCAAATAGCTCATTGAACTAATATCCTTTCAAGTTAATTATTTCAGAAAGTTTAATGGTTGGCATGGCATGGACTAGAGATGTGGACCCCTCAAAATGCTAAGGACAAATATTGGCAAAAGCTCAAGACTATTCATTTCTATTTTAGTGATCCAAGATCACATCGAGTCCATAGGAAAGCCAATACTATTAAAAGGGGATGAGGTGTTGCTTAATGGTCTACTTGCTCAAAATGCTTAGTGATATGCTCCAAAGCCATCAACCACCTTCTCAATTCCAAATATGTCCATAACCTAAAGTCAAACTCGGCCCCACCGATTTGGCATCCGGCGCCACCGAGTTCACTTGACATAGCCACAACCAGAAACCCTAATTAGTTTGATCTCACCGATAGGGATCTCGGTCTCACCGAGATGGGACTACAAACTCTCTGTTTCTCTTCCATAACATTTCGGTCTCACCGAAATGAGCGATCGGTCCCACCGAGTTTGCAGTGCAAACTCTCTATTTCTCTTTCATAACATTTTGGTATCATCGAAAGGAGCAATCGATCCCACCGAGTTTGCCTGACCAACTCTGTATTTGCTTGTTACTGAAATCGGTCTCGCCGAGTTAAAGTAATCGGTCAATCTGAGATTAAGTTTTGCCCTAACCCTAGCACATCGGTCCCATCGAGTTTATCATGTCGGTCCCACCGAAAACACTAACATTCACATTTTGAACTGAATCGGTCTTACTTAGTTCACCTATTCTGTCGGACCGAGTTGGCTCTTTTGTGTGTAACAGTTAGATTTTGTGTGGAGGCTATATATACCCCTACACCCTCCTCAACATTAGAGAGAGAGAGCCATCAGAATGTGCCTACACTTGCAACATTCATTTTGTGAGAGACAACCACCTACTCATGTGTTGAGACCAAGACATTCCAATCGAACCACATGAATCTTGATCTCTAGCCTTCCCCAAGTTGCTTTGCACTCAAATCATCCTTCCACCATAGCCAAATCTACGAGAGAGAGAGAGAGAGAGAGTTGAGTGTTGGGGAGACTAATATTTGAAGCACAAGAGCAAGGAGTTCATCATCAACACACTATCTATTACTTTTTGGAGAGTGGTGTCTCCTTGGTTGGTTAGGTGTTACTTGGGAGCCTCCGTCAAGATTGTGGAGTTGAACCAAGGAGTTTCTAAGGGCAAGGAGATCGCCTATTTTGTGAAGATCTACCCATGTGAGGCAAGTCCTTCATGGGCGATGGCCATGGTGTGATAGACAAGGTTGCTTCTTTGTGGACCCTTCATGGGTGGAGCCCTTCGTGGACTCACTCAACCGTTACCCTTCGTGGGTTGAAGTCTCCATCGACGTGGATGTACGATAGCACCGCCTATCAGAACCACGCGAAAAATCTCCGTGTCTACATTGCGTTTGCCTTTCCACACCCCTCCATTTACCTTCATATGCAATGATTTACATTCCGCTCCTATACTCTTAGAATTGCATGTGTAGGTTGATTGCTTGACTTGTGCTAAGTTGTTAAAATCTTCCAAGACTTAAAATTGGGAAAAGGCTAGATTTTTATTTGGTCAAGTAGTCTAATCACCCCCTCTCTAGACCTACTTTCGATCCTACACCAGCTCCACGTTTTGGTGAATCTACAGTTTGGGTTATTTACAGCTGTAATGCCACCGCCCAAAAACATCTCGACCAGCTCCTCCTCCCTCGACCCCGCACGCATCTGCTCACTCACATCTCCCCTCTCCCTCATTTCTCCTCTTGAACCCTCACGGTTGCCACGCTCGGTTGCCCCTGTCATTGGCCAAATCATCGCCTTCGATTACAGATCTGGTTGTCCCAGGTTGTTTCCCATCGGACCCCATCGTCCTCGCCGCCTGCCGCGCCTCATGCAAGGAGCTGCAACCCCATGGCTTGGTGCTAGCCCTGATGCCATTGATGCCCGAGAGACCCTCTGAACCAGGAGCACCACCAGGACGACCGCACCCCCAAGCCCAAACCGCAAGGTGAGCTCCTCCCCTTCTCTTCTCCTCGAGCCCGGAGCAACACCAGGCTCATGTTGTCTGTACTGTACATGCCGCACTCCATTGTGAAGCATGCACAGATGCCACATATGTGTAGTTTCACCCAAGATGGGCTCCTTCTAGCCGACCCAACATGGTAACTAGCAGGCCTTCAGCGCCCCAGCTTGGCTGCCAGCTCATCCAAGCACTGGGAGGAGCTGCCACAACTCCAGAATGTTTTTCTGGTCACCACCTCAAGCAAGAAGCAACGTAAGAAGATAGGTATGGGAAGTTTTGCAGAAGCTAGATGGTTTCAGAACAGGCCCTTAGCCGGGCTAGATTTGGCGGAAGCTACGTAAGCACTGATTAGTAGCCTTCCTCCAAACTAAAAGCTAATACTCCAGCCCAATATTTATAGTATAGGGTTGGATGACTGCTACTTGTGATAGCTGTTGTGATTCCCGAATAGGAAGGGTGAAGTATTGTAGTAGCAAAAAGTATTTCCCTCAGTTAAGAACCAAGGTTTATCGACCAATAGAAGACACCACACGGACAAGATAAATGGTACAAGCACACACACACACAAAAATGCTTGCATCTAACGATAGCAAGATGGTTGTCAATCCCGTTGTTCTTGCAATTGCCAGGATTAAATCTAATAGTAGTTCACTGCTGCAACGACGTCCTATACAAACGGTTTTTAACCCCTTTCCATGATAGAGTTTTAAACCGTCGACTTGTATGTGTGTGCGATAGGGGGGTCCATATCCCACACGACCCAGAAACCGTCCGTGATAGGTCCTCCGGTCACACACGTGGGGCAAAAAGAGTTTGTGTGCGATCAAGCGAGCCATCGCAGACAATTATACACGCCCAATTGTTTCTGTTCGTATGTACATGTAATGCCCCGGATTTGTTGCGCCAGGTGTCTGCCAGTTATTCGCCGTCGTTGCCATGTCATTTGCTTGCGTGTTGCATTTTATCATATCATCATCTGCATTTCATCTGCATGTTTTTCAAAACTTGCATCCGTTCGGGTTCTCCCGGTTCTCTCCGTTGTCCGTTCAGAGTCCAGACCTCTCGCGCGCGCCCGTTGCCCCTCTCAGACCTTGTTTTCGTGTGCGGGTGTTAAACTTTCTCGGAATGGCCCGAGGTTTGCCAAGCGGCCTTGGTATACCACCGGTAGACAGTCTGTCTAAGTTTCGTGCCATTTGGAGGTCGTTTGGTACTCCAACGGTTAACCGCGTAGCCCGAAACCCTCCCTTCTCTTTGCAGCCCAACACCCCTTCCAAACTAGCCCAAAACCCAGCAAACTCCCCTCCATGATCTCGCTCGTTCGATCACGATCGCGTGGCCGAAAACCGTGCCTCATTTGGACTCTCCTAGCTCCCTCTACCTACAAATATGTGCCTCTCGTCCAAATTCGCGGATGAATTCTCCCCCTAACCCTAGCCCTGCTCCTCCCACCGCCGGACGCGTCCACCCCGCCACCGAACATGTTCGCTTCTCCGCCCTCGGCCAATCACGCGTTGCCACGTGTCCTCCGCCGCCGGCCCGCGGAGCCCATCCGGGGCCCGCACGGGGCCAGATCCGCCGCCGCCCGGCCCGTCCGTCCCCGCCGCCTCGCGCCTCGCCGCCGACGCGCCGCCGCGCCTCGCCTCCCGGCCGCCGCCTTCGCCCCACCGCCGTATCGCCTCCCGCCGCCCCCTGTGCCTCCTCCGCGTCCACCGCCGCCTGCCCTGGCCGCCCCGCTCCGTTGCCCGAGCCATCTCCGGCCGCCGCCGTCCGGCGCCTCCAGCACCCCGAGCCGGCGAACTCCAGAGCCGCGTCGCCCCGGATCCGGCGTCTCCCCGCAGTGCGCCGCCTGGTGCCGCCTCAGCCGTCGCCGCCCCGTCGCCGGCCCCTCCTCCGCCGCCTCCCTCCTCGTCTCCGGCGCCCTGCTCCGGCGAGCCCGGCCCCGCCTCGACCCGGATCCAGATCCAGCGAACCGCCGTTGACTTTCTTCCCCCCTCGTTTTTCTGCGAAGTCCCGTATATTTTAACATTATCATGCCATGTTCATCGCATCATATCTCTGCATCCGTAGCTCCGTTTTGTGCGTGTAATATGTCAAATTGTTCGTCTAAACGAGTACTTCACTTCATTCCATTGCATCATGTTCATTTGTGTCCATCTTGATGCCCGAATCATCATTGCAAGAGTGCTTCATAATGTTGTCTGCTGTTTATTAACAGAACTTGCTCATTTGTCATTTTTGCCATGATTGATGTGTGCATCCTATGAGGTTGATGTCTTCATGTGTTTTGAACTATGCCATGTCTTCTTTACAGAAGTGCTTACCATGTATTTTTGTGATCAATGTGGTGACTAGCACAAGCATGTAAACTAGGCTTCGTGATGTTGCTGATTTTAGTCCCTGTTCTGCTGTTATTTTGATGCCATGTAAACTTCATGCTACAGAGAGATCCATGCATATTTTGAGATACTTCAGTAAGGGTGTTTTGAACATGGGGTTATGCTCTATCCATTCATGCCTCTATTTGCAATTATGTAGTAGTCTAGCATGTCATTTTCGTGCTCTACTTTTGCTACAAAATGTTTCCTGGCAGATTGTTTACATGTTATTCAATTTTGCCAAGGTTGTTATAGTTGATCCTTACATGCTATGAGCTTGTTCTTGCCTTGGTTTGTTTCATAAACATGTCTTATTGCTGATGCTATTCTTATCTTCTCATGCAATGACTTGTGGTGAGTGAATCGAGCTTGTTAAGTAGGGTACTTGCTGTTGCTGTTTTGCTAGGCTGAATCTGTTATTTCGTGATGCTATGTAAACCTGCTGCTACAAGTCATTCTATGCATAATCTGGAGATGTTCACTAATGGTGTTTTGTTCTACATGTTATGCTCTATCCATCCATGCTCCTGGTTGCAATTATAGCCTGTTGTAGCTTGTTGTAATCTTGCTCCAAAGTTGCTATATAATGTTGTTGTCAGCCTGTTAACATTAAGTTCAGTTGTTGCTAGTGATCCACTAGGAAAAGGGCTATAGATGGAAATGACACTAATGGCGCACCAGACATGTGGTGCGCCATTAGTATATACTAATGGCGCACCACCTTCTGATGCGCCATTAGTGTTGAAACTACTAATGGCGCACTATGCCCACGGTGCGCCATTAGTACCAATTTTTTTTGAACTAGTGCGCCTGTCCAAACATACTAATGGCGCATCCACTGGTGGTGCGCCATTACTAGTTGTAACTAGTAATGGCGCACCAGCCAGAAGGTGCGCCACTAATGTTATTTTTTTATTATTATTTTTATTCCTTTTTTTGCAAAAGTACTAATGGCGCACCACCAGGGGGTGCGCCATTAGTAACCTGGATTACTAATGGCGCATTTGTTGCTGGTGCGCCATTAGTAAGTGGGCAGCAACAAGATATTTTGGATAGCCTCTCCTCCCACACTCACTTTCTCCCCACTTCATTCTCTCCACCGCCTCCTCCTTGTCTCGGGTGCCTCCTATTTTTCACCTCATTTCCACCATAGATTCATTCAAATTAAGTGGTTAAGTTACCTTGTTTTGCTAGGTAAGTAAGGGGGGAAGCTATATTTATGTTGTTCTCCCTACAACAATGTGCACATGCACTTTTTATGGCCTAGCTAGATCTATGTATGTTCGTGGTGTTGCATATGTTTGTGGTGTTGCATATGTGTTTGTGTTTGGAGGTGTATCGGTATTTGAAATGCGATAGATGCCAATATTTTGCCGGAATGTTGATTCATTTCCGTTTCGGCGAGAATTTTGGCATTAAGCATTCTTTTTGGTCCTATTTTTAGGGAAAGTCATGCCAAATTTTTTCTTGGTTCTAAAATATCGTTTTGCTCTACCCCGCAGGCGACCATGGTCCGCACGATGACTGAAGGCATCTTGAATAGGTTTTTGAGGTCCGCGAAGGCCGAGATGCTTCAAAAGAACGAGCCGGAGATAAGATGTCCGTGTCGAAGATGCAAGCTGAATAGCCTTATTGCGAACCCGGATTCCGGGCAGGTGCGGGACCACCTGCTCTTGCGTGGTTTCATGGATGGCTATCGGTGGCAAGGTGATGAAGATGACTATGAAGTCGTCCATGGGGGCCGGGCAAGAAATGAGGAAGGGCAGCAAGACAACCACCGCGGCTCGGGGGGGGGGGGCGAGAAGACGAAGAATCCCCAGGAGATGATCACGACGGTGATGCTGTACACAGTCATCATGTAGAAGATGCAGGACATGATGATGATGTCGGCGGAGCAGACGCCGCTGGACCATCGTTGGGCTGGGTGCAGGACCCTCATATTCAAGAGCTGCTTCTCAAGCAGACGGATAACGCAAGAGCTGTCGCTCGAGAGAAAGCCAAGATGGATCAACTTGAGTTAGACGCGGTTACTCCATTGTATGAAGGATGCAGGCCCGAGGATACCCGCCTGAAAGTAACGCTCATGGCTCTGGAGATGAAGGTAAAACACAAAATGACCGACGCATGCTTCGACGAGAACATGTCATTCTGGCACGAACGTCTTCCCAAGGGGAACAAGTGCCCGACCAGTTTGGAGGAGGCGAAGAAAATCGTGTGTCCTCTGGATTTACCGCACGTGAAATACCATGTGTGCATGAACAATTGCATCATTTATCGGGACGAGCACGCGGAGTCTACCATATGTCCGGTGTGCGGTGTCACTCGATACAAGAAGAGGAAGAAAGCTCCTCGAAAAGTGGTGTGGTACTTTCCGATCACTCGTCTGCAGCGGTATTTTGCGGACCCTAAGGTAGCAAAGCTCCTGCGTTGGCACGCGGATAGGGAGGAGAAGAAGCGTGAAGATGACGCAAATGATCCGGAGATAGATAAAAAAGACAAGATGCTGAGTCACCCTAAGGATGCGAGCCAGTGGCAAGCGTTGAACTTCGAATACCCAAAATTTGGGAATGATCCAAGGAACATCATGCTGGGCGCGAGCACCGATGGAGTCAATCCGTTTGGCAGCCAGAGAAGCACACATAGCACCTAGCCTGTGTTCGTGTGGATGTACAACCTTCCCCCCTGGTTGTGCATGAAGAGGAAGTACATTCACATGAGTATGCTAATTGAAGGGCCGAAACAACCAGGGAACGACATCAATCTGTATCTGGGGCTGCTGAAAGAGGAGATTGACACGCTGTGAAAAATGCCAGCCAATACGTGGGACGCCGCAGAGAAAGAATATTTCCCTATGAGAGCCGCACTGCTCACAACGGTGCACGACTATCTCGGTTACGGATATCTTGCGGGGCAGGTAGTCCACGGATTTTCTGGATGCGTAAGGTGCATGGATGACACAACGTATCGCCAGCTAGATAGAGATCCCGGGTCTTCAAAAACCGTGTTCATGGGACATCGAAGGTGGCTTCGCGACGATGATCCGTGGAGGAAACGCAAGGATCTGTTCGATGGTGAAACCGAACCCCGAAAACGCCCGTGTATGAGGAGCGGCGAGGAAATAGACAAGCTGTTGAAAAATTGGAAAGACTGCCCACTGCCGGGAAAGAAGCAAAAGGCGCCTGAGACGCTACTGAAGGTATGGAAAACGAGGTCTGTTTTCTGGGACTTGCCGTACTGGAAGATCCACCATGTGCCTCACAGCCTTGATGTCATGCATATCACGAAGAACGTGTGCGAGAGTCTGCTTGGTACCCTGCTCAACATGCTAGAGAGGACCAAAGATGGGCCGAAAGCAAGGGTAGACTTGAAATCAATGGGCATCAGGCAGGAGCTTCACGCTATATATGATGATGATGATGATGATGATGATGATGATGATGATGAGGCGAAGCTGGACACAGAAAGTCGTCGCAAAGGCAAAAAGGACAAGAAGACCGGAAATGACTACCCTCCCGCGTGCTTCACTCTAAGTCAGGAGGAGATCGAGCAGTTTTTCACCTGCCTCCTAGGAGTAAAACTTCCTTACGGTTACGCGGGGAAGATAAGCAGATACCTAGACCCAGCGAAGCAGAAGTTCAGCGGGATGAAGTCTCACGACTGTCACGTGCTGATGACGCAGATACTTCCAGTTGCAATCCGTGTGATCATGGACGCGCACGTCCGTGAAACGCTATTTGGCCTATGCAACTTCTTCGACGTCATCTCTCGGAAGTCGATTGGCGTGAGGCAACTCAGAAGGCTACAGGAAGAGATCGTGGTGATACTATGCGAGCTTGAGATGTACTTCCCGCCCGCATTCTTCGACGTTATGGTGCATCTGCTGGTCCATATAGTGGAGGATATCATCCAACTCGGGCCGACGTTCCTGCACAGCATGATGCCGTTCGAAAGGATGAATGGTGTCATCAAAGGATACGTTCGCAACATGTCACGTCCAGAGGGAAGCATAGCCAGGGGCTTTCTGACCGAAGAGTGCATCTCCTACTGCACGAATTATCTAGGCATCGAGAACCCCGTTGGTCTGCCCGTCAACAGGCACCTCGGCAGGCTCGCTGGATGGGGTCACCGTGAGGGTCGCCGCGAAATGCATGTCGACTTCGAGGGTCGACTCGCCGACTTTGAAAGAGCAAACCTAGTCGCGCTACAACACATAGACGTGGTCGATCCTTGGGTGGTAGAGCACAAAACCTTTATTAAGAAGACGTACAATGACCGAGGCCAACAGAGGACGGACGGAGATATACTCAAAGAGCACAACTCATGTTTCACGCGTTGGTTCAAGCAGAAGCTTCTGTCGTACCCTTTACATGAGGATTCTTCCGCGGAAGAACAACTCATATTCGCCTTGTCACAGGGCGCCGAGCACAACCTGATGACCTATGAGGCGTACGATATCAACGGCTACACATTCTACACCGAGGCCAAGGACATGAAGAGCGATGGTTATCAGAACTCCGGGGTAACGATGGAATCCTACACCGGTAACGACAAGGACAGATACTACGGAAGGATCGAGGAGATCTGGGAGCTGAGCTACGCTGGAGAGAAGGTCCCGATGTTCCGTGTCAGATGGGCCAAGAGCGTCCTAAAAGAAGACCGGTATTTCACCACCATGGTTATACCCGAAGCCAAATCCAAGACCGCGGGCGCAAACGTCACCGCGAAAAATGAGCCATGGGTACTGGCTTCCCAAGTGGACCAATGCTTCTTCATTACCGACCCGTCAAAGACCAGTCGTGTTGTCGTGAGGAGAGGCAAAAGGAAGATCATCGGAATGGATGGAGTAGCCAATGAGCAAGACTTCGACAAGTACGGCGACCCGAGGATCGAACATGACGACGATGATGAAGTAGCAGCATACACCACAAGAAGAAGCAGGACCACCCTACCTAAAGGACGTCCGTTCCACAGAAGAACTCCATTTGCGAAAAAGAAGGGCAAGAAGATTGTTAACAGATAGCTAGCTAAGATCGATTGTATTTAAATCGTAGCCTTCATTTCTCGATTGTATTTTATGGGCACTTTTTGAACTATCATGAATATTTTTAAATTTCATGGACACTCGATCTCGACCCCCCTCCATCTCGATCGCTATCCCACCTCGCCAGATCCGGTCCCCCTCGCCGCCGAGCACCCCCCGGTCCACCGGCCGCCGCCGCCGACCCCCCGCACCCTCGATTCCCCTACTCAACCGCCGCCGCCGACCCCCGCACCCCTCCCCTACTCAACCGCCGCCACCGACCCCCCGCACCCTCCCCCGCTCCACCGGCATTACTGTTTGATGATATTTTTTAAAAAAATATTACTGTCTTATAAAAAAATTACTGTTATGATTTAAACAAGTTTGAACATATTTAAACACAAATAAGTATCAAACAGCATTTTAAATGCATAAATTTTTTTTGTGGAGCCTAGGAATCGAACCCAGGACCTCCTGGTGTAAGAACTGGCACCTGACCAGTCGAGCTAGTAGAGGAGAGTTGATGTGGATAAGGTCAGGTGGGAGATAACCTGTTGGCTCGAGCGGAAATAAAAAAAATACTAATGGCGCACCAGGTCGAGGTGCGCCATTAGCATGTATATACTTATGGTGCACCGAGGGGTGGTGCGCCATTAGTATTGTGCCCCCCTACTTCGTATCGATCCCCTCTCTCTCCCTCGTCCGAGCCCTCGCCCTCGATCCCCTCACTCTCCCTCGCCAGAGCCCTCGCCCTCGATCCCCTTCCCCTCTCCTCTCCCGACGCCGCCGCCCCGCCGCTCTCGACGCCGGCCAGATCCGCCGCCACCTCTGCTCGAGCTGCTCCCATCGACCACGCCGCTGCTCGCGTGCTTCTTCTCTCCCGCGACCCCGCCATTGAAGGTCTCGCAAGGTCCTCTTCTCCTCCCCCTCCCCCTTTGTTCGATTCGATTGTGCCGCCGTCAAGGTTCCCTGATGATGCTGGTTCCTCTCGCGCGCAGGCTGCACGCACCTCGGACCGCGTGTGCCTAGTTCTTCCCGGGACGCTGCCCCGACCCTACTACCCACGCCATCAGGGGAGCTCGTCAAGGTATCATCCCCCCCTCTCTCTCTCTGCTCTCTCCATCTCTCATGCTCTGGCGTGTTTTTTTCCTAAGGGACGAAACTATGTTCTCTTGTTGCTATTGCTAGGTGTTTTTGTCTGCCATGTACGTACATACCTAGAGTAGTTGATTAGATGCAGAATTCTTTGTTTGCTGAATTGCTGAATTGGAAACTGTATCATCTGGTCTGCGTGTGACACGCCATTTTAGCAAATTCTTTGTTTCTCTTGTTCCATTGATACAATATCAGATCATGTCGATGCATTGGTCTGTATCCAATTACTCTGCTTTGCACTCCCGGTTTTTATTGTATTAAGAGTATCAGTATCTAGCGGTCTGAGCATTGGTCTTTGGATTTAGCTTCTATCAACTGTGCTGTCTATGCTGCAAAATTTCAATATGCTCTGTCTATACTGCAAAGCTGGTAAACATGGAGTTTCCATACTTTATATCTTAAGTGAAACTGAGCGTACTATCGATCCTTGTTCCGATTTTATCAGTTTGACTTTTGGTTCAACCAAATGAGTAATCAGAGTTTAGTTGCTACTGTTCTGGTGTAAGCTATGGCCAATATATATAACAGATTCTTTCACTTGTGTCTGTACCAAGATCAAATGTGTGGGGAGTTTCTCTTTGTTGATATATTATTCCAAGAACAATTGTATCAAGCAAGAATATTGACTAAGGCATTGTTGCAGAGATTCTGAGAATTAGCAAACGATTTTGTGTACTGTCCTCTGTTCTTTCTTATTGGTGCGGTGATTGCTGAACAAGATCCCACCTGAACTTGCAGAAAAGAAGGACAAAAAGACTTAGTTGGTAACTGCTGAGGACTAACCTGATTTGCACCAATATTAGTCAATCAGAAAATGATCCATCATAGCTTTTGAACAGACTAGGGACAGTTAGGGACAACATTATGTCTAGCTAGGAACTGCAAATTAACAATAATTACAAGTAGGAGGGCCTAGTGACCCCGGGCGATAACTGAATGGTCAAATTCAAAGGTTGTGTTCATATTGGTCAAATCAAGTTATCTATGGAAATGCCACATTCTGCTGCAGCCAAACACTAAGCATTCATTGCTCCACTAGAGTTTCTACCTCTTATCTGATGAATGGTTTTATGAAAATGCCTTCATGGGTATATAGTCATGCAATCTGAATTTATGTTCAGCACTTGAAGGAAAAAACTATACACTCTTTCATCTGCCTGTTTGTGATTTGATAGTTGTAACTGTTCACCCGCATCTTGTATGTCATAGTGATGATTTACTCAAGTGGTAATTGGACACTAATATGATTCTGAAGTCATATGATAGTTGGTGTTTTGGTTTGTGATTAACATTTGACAATAATTAAATTGTTGTGAAGTAGTGAGACCCTGGAAATGTTACTTATATATGCATAATGCTCTTACTGCTCTGGAAGGATTGGACAAGTGTGCACGAACGTTTCAGATAGTTGGCCAAATGATATTTAAGCAAGTAGCACATTGCCTTGTCCACCTGGGATAATGATTTTGCAGGTACCCCGAGAGGCCCTTGAGTTTGCCGGAATGTCGATTAACTTCTGTTCCGGCAAATTCGGGTACTCCATATGTCCTATTTTCAGCAAAGGTCATGCTGAAATTTTCCGTGAATTTTAGCATGACTTTGCTAAAAATAGGACATATGGGGTACTTGTGACTAATGCATGGGCCGGGGTATCTTAGTAGTTAATTAAGTAGGATCAAGTGCCCCGGCGTACTTGTGACTAATGCATGGCTTTTAGGGTGCCTCGGTGTCGATAAAAACCGAAATGATGAAAGGTTAGGCTTTTAGGGTGCCTCGGCGTCGAAAAACCCTCAATGATAAAAGCTTAGATTTTAGGATGCCTCGGTGTCGACAAACCCTAAATGATGAGACCATGATCTTGTTCCTTGACAATAACCAACTTTTTGACCAAACTTTGTTTCTATTTAGAGAGAAACATGGCCCACAACGATGAGGCCGGGGGTTCGGGCGGCAAGGCATTCTGGGAGCTGTCCCAGGAGATGGAGGAACAACCTCACTTGTATGAGGCCGCCGCCTTCCCCACCGATCCTGAGACCACGGATGGTGCCGCCGAGGATGACCACACTGATGCCACCACTGATGGTGCCGCCGAGGATGCCACCACTGATGATGGCGGCGCACGCACAGATGGCAGCCAACCGAAGAGGCAACGGAAGGACCGGCGCCCGATCGTGCTCCGCACCCTCAAGGAGGAAGTTACTGAAGTGGACTCCAACGGGAATCCAACGGCGCCCGAACGAATAGTCAAGGGGTACTCGCTTCAGCTCGGGTGCATTGTCCGGAGCACCGTCTCGATCAACACCGAGAACCTGAGGCATCCTGACCGAGGGAATTTGCGCAACCTCCTCTTCACGAAGCTGCACGAACGATACAAGTTCCCCGCTGAATTTGAAAACACAAGCCTCAAAGGGAATAAAGTGAACAATGCTGCCCTCACGAAGATGAGCAAGGCCCTGTCTACTTGGAAAAGCAATGTGAAGAGAATGATCGAGAAAGGTGAGAGTTATCAGAAGATCAAGGAGAAAAATCCTTCGATCACCGAAGATGACTACAACGACTTCAAGATCAATTGCTCGAGCACCGCAAGCTCCCAATCAAGTGAGTGGGGGAAACAAATGCGGGAGCTGAACATAGGGGAACACACACTCGGTCCCGGCGGTTACAGAGTGGCGGAGCCTATATGGGACAAGGAGGAGGCGGACCGTGCCGAGCAAGGCCTACCGCCCCTCTTCGATAAATACGGTGACAAGCAGACCAGGAACTTTGTCAGGGCCCGGTACAAGAAGGACCCGAAAACAAAGGAGCTTACCACGGATCCGAAGACCAGGCAGCTTGAGCTTGTTCTGGTAAGGAATACACCCCCGCGTAATTAGCTCCATATGGTTGCATTCTAATTAATGAAGCCAAATTTCTAAATGGTTCACATTCCTTCCGCAGGCGACTGAAAGCAGTAGCGCGGGGTCGACTAAGAGCAACCCTTGGGACACCACTCTAAATAGGGGGTTGAATGTAATGAAGAACAAGGATAAGCTCAGTAAGCCGACGTCAGCTGGTCGTGTGGCCGGCAAAGGCTTGTCGACAAAATGGGGGTCATACTATACCGCTGGTGTGCGGAAGGAGAAAAAGACCAGCTCGGAAAGCCAGGCGCGAGAGGTTCAAGAACTCAAGGCACAGGTGGCGCGGATTCCGGAGATTGTCCAAGAGCAAGTGGAACAACGACTCGGAGCGACGATCACCGCCCTTGTGCCTACCTTGATCTCGGGGTTGAGTGCGTGGATTGCGGGCGGCCAACAGGGGCCGCCCCCGATTCCTAGCTTCACGGCCAGCAACTCGCATAATGCGATGGCGGGGCCATTGGTGCCTCCGGCGGAGGCGACATTGGTGTCTCCGACGCCGGCACGGGAGCTTAATGCACCCGGGTGTACGCCGGCCGGCACCTCTGCAGCAAGCGGCACCTCCGTCAACTGCACGCCCGCCGTTGGCGGTGCGTCGACATTAGCCGAGCTCGACGCCATCATCACGGTAACTAATTAAGCCTCTCTCGGCCGAGGACTTCATCTCCTTGCCTTTGACTGGGCATCCCTGACGCCCTACATGTTTTCGCAGGGCGCCGCCGACGTTCCGTGCACTCTCCTCCACTTCGTGAACAACGAGTTGGTCGATGTCGCCAAGGGCAAAATCGTTCAACCGGGCAACCCCTTGTTCCACGGTACCCAGATGCCACCCAACTTGTTTAGGGTTCAACTGGTTCGGGTGCTGCCAGGCTGCGACGACTTGTTACCTCCGATTCGACCCGTCGGGGCCGACGATGAAGACGTGATGACCCTCAGCGCCTGCCTGAGCTGGCCCCTGCTTTGGCCGAAGAGCCAGATTCGTTTGGGGGCGGGGGACACCACCCCAAAGACAACACCGCCAGTCGTGCCGGCGCCAAGTCGGCCCCATGGCAAGACCGCCGTAACGGTGCCGGACATCCCTATGCCACTGGATCCAAACATGCATATGGCACAGGATCAGAACGACGACGACGACGACGATGATACATTTGGCAACGTCGATCAGTACTTTGCCGATCATGGGTACGATGGCGACTTCATGGGGCCTCCTTCTCAAGAACCAAACCCAACAAAAGACGTGTGCGATCTAGCTGGTACCGCGGAGAAGCCAAGTTGCAACAGGCGCCGTCTGACGTTCAGCTCTCAGGAGACGCCTCCAGCTGCCGACTTCACCGAGCCTCAGATAGGCGAGGTGCGAAATATTATCAGCCCCAACACACTCAAGAAGGCGGTCTGTGAGCAGAACTCGGTCCCATTACAGGAGAAGAAGAAGGCACGCAAAAGAAAGACTAAGAAGGGTGCGAGCCAGCCGGCACCGAGTACGATCCGTGCTCAGGACGGGCCACCTTCACCGCAGGATATCTCGAGGAGGGTGCATGTGGCGGGTAGGGCGATGCTACCGACAAATATGCTCAATGCTGCAACCGGTGCTATGCGGAGTCTGCATGACAGTGTTCTTTCTTTGGAGAAGCGGCGTCTCAGGGAGAAGGATGTGGCATACCCAGTTTTCGCGGCCAAGGTGCCAGAGGGCAAGGGCTTTGTGGATAACTCCATCGGGCGTACGATCGTCCTGCGTTTTGATGACATCCACGCTATGTTGAACCTTCATCCGCTGCACTACACCTTCGTTCGGCTATTTTCGCTGAGTATGGAGATGCGGATCATTCGCGACAAGACCCCGGACATCGTGATAGTCGACCCCTTCTACATGCGTGCCAAGATCTTGGGCAGCGCTGGGGACCGGCAAGTCGCGAGTTCTTACCTCGAAGGCGTCATTCTGGCAAACCAAGATAAGGATAACTTCCTCGTGCCTTACTTTCCCGAGTAAGTCCTCCCCTCAACCGGCCCGTAACATATGAATTCTTACATTTCGATCGTTTTTCTTTTAACATTCCGTGTTTTCTGCAGTGACACACGTTGCACGCTCATCCTCCTAAGCCCCAAATATTCCATGGCCACGTATTTCGACCCGGACCGTCAGTCGAACGTAGACTACACAAATGTCAAGAAGGTTCTTGATGATGTTCTCCCCGGCTACGCCAAATCTGGAGGCACCTTCACCAGGCCTATTCGTAAGTACGGCAAGCACGTGTTCTCCCACAATACGATGTTCTGCTGCGTCAAGCAGCCGCCTGGCGGTCAGAAGGGTGCCTACTACGCCATCCATCACATGCGGGCGATCGTACGGGACCATCATCAACTTCTGCTACCGAGTAAACTCAAAGATTGGGCCGCGAGCGTGTCGGCAATCCAGGACGCGGACCTCCGACAAGAATTCTTTCGCATCCAGTCGGAGTTTGCGGAAATCATCCATCAAGATGTCCTTCGTACCTCGGGGCAGTTCTACCTCAGAAATCAACCGTCCAACAGTGACATCGACACAATGCTACAAATGCAGGCTGACAACGACCGTTATTTCATGACTCCCACGATAGACGGCGGCTTCATCCACGCTCCGGTCCCTTGAGTCGAGTCGAAAGCAGTGATGCTGTGTCTAGTTCTGAAACATCGATTGGCTCATGTTGTAATTAAACTTTAATGAACTTGTAGTATGTCTCTTTGGTTTCGAGAGTCGTTCAACTTAGATGTAATCGATGCTATTAATGTCTTGCTTTTCTCTTCCGATCGTTCTGTTGCATAATTATATATTGCTTATGTATTGTCTGTGAATTGGTACTAACGTTTCGTTTGGCTAGTGCATAGCGATGCCGACGTATGTCGTGTACAAGGGTAAGGTTCCCGGAGTCTACGATGACTGGGAGGAGTGTCGGAGACAGGTTCACCGATTCAGCGGTAACAGTTACAAAGGGTACACCACTAGGGCCGAGGCCGAATCTAGATACGCCCGCTATCTAGCGGGAGAGGGGAGGGAGCGTTGGAGGAACCGGATGAAGACGAGTTTCATCGTGATGATGCTCATCGTGATGACCGCAGCTCTCTTCTATGTGATGGTAGTTTAGATGATCGATATCGACTTGTAATGTGAAGACAAACTCGCTACTCGCGGTCTCGAGACTTGTAATATAATGTTCTATCTTTGTTCGGTCTTTTCAATTCGGAGACTAATATGATGAATTGTATTCGGAGACTAATATGATGAATTGTATTCAAAGACTAATCTTCTATTGTATTCGATGAATCTGTTGTTGATGTGTGCTGTCTATATTTTGTCAAATTATACATTTTGTAACCTGTGCAAAAAACAGAAAATAAAAAAATAAAAAAACCTAATATTCATACTAATGGCGCATCACATGACAGTGCGCCATTAGTATGACAAAGCATACTAATGGCGCATCACTGGTAAGTGCGCCATTAATATGCCATGGTTACTAATGGCGCATCCAGTGGTGGTGCGCCATTAGTATGCCAAAGCACCTGGATATACATGGCCCCTGGGAGGCATACTAATGGCGCACCCTGGCCTATACTAATGGCGCACCCGCGGTGTGCCATTAGTATACCAGATACTAATGGCGCACCAGGTGGTGCGCCATTAGTAAAAATTACTAATGGCGTGCTGTTAATGGCGCACCATAGATGCGCCATTAATGGCCATACTAGGTGCACTATTAGTAGGGGTTTTTCTAGTAGTGCATGCACCCTATGAACTTGCTATTGCCATGATTAGCTTCACAAACATGTCTTATTACTGTTGGTTGCCTTGCCATGCCATGTATTGCTCTGTAGTGAGTTGCACAAGCTCAGTACATGCCTACTTATCGTTGTTCCTGCCATGTTTGAATCTGTATTATAACTTGCTATGTTTACATGGGTGCCATCATATTTTCTGATCCTTTTTGGCTCATGGTCAGTAAAGGACTTTTGTTCTATGCATTTAGTAGATTCATGCCATGCCTTTGTTTGCCATGATAAGTTCCTATAACATGTTGTTTGATAGCTCTAAACATTGCAACCTGATGTTATTTTCTGCAAAGTCTGAACTGTTATTATTTGCAATCTTGCCATGTGTGTTTGAGCATGTTCTAGTGATATCTGGAGATAGCTCAGTGTTTATGTTTTGTTATGCTTTACCTGTACAGCATGCCCATGCCTTTTGTTTTCATGTTGAGATGTTGTAGCATGTTGTTTTGATGCTTGCAATATGCCTAGTTGCTGTTTTGGACAGGCTGTTGCTATAACTTGTATAGTGCGTATGTGTTGCACCGTTGCTCCGTTTCGAGTGTGCTCTATATGAAACTTGCTTGATTTTGCATGTAACTTCATATTATCATGTTGCATCATTGTTTTGAGGTGTTTGCTTAATGTTTGAATGCCTTTTGCATCAATACCATGTTTAACTTGTTTTGCTCTTATCTTCTAGGCCGTAGCTCCTAATTAAATGAACTTTATATGTAACTTGACTAGAATTTCGTGTAGATCCTCTTGGTTCTCCTTAACTTGCAGTTTAACAACTTGAACATAAGGTTTATTCAGATCTGGACCAACTTCGAAATTGCATATGAGGGCTTACCGGATTGGTTATATGTTGTTCCCGGCCTCATTTAAACTTGCCTTGATGTGTTGCTCTTGTTTGCATCGTCTCTTGCCATGAGTAGCTTTGTCATGCATCATGCTTGTTGTGCATCATGCCTTGTTCATGTGTGGTGTGTTTACCATGTTGTGTGCTTCTTTTCGATAGTTCCTATTTCGTTGCGATCGTGAGGATTCGTTCGTCTACGCTTGGTTCAGCTTCATCCATTCATCTTCTTCATGGACTCGTTCTTCTTCCTTGCGGGATTTCAGGCAAGATGACCGCTACCCTGGATCTCACTACTATCATTGCTATGCTAGTTGCTTCGTTCTATCGCTATGCTGCGTTACCTATCTTTTGCTCATCAAGCCTCCCAAATTGCCATGAACCTCTAACCTTTGACACCCTTCCTAGCAAACCGTTGCTTGGCTATGTTACCGCTTTGCTCAGCCCTCTTATAGCATTGCTAGTTGCAGGTGAAGTTGAAGAGTGCTTCATGGTGGACAGGATTTTGTTGGGATATCACAATACCTCTTATATTATTAATGCATATATATACTTGCAAAAGGGTGGAAGGCTCGGCCTTATGCCTGGTGTTTTGTTCCACTCTTGCCGCCCTAGTTTCCGTCATACCGGTGTTATGTTCCCGGATTTTGCGTTCCTTACGCGGTCGGTTGATTTATGGGACCCCCTCGACAGTTCGCTTTGAATAAAACTCCTCCAGCAAGGCCCAACCTTGGTTTTACCATTTGCCTCACCACCACCTACATTGCCCTTGGGAGTAATTAACCCAAGGGTCATCTTTATTCAGCCCCCCCGGGCCAGTGCTTGTCCAAGTGTTGGTCCGAACCAGAGCCACTTGCAGCGCCACCTCGGGGAAACTCAAGGTCTGGTTTTAGTTGTACATAGTGTTCATCCGGTGTTGCCCTGAGAACGAGATATGTGCAGCTCCTATCGGGATTATCGGCGCATCAAGCGGTCTTGCTGGTCTTGTTTTACCATTGTCGAAATGTCTTGTAAACCGGGATTCCGAGTCTGATCGGGTCTTCCTGGGAGAAGGTATATCCTTCGTTGATCGCAAGAGATTATCATGGGCTAAGTTGGGACACCCCTGCAGGGTATAATCTTTCGAAAGCCGTGCCTGCGGTTATAGGCAGATGGGAATTTTTAATGTCCAGTTGTAGATAACTTGACACCAGATCCGAATTAAAATGCATCAACCGTGTGTGTAGCCGTGATGGTCTCTTTTCGGCGGAGTCCGGGAAGTGAACACGGTTTCTGGGTTATGTTTGACGTAAGTAGGAGTTCAGGATCACTTCTTGATCATTGCTAGTTTCACGACCGTTCCGCTTTCTCTCTTGTCGCTCTTATTTGCGTATGTTAGCCACCATATATGCTTAGTCGCTGCTGCAACCTCACCACTTTACCCCTTCCTTTCCCTTTAAGCTTTGCTAGTCTTGATACCCATGGTAATGGGACTGCTGAGTCCTCGTGGCTCACAGATTACTACAACAACAGTTGCAGGTACAGGTTATGCGATGATCATGACGCGAGAGCGATGCTTGCTTGCTTTGAGTTCTTCTTCTGCTTCTTCGATCAGGGGATAGGTTCCAGGTCGGCAGACTGGGCTAGCAGGGTGGATGTCGTTCGAGCTTCTGTTTGTGTTTCATCCGTAGTTGGATGATGCTCTTATGTTTTGTGATGTTGTATTCGGTGGCACTATATGCCTTTTGTATGTATCCCCATCTATTACGTAATGTTGATGTAATGATATCCACCTTGCAAAAGCATTTCAATATGCGGTTCTATCCTTGGTGGGACCTTCGAGTCTCTTTAGGATAGTATCGCATATTGGGCGTGACAAGTTGGTATCAGAGCCTCGACCGACCCTAGGAGCCCCTTGATTGATCATGTAGCTTGGCCGTTGTTGAGTCTAGAAGAAAACTATTTTTCGGAGTCTAGTTATATCGGAGAGTAGGAATTCTTTTTACTCCTCAGCCCCCTTCGTCGCTCTGGTGAGGAATCTTGACATAGGTGTTTTGAATTACTCCTCTTCACCTTCAAAATTTTCTTTAGGATCACGCAGTGGGTTCTCCGATCGTTGGTTCTCAGCTCTTTTCATCCGGTGCATTTCTCGTCAAGTTGACTCGAGCCTCTTCATCTTTGAGTTCAATCCTCAGTTGTCTTCTTTTCCCACCCGCCCACCCTTTTCATCTCGAAGCCGGAGTCCGTGATCGAGTATCCATCCTACTCGTGCGAGGTCCTTGCCTTCTTTCCTCAGTGATTTCAATCGGTGTTTTCTCTTCAACATATTCGTCGTTTCCCCTTGCAAGTTGATTTTGTTTTCCCGCATTCCCACCCTCTTCTTCCCGGAGCTTGAGTCTGTTTCGACCATCAATTTCATCCGTGTGGAGCCTCTTCAGTCTTTCGTAAATTATTTTAACTGGTGAATTCTCGTCTCGGTGGACATTCTTCATCTCTTTTCTTTTCCGGTGGATTCTATTCAAGTTTTTCGGGTTGATCACATTCTTTTCCTTGGATCAAGTGTTTTCCCTGCTCGTTCGCCTCTCGCCAGTTATCCTTTCGGAGTGTTCAAGACATCTCGGGAGATTCGTCTGTGTTTGAACTAATGCGAGGTTGTCACCTCATTCAAATATTTCAATTGTTCCGGTGCATCATCTATCTGTTTATCATCCCTCTCCAATGGTGTTTTTTCTCTTCAGTGGGCCCTAACCCAGAGGTTTTTTCCCAGGATCTTACCTGACTCTTCTAATTCCCCCAGAGTTATTCTCAATTCTTTTTAAGTGTGACGTAAGAATGGATTCCATCAGTCACATGCCTTCTCCAAGATCAATTTCAAACTCTTTTCATTGTTGGCTCAACCTTTTCGGTTTTCATTCTCCCGGAGTATCTCAATAATTTTGGTGGTGTTTTCTCGCTGTCATGTGAAGATTGAAGAAGAGTTCCTCTTAAATCTTGTTCGTTCTCCCGAAGATTCATGGTTCTAGCTTCATATCTTCGTCTCGAATTATTCCATTTGTCAATTATTCCTTTTCTTACCCATCCGGAGGATGTCAGAAGTTGTTTTCCTGTTTCTTTTCACCGGAGGCCATCGTTCCAGAAGAATTCTTCGCCCTCATCATTCCAGCTATCGTCCTCTAATTATCCCGGTGCATCTGTCAAGTATTCTTTGATCAGCTCGTTGTCTCTTTGTTCTTTTGCATCTAAATCCCCTCTAGCATATTTGTTCTTCTAATTCTTCCCGGTGATTCAGTCTTTTTCATCAGTCATTCCGAATTCTTACAATGGTTCATTCAGATTCTTTTTCCTTTGTTATCGTATTAATCCATTCGTTCTTTCAAATCCTACTGGTGGTTCATGAAGACTTTCTCAAGTTTTGTGCTATACCCCCCCCCTTCTCAATCCTTTTGAAGAAGAATAAGTAGTATGTAAAATCATTTGCTTGTCATCAATTTAATTTGATGAAGGATAAGCATACCATAAATCTTATTCTTATTTCATCCAAGTGATTAATCCCTTCCTTCGGAGTTTGTTCTTGATGAATATATTCTAGTTCAAGTCTTTTCATCTTTTCTTTTCTGGAGTTCATTTTCCTTGACTATTTTGTCGGAACCTCCATCTAAATCATCGCAAGGCTCATCTTATTCTTTCTTCCTTCATTCTATCTCATCATCCTTTTGTACCAGAGTTCTTCATGGTGGCTCTTCATGATTTAATTCATTCTTCAAGTGTTCATCAAGATTCTTGTTGGTGGAGTTCAAGTATCTTTTCTTCTTGCGTCTTGAAGTGTAATTAATTCTCCGTATTCTTTTGAAGTGGAGTTTTGCATTTCTTCATTCCTCTTAGCTATCCAATCATTTCCGTTTGTGGCCGGGTATCACCTTATGATCTTGAGATGTTATCCATAAGTCCAGGACAAGTTTAATCTTTCGTTGTTGATTTTCTCAACAACTCTGTTCAACCCTTCCTGCTAAGTTCTTTTCTTTAAATTCTTTCAATTCATCCGGAGGTATTGCGTTGCTTATGTCGTCTAGTGTCATTCCATCCTCTCAAGTTCATGTTCTATTCTTTCCATGATAAGTCAGAGTTCTTCCTAAATCCTTTCAGTCTTAGTCGTTTCTTATCTCGTTCTAACCGGAGTTGTTTCATAGTCTATCTGATCCCGCGAGCTTTCGATTCTCTTCATTCTCGTCGTTCCTCTCTTCTTCTAGAGTGCTCTCGATTATTTGCTTCTTCTCTTGAGTTCTTGCTTCACCTCATCCCTTTCCCTTCCGTCTCGGTCCTAAGATCTCGGGACGAGATCTCTTGTTAGTGGAGGAGTGTTGTAACGCCCCGGATTCGTTGCGCCAGGTGTCTGCCAGTTATTCACCGTCGTTGCCATGTCATTTGCTTGCGTGTTGCATTTTATCATATCATCATCTGCATTTCATCTGCATGTTTTTCAAAACTTGTATCCGTTCGGGTTCTCCCGGTTCTCTCCATTGTCCGTTCGGAGTCCGGGCCTCTCTCGTGCGCCCGTTGCCCCTCTCAGACCTTGTTTTCGTGTGCGGGTGTTAAACTTTCTCGGAATGGCTCGAGGTTTGCCAAGCGGCCTTGGTATACCACCGGTAGACCGCCTGTTAAGTTTCGTGCCATTTGGAGGTCGTTTGGTACTCCAACGGTTAACCGCGTAGCCCGAAACCCCCCTTCTCTTTGCAGCCCAACACCCCTTCCAAACTGGCCCAAAACCCAGCAAACTCCCCTCCATGCTCTCGGTCGTTCGATCACGATCACGTGGACGAAAACCGTGCCTCATTTGGACTCTCCTAGCTCCCTCTACCTACAAATATGTGCCTCCCATCCAAATTCGCGGATGAATTCTCCCCCTAACCCTAGCCCTGCTCCTCCCGCCGCCGGACGCATCCACCCCGCCGCCGAACATGTCTGCTTCTCCGCCCCCGGCCAATCACGCGTTGCCACATGTCCTTCACCGCCGTCCTCGCGCCGCCGGCCCGCGGAGCCCATCTGGGGCCCGCGCGGGCCCAGATCCGCCGCCGCACGGCCCGTCCATCCCCACCGCCTCGCGCCTCGCGGCCGGCGCGCCGCCGCGCCTCGTCTCCCAGCCGCTGCCGTATCGCCTCCCGCCGCTCCCTGTGCCTCCTCCGCGTCCACCGCCGCCTGCCCTGGTCGCCCCGCTCCGCTGCCCGAGCCATCTCCGGCCGCCGCCGTCCGGCGCCTCCAGCGCCCCGAGCCGGCAAACTTCGGAGCCGCGTCGCCCCGGATCCGGCGTCTCCCCGCAGCGCGCCGCCCGGTGCTACCTCGGCCGTCGCCGCCCCGTCACCGGCCCCTCCTCCGCCGCCTCCCTCCTCGTCTTCGGAACCCTGCTCCGGCGAGCCCGGCCCCGCCTCGACCCGGATCTAGATCCAGCGAACCGCGGTTGACTTTCTTCCCACCTCGTTTTGCTGCTGTCCCGTATATTTTAACATTATCATGCCATGTTCATCGCATCATATCTCTGCAACCGTAGCTCCGTTTTGTGTGTGTAATATGTCAAATTGTTCGTCTCAACGAGTACTTCATTTCATTCCATTGCATCATGTTTATTTTGTCCATCTTGATGCCTGAATCATCATTGCAAGTGTGCTTCATAATGTTGTTTGCTATCTGTTAACAGAACTTGCTCATTTGTCATTTTTGCCATGATTGATGTGTGCATCCTATGAGGTTGATGTCTTCATGTGTTTTGAATTAGCCATGTCTTCTTTACAGAGGTGCTTACCATGTAATTTTGTGATCAATGTGGTGACTAGAACAAGCATGTAAACTAGGCTTCGTGATGTTGCTGATTTTAGTCCCTGTTCTGCTGTTATTTTGATGCCATGTAAACTTAATGCTACAGAGAGATCCATGCATATTTTGAGATACTTCAGTAAGGGTGTTTTGAACATGGGGTTATGCTCTAGCCATTCATGCCCCTGTTTGCAATTATGGAGTAGTCTAGCATGTCATTTTCGTGCTCTACTTTTGCTACAAAATGTTTCCTGGCAGATTGTTTACATGTTATTCAATTTTGCCAAGGTTGTTGTAGTTGATCCTTACATGCTATGAGCTTGTTCTTGCCTTGGTTTGTTTCATAAACATGTCTTCTTGTTGATGCTATTCTTATCTTGTCATGCAATGACTTGTGGTGAGTGAATCGAGCTTGTTAAGTAGGGTACTTGCTGTTGCTGTTTTGCTAGGCTGAATCTGTTATTTTGTGATGCTATGTAAACCTGCTGCTACAAGTCATTCTATGCATAATCTGGAGATGTTCACTAATGGTATTTTGTTCTACATGTTATGATCTATCCATCCATGCCCCTAGTTGCAATTATATCCTGCTGTAGCTTGTTGTAATCTTGCTCCAAAGTTGCTATATAATGTTGCTGTTAGCCTGTTAACATTAAGTTCAATTGTTGCCATGATTGTTGCTAGTGATCCATGCACCCTATGAACTTGCTATTGCCATGATTAGCTTCACAAACATGTCTTCTTACTGTTGGTTGCCTTTCCATGCCATGTATTGCTCTGTAGTGAGTTGCACAAGCTCATCTACATGCCTACTTATCGTTGTTCCTGCCATGTTTGAATCTGTATTATAACTTGCTATGTTTACATGGGTGCCATCATATTTTCTGATCCTTTTTGGCTCATGGTCAGTAAAGGACTTTTGTTCTATGCATTTAGTAGATTCCTGCCATGCCTTTGTTTGCCATGATAAGTTCCTGTAACATGTTGTTTGATAGCTCTAAACATTGCAACCTGATGTTATTTTCTGCAAAGTCTGAACTGTTATTATTTGCAATCTTGCCATGTGTGTTTGAGCATGTTCTAGTGATATCTGGAGATAGCTCAGTGTTTATGTTTTGTTATGCTTTACCTGTACAGCATGCCCATGCCTTTTGTTTTCATGTTGAGATGCTGTAGCATGTTGTTTTGATGCTTGCAATATGCCTAGTTGTTGTTTTGGACAGGTTGTTGCTATAACTTGTATAGTGCGTGTGTGTTGCACCGTTGCTCCATTTCGAGTGTGCTCTATATGAAACTTGCTTGATTTTGCATGTATCTTCATATTATCATGTTGCATCATTGTTTTGAGGTGTTTGCTTAATGTTTGAATGCCTTTTGCATCAATGCCATGTTTAACTTTTTTACTCTTATCTTCTAGGCCGTAGCTCCGAATTAAATGAACTTTATATGTAACTTGACTAGAATTTCGTGTAGATCCTCTTGGTGCTCTTTAACTTGCCGTTTAACAACTTGAACATAAGGTTTATTCAGATCTGGACCAACTTCGAAATTGCATATGAGGACTTATCGGATTGGTTATATGTTGTTCCCGGCCTCATTTAAACTTGCCTTGATGTGTTGCTCTTGTTTGCATCATCTCTTGCTATGAGTAGATTTGTCATGCATCATGCTTGTTGTGCATCATGCCTTGTTCATGTGTGGTGTGTTTACCATGTTGTGTGCTTCTTTTCGATAGTTCCTATTTCGTTGCGATCGTGAGGATTCATTCGTCTACGCTTGGTTCGGCTTCATCCGTTCGTATTCTTCATGAACTCGTTCTTCTTCCTTGCGGGATTTCAGGCAAGATGACCGCTACCCTAGATCTCACTACTATCATTGCTATGCTAGTTGCTTCGTTCTATCGCTATGCTGCGTTACCTATCTTTTGCTCATCAAGCCTCCCAAATTGCCATGAACCTCTAACCTTTGACACCCTTCCTAGCAAACCGTTGCTTGGCTATGTTACCGCTTTGCTCAGCCCTCTTATAGCGTTGCTAGTTGCAGGTGAAGTTGAAGATTGCTTCATGGTGGACAGGATTTTGTTGGGATATCACAATATCTCTTATATTATTAATGCATCTATATACTTGGTAAAGGGTGGAAGGCTCGGCCTTATGTCTGGTGTTTTGTTCGACTCTTGCCGCCCTAGTTTCCGTCATACCGGTGTTATGTTCCCAGATTTTGCGTTCCTTACGCGGTCGGGTGATTTATGGGACCCCCTCGATAGTTCGCTTTGAATAAAACTCCTCCTGCAAGGCCCAACCTTGGTTTTACCATTTGCCTCACCACCACCTACATTTCCCTTGGGAGTAATTAACCCAAGAGTCATCTTTATTCAGCCCCCCGGGCCAGTGCTTGTCTAAGTGTTGGTCCGAACCAGAGCCACTTGCAGTGCCACCTCAGGGAAACTCGAGGTCTGATTTTAGTTGTACGTAGTGTTCATCCGGTGTTGCCCTGAGAATGAGATATGTGCAGCTCCTATCGGGATTGTCGGCACATCGGGTGGTCTTGCTGGTCTTGTTTTACCATTGTCAAAATGTCTTGTAAACCGGGATTCCGAGTCTGATCGGGTCTTCCTGGGAGAAGGTATATCCTTCGTTGATCGCGAGAGCTTATCATGGGCTAAGTTGGGACACCCCTGCAGGGTATGATCATTCGAAAGCCGTGCCTGCGGTTATAGGCAGATGGGAATTTGTTAATGTCCGGTTGTAGATAACTTGACACCAGATCCGAACTAAAACACATCAACCGTGTGTGTAGCTGTGATGGTCTCTTTTCGGCGGAGTCCGGGAAGTGAACACGGTTTCTGGGTTATGTTTGACGTAAGTTGGAGTTCATGATCACTTCTTGATCATTGCTAGTTTCACGACCGTTCCACTTGCTCTCTTCTCGCTCTTATTTGCGTATGTTAGCCACCATATATGCTTAGTCGCTGCTGCAACCTCACCACTTTACCTCTTCCTTTCCCTTTAAGCTTCGCTAGTCTTGATACCCATGGTAATGGGACTGCTGAGTCCTCGTGGCTCACAGGTTACTACAACAACAGTTGCAGTTACAGGTTATGCGATGATCATGACGCGAGAGCGATGCTTGCTTGCGTTGAGTTCTTCTTCTGCTTCTTCGATCAGGGGATAGGTTCTAGGTCGGCAGCCTGGGCTAGCAGGGTGGATGTTGTTCGAGCTTCTGTTTGTGTTTCATCCATAGTTGGATGATGCTCTTATGTTTTGTGATGTTGTATTCGATGGCATTGTATGCCTTTTGTATGTATCCCCATCTATTACGTAATATTGATGTAATGATATCCACCTTGCAAAAGCGTTTCAATATGCGGTTCTATCCTTGGTGGGACCTTCGAGTCTCTTTAGGATAGTATCGCATATTGGGCGTGACAGTACATCCCACACAGTGAGACCCAGACAAACTTTTCCATTTGTATGTACATCACACACAATTTTCCGTTCGTGTGCGATCAAGGAAGATAATGTAGACGCTTTCGTAGGACAAGCCGGGGGAGATTGTCTTACCATCTCACACAGTAATTATGGAACTAATGTTTGTGTGGCATACCACATCACACACATTTTTATGTATAGCCTCATTTGTGATAGGTATAGCAATCATAGTTGCTCTGCCTCAGTTAACCGTTTGCGTTATTCAAGTATACCACACACTATTCAATGAAGAAAACTGTATGACATTGAGCTATCCATCACACACGTTTTTACTGCTAGAAACGTTTGTAAAGTGCCATTGACCCATTTAGCAGGTTTATTAGTTTACTATTAATACTCCCAGTATTAAGAAAAATCACATATCATATCGAAAAGTTGTTTACCACTTTCATATCGGGCACACAAATATATTTTAACATCACAATACGATAGCTACATGACAATAGCACAGTACAACATATAGCTAGTTCACCTTCATAAGCACAAAGTATGTTGAGCACAATATTAGAATAGTATATTAATTTCCCTAATTGACTGATGCAGGATCCGCCAAACTCATCTTCTCCATCTCCGCTTTCAGTTCAGTAAGAGCCTATTTTGCACTGAGCAACTGGGAAAGTGTCTCTTCCTTCGCAAACACTATCTTAGCAAAGTCTAATTAAAAAAATCTAAGCTCATTCCCCATCTTCCTCTTTTTTCCCCGTATCTTGAAATATTCTTCAGCATTGACAACATTTTATCTAAGCACATCTCTATTATCTTTCTCATACAAGGTCCAGAGCTTTGCTAGGCACATCTTCAAAAGGTTGTGCCCACTCTTGATCAACGCACTCTACGTAAGAACACTTCCATTCATCCTATAATATTTAAAACTAAATCGGTTACAATTGTAGGGAAAATGGGTTTGTAGCAACATAGAAAATCACCACATACATATTTTGAAAAACTGAAGAAACACGTCAATTATGACATATCTTCTCAAAAAGATCATTGTGCAAATGAATTAATTGCTACTAAGATTACAACCAAATTCAGGAACATCACAAGATATAATTAACTGCCACAACGCTACAAGTTCTTAGTCATGTACTATAATAACAAATTGACAATTTTACGAGGAACCTAAATATAACTTCAACATCACAGTGACAGTGTTTGAATGACATCAAATTAATACTAACATGTATGTAAATGCATAATTTTGATAACATAGAACTAATAACACTAAGGCCCTCCACTATGCAAGCCAAAACCATTGTCAAATCAACTGTTACTACATTTCGCACCGGTGCCATGCACTGCCGAGCCGATGCCAGAGGAAAAAATTCAGGGAGCCGGAGCACCTAGTTGCTCCAATGCCCAGTTCCTTCATGCCATCAAGTAGTAGTATTTTACTGCTTGGCTGTTCAGATGTGTGGAGCAAAGTTGGCTGCACAAACTGCTAAAGAGGTGCCAAATAATTTTCTCAGGGCACCACTCATGAGATGGCAACATTTTTAGATACTAGGTAGAAACCGTGACAGTGTCTTAATCACATCCAGAAAACATAGCACAGTGACAGTGTCTAACAAATGATTTATAACAACAAAAGTGGGGCTAACCTTCTCTGCACATGCCAGAAACTTCATCCCACTGTGCACAAATGGAAAAGCCACTAACTTCATGCATGGAGATTAATGCTGACAACGAGCAGCTAGGTCTTCAGCTACCCCACTGCATTCCTTGCAAGTGATGGTCCTAGGGAGCTACAAGATGAAGAAATGGCTCAAATCGACCGTCGGGTTAAAATCCTTTATTCCAAATCATAACCCTAAGCCTAGTGGATGAGAGAGAGAGGCATACCCGGATGGTGACAAAGTCGTCACCGGAGGAGGAAGCGTTGGAGATGTCATTGAAGAAGACCATGGCATCGGCGGTAGTTCGATGCGAGACGACAAGAGAGAGGAAGCAGCTATAGCTTAGGAAGGAAGGAAGGAGGAAATAGGAGAAATGTGGCTCGTGGTCGGGGAGAAAAGGGGGTGGGGAGGGGGGGGGGCAAAGTTAGATATTTCGGTGGTAGACAAAAAAAATTGAAAGGTGGAGGGAAACTTGGTGCGCAGTGTCATCGGACACCATTCACTTTGAACAAATGTGTACATCGCAAACGATTCTTCTGCTTTACGCACATGCGATGAGTTTGAGCATTCAAATTTTGGTCAAAATTTTCCTCGGTACAGTGCTCATCCATGTCATTGCATAATCTAACATCACTTGCTAATTTGGTACACAAAAAAGCCTACAGCACACAGACCACACTTACTGAATTGAGCAATTTTAGTAATTAAACAGAGCCAGTTAACCTAAACATTGTTCTAACAAAATACCAGTGTTATAAACAAATGCTAAGTACACATAATTTAACAAAGCCGCCGACGTGCTGTCCTATTCCTTGCCGGTGTAAGATGAGATGTCGATGACTTGTCCTAGCGACATGCCGCCATTGGTGGACTCCGCATCCCCCAAGCTGAAGTCGAGTGCGTCGTCATACTCGTCCTCTTCCTCCGCGCCGCCATCAATGTTGTAGTACTTGTAGTAGTGGCAGCGCCAGATCTCGTGTTGGTACTCCATTGCCGATTCCTCAGGTGCTAATGAGGTCACCTACTACAGGTAGGGTCAAGGACCTATCATCTAGGATCCACCTAGGGCCCCACACCATCATCTGTAGGTCTTTGGACCATAGGAGCATTGAGATGCGTATAACAGGAAGTCCACTCGGACACATCGACAACACTCGGATGCCTACCCTCCAATCGGCATGAGCACCACCACTCGGACAAGGGAGGTAGAGGGACGACGTGGGAGCTGCCATGGTCGAGTAGGCCTGAGTCAAACTTTAAGTAGAGTCATAGCTACCACTACTTGTAGCTGTCGTAGTTGTGACTATTTACACTTGTAACTGCTTTAGTAATGGGCATTAATCACCCTGACGATGTGGGAGTGAAGGAGGCTGCGGCGCACTCTATATAAGCCGTCGTCCACCTTCAGAGCAAGGGTTAAGCATTCTCTGTAATCATACCCCCAAGGAAAACAAGCCTTAGGTCATGTGATGTAGGGTTGTTACCTCCTCCAAGAGGGGCCTGAACTCATAAATGACTGAGTGTTACACTATTGCCGTAGCTAGGCTCTACCCCTCTTTCATACCCCTAGTACTCATTGTCAGGATCGTAATCCTGGCAGCTCGCGCCCATCATGGGGCAAGGCATCTAGCGATTTCACGATGCAGGTGGAATTCGTCATCATCTTGTTAGTCGGCAGTGAGATCCGCTTCAGGGAGCTCACCTTCGTCGATGACGATTCGGCGTGGCTCCAGGAGGCCTCCTTGGATGTGGAGGCGCATCCCATCTATGGTGCGGCGCACTTCTGTGCTTCCGCGTACGGAGTTGTCCTCCGGCAGCCGTCATTCCCGTACCGAGTGGTTTCTCTCCTTCCCGCAGGTCGCCCTCGCAAGCACTCCGGGCGCTCATGGCTTCAACGTCGGATCAAGCACGTCGTGGCCCTTCAGGCCACGGCACAACATGTGGCTGCTTTCAAGTCCGACGAGCCCGCCCTTGACCTTCCCGACGGGCTTCACGAGGACTCCACCGACGAGTGCGGGTGTGAGAGCGTCGAGTCGATGGTCGAAGTCCTCATGGCCGACAACGCGGAGCATCACGTGTCCCCGGGATATACAGGCCCATGGGATGGTCATGCAGGCACTTTGCGCGGGCACACCCACGGCGGCGGAGGGGTGACCTCTCCCCCCATCACAAACCATACGTCCCTCAGGCCCTCACTTGGGAGCAGCGCGAGGAGCTCCGTCGGAAGAATGAGCAGGCTCTACACACTCCCATCATTGGTACGACTCCCAAGGCTCTTTCCATGGAGTTGGCACACTTGGCCACTTTGACCAAACAAGACCGCCTTGAATGGTTGCAAAAGGAGTTGGATGACCGTGCCCACCATCAGCCTAGTTCCAGTCGGCACATGCGTCAGCTCTTCCCAAGTGACCAACCTCGAAAGTACCAGGTGCTCAACACTCTACTGCAAAACCTGGCAGCAGCTACCCAGATCGCTCATTCCATCCATCCCTTCGGCTCTACGGCTAGGGAAGGGATCCGTTAGATCTAGATGCTCCCGAAGACAGTGATGTCGCAGAACGTGGCGGTGTACCAGCCGAGAGATCGCATCCACAACGCGTGAGCTGAGACCGTTTTATCGGCCAAAGTCCACTCGGCTGTAGGACGCACCGGGCGTCATCCTCCTTGAGAGATCCATACAGAGACCAGAGGTATGATCGAGTCGCTTCACCTTGGTGGCTGAATGATTACGATAGCACGCTGATGCCCCCACTGCGAGACGTCTCATTCGGGTGCCAGCCTCTATGATGACAGACATCCGCATGGTGGCGACCGAAGGCCGAGTCCGCTGCGCCATACAAGAGACCCCCAAGAACCGCAGCTCAACGCGAGACTGTTCTTGCTCAGGATCTGGTTGACAGGGTTCGGGCTCTGAAAGAGGGCCTCAATGTTGATGTGCCAGGTGGCTCAGCGTCGTCTGGACCCCAATGTTTCAGTCGGTACATTCGGGCTGCTGAGATTCCCAACACCTTCAGGTTGGCAATGTGGATCAGCAAGTTCACTAGCGAGTCAAAGCTAGAGATATGGTTAGAAGATTATCGAGTGGCAGTCCAGATTGACGGTGGCAACAACAACATGGCCATGAAACATTCGTCATTGATGCTCGAGGGATCCTCTCGGGCATGGCTCACTTAGCTTCCACCTCATAGTATATTCTGTTGGGATGACCTAGCCCGAGTCTTCATCAAGACGTTTGAGGGCATGTACAAGTGGCCGGGTGGATTGGCCAAGTTGTAGCACAGTTCCAGAGGCACAATGACACTCTCTGAGAGTATATTCAGTGGTGGACCACCCTGCACAACACAGAGGAAAATGTCACCAAGCACCAGGCAATCTGCGCCTTCAAGGCTGGCTGGTGCTTGTAATCTGTGTTGGTAATTCCCCGAAGGGGAGACGATGATGCAGCACAACAAAGGTAAGTATTTCCCTCAGTTATGGAACCAAGGTTTTCAATCCAATAGGAGAACCAAACAACACCATGTAAACAACACCTGCATACAAACAACAAATACTTGCAACCCAACGTGTAAGAGGGGTTGGCAATCCCTCAACAGTATTGAGATAGATTAAATTGTATGATATTTGATAAATAGATCTAACTAAAACACAAAATAAAATAAATATAAGAAAATTACAGCAAGGTATTTTTGGTTTTAATATATTATAGGAAATAGACTCGGGGCTCATAGTTTTCACTAGAGGCTAGTCTCGAGAAAATAGCATTCGGTGGGTAAACAAATTATTGTTGGGCAATTGATAGGAAAGCAAATAATTATGATGATATCCAAGGCAATGATCATGTATATAGGCATCATGCCAAGATTAGTAGACCGAAACGATTCTGCATCTACTACTATTACTCCACACCGACAACTATCCAACATGCATCTAGTGTATTAAGTTCATGGAAAAATAGAGTAATACAATAAGAACGATGACATGGTGTAGACAAGATAAACTCTATGAATAAAACCCATCTTGTTACCCTTAATATCAACGATACATGCGTCCATGTCTCCTTCTGTCACTGAGATTGAGCACCGCAGGATCGAACCCATCACAAAGCACCTCTTCCCATGGCAAGATAAATAAATCTAGTTGGCCAAACCAAACCAATAAATCATAGAAGATGCACAAGGCTATACCAATCATGCATAAAAGCGTTCAAAGAAGACTCAAATAATATTCATGGATAGATCTGATCATAAACTAACAATTTATCGGGTCCCAACAAACACACCGCAATAAAGAGTTACATCAAATAGATCTCCAAGAACATCCGGGCGAACATTCTATTGAAGATCAAAAAGAAAGAAGAAGCCATCCAACTACTAACTTCCGACCCATAGGTCTATGGTAAACTACTTACACATCATCGATGGGGCGGGAAGGATGATGAAGAACCCCTCCGTAATTGTTGCCCCCTCCAGTAGAGTGTCGGAAAAGGCCTCTAGATTGGATATCATGGTTCTAGAACTTGCGGTGGCAGAAAAAGTGTTTCGTCAACTCGCCTAGGCTTGTTGGGATTTTAGAGTATTTATAGAGGCAGAGGTAGGCCAAGGTGGTGCCTGTGGGCCCCACTACCCACTAGGGCGTGTCGGAGGCCCCTGGCATGCCCTGGTGCCTAGTGGGACCCACGGGCGTCCCCTCACGCCTTCCAGAAGCATCCTAGGTGTTTTCCTACCAGAAAAATATCTCCAAAAAGTTTTGTGGCATTTGGACTTCATTTGGTATTGATATTCTGCAAAGTAAAAAACAAGCAAAAAACAGCAACTGGCACTGGGCACTATGTCAATAGGTTAGTCCCAAATAATGATATAAAGTTGCTAGTAAATGTATATAAAACATCCAAGATTGATACTTTAATAGCATGGAACAATAAAAAAATTATATATATGTTGGAGACGTATCAAGCATCCCAAGCTTAATTCCTGCTCATCCTCGAGTAGGTAAATGATAAAAACAGATTTTTATGTGGAATTCTACATATCATATTCATCACATATTATTTTCTTTTTTAGCTTGGACATCTGGACTTTAGCTGATTCAAAGCAATAGTCTATAATTTGACATGAAGATATCAATACTCAAGCATATTAGCAAGCAACCATGTCCTTCAAAATTTCAATGCTAAATAAATCTATCCCTAGCCCATTATGCTCATTCATTGATCCAGTCATGAGAGACACTCAAATATTAGCTACATCCAACGCACAAGTATGAAAACAGTGTTCCCTAGTTGGTGATTTATAAGAGAAGATGGAGACTCAATAAAAATAAAAAGTGCATAAAAGTAAATAGATAGGCCCTTCGTAGAGGGAAGTAGAGATTTGTAGAGCTGCCAGAGCTCATAGTTTAAGTTGAGAGATAAAATTATTTTGAGAGGCATGCTTTTCCTGTCAACGAAAACGACCGAGAATTCCCAATAGCTTCCATGCTAGATAAATTATAGGTGGTTCCAAAAATAAAATAAAGTTTATTTTGCTTCCACCATTCTTTCACAATCCATGGCTAGCCATATCCACGGGTGCCTTCCATACCAACACTTTCCAAGAAATTTATTATGAACAACACCTATATTTTTTTTCATTTCGGTACTGGGCATCACTATTACCTGCCACACTCTCGTGCAATGACAAGTGAATAAACACTCATCTTGAGAATAACATGCCTACCATGGAAAATGTTGGCCACCCCTTGCTGTTTCATGAGCGGTACGGGCACACAAAAAGGAAACTCATTTTGAAAATTAGAGTTGGCACATACAAATTTACTTGGAATGGCATGGAAATATCGTATATAGGTTGGTATGGTGGACTCATTTGGCACAACTTGGTTTAGGATTGGGATGCACAAGCAGTATTCCCGCTTAGTAAAAATGAAGGCTAGCAAATACATTGAGAAGCAACCAACCAAAAAAAAGAAATGATCATAAACGAGCATTGAACATAACTAACATTGAATAATGCACCACAAGTAGGATGTAACTTCGTTGCATTTACGACTTTCGTGCTTTCATAGGGAATCACAAATCTTAACACCAATATTCTTACTAAAGCAACATTACTCACCAACATGACTCACATATTACTATCTCCATATCACAAAACTGTTGCAAGCAATCAAGTTTTAATATCCAATGATCTTCATGAGAGTTTTTGTTATATCCCCCTTGAATATCTATCACTTTGGGACCAAATTCACATGTCATGCAAATTACTCTTACTATTTTCTTTAAACTCTCAAAAAGATCTAAGTCAAGCACGAGAGCATAACTATTTCTTCAAAAAACCTTAACTCTCAAAATAATATATGTGAAGCATGAGAGTATATTTCTTTAAAAATTTACTAATTCTCAAAATAATCTAAGTGAAACATGAGAGAATTTATTCAAAATTAAACCACCACCGTGCTAAAAAAGATTGAAGTAAAGCACATAGAGCAATTTCCTAGCTCAAAAAATTAAAGTGAAGCACATAGGCAATTCTAACAAATCAAGATATCATTATGGCTCGATCAAATAGGTGTGTCCAGCAAGGATGATTGTGACAATCTAAAAAGTAAAACAAGCAGAGACTCATATAATATAATACGCTCGAAGCAAAACTCAAGGTATCTGACGAATAAAAATATAGGTCCAAGTAAAATTACCGATGGTCGTTAGAAGAAAGGGGCATGACTTCCAAGGCATCCCCAAACTTAGTTGTTTGGGAGTCCTTGAATATTACCTTGGGGTTCCTTGGGCATCCCCAAGCTTGGGCTCTTGCCACTCATTATTCCTTCATCCATCATGATCTCACCCAAAACTTGAAAACTTCAATCACATAAAACTAAGCAAAACCTTCATGAGATCCGTTAGTATAATAAAGTAAATCACCACTTTAAGTATTGTTGCAAACACATTCATAGTTTGTTATTGCATTATACCAACTGTATTCTAACTTTACCATGGCTTATACCCCCCGATACAATCCATAGATTCATCAAAATAAGCACATAATGCAACAAAAATAGACTCTTTCAAAAACAGAACTGTTTGTAGTAATCTGAATTTTGATCATACTTCTATAACCTTAAAAAATCTGAAAAATTAGGAAAAAATGGGAAATTTGTTTGTCAATCATGTGTAAGAAATTCAGAATTTTATTGCGCCCAGAGAATTCCAAAAATTCTGCTACTAGATGAAAAAGTTTTTGTTAGTGCACAAAATCAAATCAACTATCGCCCAAATCATCCCAAAGGCCTTACTTGGCACAAACACTAATTAGAACACTAAAACACAATCATAACAGTAGCATAATTGTGCACGCAAAATAATATAGTAAAGATAACTATTGGGTTATCTCCCAACAAGCTCTTTCTTTATAGACATTAAGATAGGCTCGATATTTCAATGATGCTCACATGAAAGATAGTAACTGAAACACAAAGAGAGCATCATGTAGCATGTGAAAAACACATTTTAGTCTAATGTACTTCCTATTCATGGGAATTTTATAAGCAAACAAATTATCAAGACAAACAAAAACTAGCATATGCAAGGAAGAGGAATAAAAGCATTGACAATCTCAATATGAAGAGAGGTAATTTAGTAACACGAAATATCTATGACCATATTTCCCTATCTCATAATAATTACACGTGAGAGCATACTCAAATTCAACAATATAGCTATCAATATATTCTCTACATGGTCCACATGCATGCAAAGTTGATACACTTCCAAAATAGTGGGATTGTCATCAAATAGAGTCATGACCTCTCCAAGCCCACTTTTACCAAAAATTGATAAGATTGATCATTCTCCAAAGATGTGGGATCATTATTACCTATAGTTGGAACTCTTCCAAACACACTTCCACAGTTATTGCAAACACTATTATCAATATTATGTTCATCATGATGCTTAAATAAATTTTCAAGATCATAAGAAGAATCACCCCAGTCATGATCATTGCAATAAGTAGTGGACATAGCAAAATTAGCATCTTGAAGCTTGGGGTTTTGCATATTATTAGCACAATTGACATTAATAGAATTTGTAGTAACACCATTGCAATCATGCTTTTCATTCAAGGAGCTATAATGAATCACTTTATAAATTTCTTCTTTTGACACTTCATCACAATTTTCAGATTCATGAATCCCAAGAAAAACTTCATAAAGATAATATAGTGAACTCAATTCACTAGCAATTGGTTCATCATTGGATATTTTAAAAAGATTAGCAAGTGAATGAGGATCAATAAGATTTTTGTTTTTGATTTCCAATAAACATACAATTATGTCAAACAAACAAGCAAAGTAACAAAGTAAAAAAATTGTGTTTTTTATAAAACATTTTAGAAGTGAGGGAGATGAAAGCAAGAGGAAAATGGAAAATAATGTAAATGCAAGGAGAAGAAAGTTTATGCGTAAGTGCTTGATAGATGTTGATGATGTATCCCCGGAACCGGTGCCAGAAATTCTTCCCAATGCTTGTAATCTGCGGTGGTAATTACCCCAAGAGCAGAGGATGATGCAGCACAACAGAGATAAGAATTTCCCTCAGTTATGAACCCAATATTACAATCCAGTCGGAGAACCAAGCAACACCATGTACATAGCACCTGCACACAAACAACAAATACTTGCAATCCAACGCGTAAGAGGGGTTGGCAATCCCTCAACGGTATTGAGATAGATTAAATTGCATGAGATTTGATAAATAGATCTAACTCAAACACAAAATAAAATAAATAAAGGAAAATTGCATTAAGGTATTTTTGGTTTTAATATATGATAGAAAATAGACCAGGGAGCCATAGTTTTCACTAGAGACTTCTTTCGAGAAAATAGCACACATCAGGTAAACAAATTACTACTGGGCAATTGATAGAAAAGCAAATAATTATGATGATATCCAAGGAAATGATCATGTATATAGGCATCACGTTCAAGATTAGTAGACCGAAACGTTTTTGCATCTACTACTATTACTCCACACATTGACCGCTATCCAGCATGCATGTAGTGTATTAAGTTCATGGAAAAAGAGAGTAATGCAATAAGAACGATGACATGATGTAGACAAGATAAACTCATGTATGAATAAAACCTATCTTGTTACCCTTAATAGCAACGATACATGCGTGCCATGTCTCCTACTGTCACTGAGATTGAGCACCACAAGATCGAACCCATCACAAAACACCTCTTCCCATGGCAAGATAAATCAATCTAGTTGGCCAAAGCAAACAAATAAATCGGAGAAGAAATATGAGGCTATAACAATCCTGCATAAAAGAGTTCAAAGAAGACTAATATAATATTCATGGATAGATCTGATCATAAACTCACAATTCATCGGGTCCCAACAAACACACCGCAAAAAAAGACTTACATCAAATAGATCTCCAAGAACATCGAGGAGAACATTGTATTGAAGATCAAAAAGATAGAAGAAGCCATCTAGCTAGTAACTACCAACCCTTAGTTATGTGGTAAACTACTCACGCATCATCGGAGGGAAACAAGGATGATGAAGAACCCCTCCGCGATCGTTGCCTTTTCCGACAGAGTTCCGGAAAAGGCCTCTAGATTAGATCTTGTTGTTTTGGAACTTGCGGTGGCAGATAAAGTGTTTTGTCAACTCCCCTTGGGCTTTGGGGATTTTAGAGTATTTATAGAGGCAGAGATAGGTCAAGGGGTGCCCATGGGCCCCACTACCCACTAGGGCGCGCCAAAGGCCCCTAGCGTGCCTTGGTGCCTAGTGGGCCCCATGAGCGCCCCCTCGTGCCTTGCAGAAACTTCCTGGTTGTCTTCCTGCCAGAAAAATAACTCCAAAATGTTTCGTGGCATTTGGACTTCGTTTGGTATTGATATTCTGCAACGTAAAAAACAAGCAAAAATGGCAACTGGCACTGGGCACTATGTCAATAGGTTAGTCCCAAAAAATGATGTAAAGTTGCTAGTAAATGTATATAAAACATCCAAGATTGATACTCTAATAGCATGGAACAATAAAAAATTATAGAAACGTTGGAGATGTATCACCGGCGTCAGGTACCGGGAGCTGAATTTGACGTATGGTCGTACAAAGATCCCGACTCTCAGTCGGGCTATGGAGATAGCTAGTCGGTACGCCAATGGCGAAGACGAAGACCGACAGAGAAGTGTCAAGAGCCGAGAAGATGATGCTAATCAGTAGGATAACAACAAGGGCAAGAAGCATAAGCGAAAGACCGAGGCGGTCGGAAATGCTGAGGTCGCGGCTTTGGCCGGCCAAAGCCAAGGCAAAGGCCTACCAAAGCAGAAGAAGGAATGGAACGTCAAGAAGCAGGTCGCTCCGAAGGGTGACATCCTTGACCAGCCTAGCCAGATTCATACAAAGAAAGACAAAGGCGACAACTTGATTTTGGTCAAGAATACCACTTGGGAGTGTCGGTTCCTCAAGAAAGAGATTCGGCAAAACCCCTTAGGGGACAAGGAGGACGATGATGATGACGGAAGCAAGGGCAACTCCGGGTGCCCCAACACTGAGAACGTCCTGATGATATTTTCCGACATCGAGAGGAAGAGCCGCCTCAAGGTTATAAACCAACAAGTCAATATGGCAGATCCGACTATCATGAAATATCTCGACTGGGCCAAAGCGCCCATCAACTTCGATCAGTCAGATCACCCAGCCCACATACCGACCCCCAGGCAACAGGCTTTGGTGGTCGATCCGGCTATAGGAGGGGTCCGACCGCACAAGGTCCTCATGGACGGCGGCAGCAGGCTCAACATCATCTACCCTGATACTTTGGAGGCAATGGGTGTTCCAATGTCTCGGCTCACCAAGAGCAGCATGCAGTTCCATGGGGTAATCCTCGGGAAGAAGGCAAGGTCAGTCGGATAGATCACCCTCGATGTCGTATTCGGCAGCGAAAAGAACTTAAGGAAGCATCCAGTGACTTTTGAGGTGGTGGACATCCGGAGTGCTTACCATGCCATCCTGGGTAGGCCCGCGTATGCGCGTTTCATGCCCAGATCATGTGTGTTCTTAAACTTAATATGCTAGGGCCGAATGGTGTGATAACCGTCATGGGAAACCGAAAGTGAGCTGAAGAATGTCTATAGAAGGGACCCCAGACTACTGACGAGCAGATGGGATCAGCCGAATTGGAATAGGACAAGAAGGTAGTGGATTTGGGTGATCTACTAGAAGTCCAAGAAGCCGACTGTTGGATCTACTTTCTAGTCGGCGGATAGATGAAGCCAGTGCACGTTCACCCCGAAGACCCGAATGCCGCCCCGACCAACATCTCCACATCGCTTGACAGCAAATAGGAAGGCAAGCTCATCCACTTCCTCCATGGGAACTGGAACTTTATTGAATGGAATCCTTCTGACATGCCGGGTGTTCCCAGGAAACTAGCTAAGCATCGACTCAGTCTCGACCCTAGAATGAAGCCTGTCAAAGAGCACCTCTGACGCTCTTCCATCGAGAAGCGCAAGGCGATTGGCGAGGAGATCGTGAGGCTCTTAGCCCCTGAGTTCATCTGGGAGGTGTACCACTCTGAGTGGCTCACCAACATCGTCATGGTGCCGAAGAAGAATAACTGCCTTTGGATGTGCATCGACTTCAAGCACATCAATTGGGTGTCCCCGAAGGACCATTTTCCTCTCCCCACATATATCAGATAGTAGGCTCTATTGCCGGCTGTGAGAGGTTATCGTTTCTGGATGCGTACTTCGGGTACCACCAGATCTGAATGTATGGTCCGGATGAAATAAAAACAGCATTCATCACCCCACTTGGGTGTTTTTGTTATATCATGATGCCATTCGGATTGAAACATGTTGGAGCTACATTCCGACGCATGATTCAGAAATGTTTGCAAAAGCAAATCTGTCGGAACATGGAGGCTTGCATGGATGACATCATGGTCAAGTCCAGGAAAGGTTCCGACCTCTTGACAGACCGCGCCGAGACCTTCGCGAACCTCTGTCACTGGATAAAGCTCAATCCGGCTAAGTGCACTTTCGGGGTTGTTGCTGGCAAGCTACTCGGTTTCCTTGTTTCCGAACGTGGGATCGATGCCAACCCCAAGAAGATCAACGCTATAGTCCAAATGAAACAACTGGAACATCTACATGACATGCAGAGACTCAGAGGCTGTCTGGCAGCCCTAAGTAGATTCATATCACGACTCGATGAAAAATCCCTACCACTTTACCGATTGATGGAGAAATCTGACAAGTTCGAGTGGACACCTGAAGCACATGCCGCGTTCAAGGAACTCAAAGCCCTACTCTCCACCCAGCCGGTGCTTGCTACTCCGGGCAGCAAATAGCCTTCGCTCTTATACATCGCGGCCACGAGCCAAGTTGTTAGCACTGTGCTCACTATGGAGCATGAGGAACAAGGCAAAACCTTCAAACTACATCTTGGAGGTTTTGACCCCCTCCAAGGAAAGGTACCCACACTACCAGAAGCTGGGGTACAAGATTTATCTGACTGTAGAGAAGATGGCTCATTACTTTCAAGAGCACTCGATCACGATGAAAAGCGATGCCCCTTTGTCTGAAATCACGAACAATGGAGATGCCACTAGCCGAGTGGCGAAGTGGGCCACGGAGCTCATCCCTTTGGACATCAAGTTTGAAGCCAAGAAAGCCATCAAGTCGCAAGCCCTAGTGGATTTTCTGGCCGAGTGGATGGAACAGGAGCAGCATTCCTCGAGTCTCCCTAAATACTAGACTATGTTGTTTGACGGCTCCAAGATGCTCTATAGCTCAGGAGCTGGAGTGGTCTTGGTGTCCCCTAAAGGCGACCAACTCAGTTATGTGCTTCAGATTCACTTTGATTCCTCCAACAATGAGGTAGAGTATGAGGCTCTTCTTTATGGGTTACGCATGGCAATCTCTCTCGGGGTTTGTGGCTGATGGACTATGGTGACTCAGATCTGGTGGTAAACTAAGTCATGAAAGAGTGGGATATCCGGAGTCCGGCTATGATAGGCTACTGCAATGCCACCAGAAAACTAGAAAGTACTTTGAAAGACTAGAGCTCCATCACATTCCACGACTCAAGAACCAGGCGGCTCACGACCTAGCCAAAATTGGTTCCACTCGCTAGGCGGCACCGAAGAACATGTTCCTAGAGCACTTACACTCGCCCACGATCAAAGAAGATCCTTTTGTGGAAGATCCCCCGCAGCCAGCCAGACCATCAAATTTGACTGAAATTGACATTCCTGCAGTGATTGATCTGGTCTAGGAGATTCTTATGATCACTCCCGAGTGGACTGAACCATACATTGCATACTTGCTTAGACAAGAACTCATAGATGTTGAAGTTGAGGCTCTTCAGATCGTCCGCGGATTGAAAGCATTCACCATCATGGATGATCAACTCTACAAGAAGAGCACCCATGAAGTCACTCAGCGTTGCATTTTGCCAGAAGAAGGGCAACAGATCTTGTAGGAGATTCACTTGGGAACTTGTGGGCACCAGGCCTCCTCTCGGAGCAGGTTGCCAAGGTGTTCTGGGAGGGCTTTTATTGGCCCCGTGCCAATGAGGCTACCCGAGACATAGTGGACCAATGCGTTGAGTGCCAGTTCTACGTGAACCAGTCGCACAAACCGGTGTCCATGCTGATGATCCCCCTCACCTGGCTGTTTGCCATCGGGCGGCTTAATATGATCATCCCCTTCCGAACCGGGGCGAGTGGATTCACTCATATATTGGTGGCGGTGGATAAGTTTACCAAGTGGATTGAAGTGAAGCTATAAATAAGCTGGACTCGCTGACTGCCATCAAATTCATTAAGGTGATAATCTTTAGATCCGGAGTTCCACAAAGCATCATCACAGATAATGGGTCAAACTTTGACTTGGACGAGTTCCGTGAGTTCTGCTACTCTTAAGGCATTCGGGTTGATTACGCCTCAGTGGCTCACCCATAGTTGAATGGACAAGCGGAGCAGGAGAATGGGTTGATACTCGATGGGTGAAGCCATGCCTTATGCGCGACCTGACACGCGCTGTAGAGACCTGGGTCACCGAGCTACCATCGGTCCTTTAGGGCTAGCGGACGCCCCGACTCAATCCATGAATCGCACTCCATTCTTCATGGTGTACGGGACAGAAGCGGTATTGCCGAGTGATGTGCTTCACAATCCCCCCCCCCCCGAGTGGATCCATACTCAGAGGCCAAAGCTGAAGAGGCATGGTAGGATAGGCTCAACCTCCTAGAAGAAGAGCGTGAGTTGGCACTCATCACGTCAACTTCATACCAACAAGATCTCCGTTGCTATCACGACAGACACGCTAGAGGAGGTGCCTTTCAAGAAGGTGATCTAGTCCTCCGAATGGATCAGCAGAAGCCTCACAAGCTGGCTCCCCTGTGGTAGGGGCCTTTTACCATATTGAAGGTCCTGAAAAATGGAGCCTACCAACTCTACCATTTCAACAAAGATATAGAAGAGCACGGGGCTTGGAATGCGGACCTGCTCCACAAGTTTTACACTTAGAATAAAGTCCTTATTGTAATAGATTTCCAAATGAAATTAGATGAATAAAAGTCTTACTTTTCTAGTATACCGTCTAGTTCAGCCTAGCGCCATGTTTTCACTTAGGTGACTAACAACATTTGGAAACTAGCACACTCCCAGCGGGTGAATCAGCTTAGCCGCAAAACCAGTCTTCACCGAAGTTAAAAACATTCTGAGTGGGGACATGCTACACACTCGGGGGCTTAGCCACAAACCAGTCTTTGCCGAAGTTCAAAACATTCTGAGTGTGGACACACTCCACACTTGGGGGCTTAGCCGAGAACCTGTTTTTGCCTAAGTTAAAAACATTCTGAGCGTGGACACGCTCTACACTCAGGGGTTAGCTGCAAACCTGTCTTCACCTAAGTTCAAAACATTTCGAGTGCGGACACACTCCACACTTGAGGGCTTCGCCACGAACATGTTTTCGCCTAAGTTAAAAAACATTCTGAGTGTGGAGACGCTCCACACTCGGGGGCTTAGCCATGAATCTGTTTTCTCCTAAGTTAAAAACATTTCGAGTGCGAACACTCTCCACACTCGGGGGCTTAGCCGTGAACCTACTTTCTGCTTAAGTTAAAAACATTCCGAGTGTGAACATGCTCCACACTTGGGGGCTTAGCCACAAACGTGTTTTCGCCTAAGTTAAAAGCATTTTGAGTGCGAACATGCTCCACACTCAGGGCCTTAGCCATGGACCTATCTTCACCTAAGCTCAAAACATTCTGAGTGCAGACACGGTCCACACTCAGGACTTAGGCGCGAACATGCGTTCGCCTAAGTTAAAAAACGCCGAGTGCGGATACCCTCCACACCCGGGGCTTAGCCGCAAACCTGTTCTCGCCTAAGTTAGAGACATTCCGAGTGCGGACATGCTCCACATTCGGGGGGCATAGCAGCGGACCAAGTTTCGCCTAAGCTAAATGACACATTAGTGAATAAGGATTAAAACTCCTGATTGAAAACTTTGATCCGATCAAGTGTTCAGAAGCAAAAGCTAAGTAAACGAGCACAATGCTCATCGAAGTTTACAGTTACATCAACCACCCAGCATTCTGGGGCAAATTTAATTCAAAGAAGTTTTTCACGCGTCCAGCTGAGGACTGGCCGGCTCGACAAAGGTCTCCATATCAATTCCATCGGTGATCCGCATGGTGGCCTCGGTGAACGTCTCCATGAAGTCCTCGAACTTGAGCTTATTCTTGTTGACCACCTAGAGAGTCTTCAGCTTCAGTTCATCCACATCCTTGCAGTGGACGCGGATGAGTGATAAGGCCACGTCGGCACCACTGTGGGCTGCCGATTTCTTCCACACCTACACTTGAGCAAGGACCTCGTTCAGCCGCGTCATCATGGACTCTAGACCTATCTGGACTGACTCTTTAGGCTGCAGCTCCTTGCCAATTCTCCCCATGGCACATCTTAGCTGAGTGATGTAGCCCAAGGCATTGTCGAGATGGTCATCCAGTCGGAGGGCGGCCTTGTCATTGACAAGATGCCTTGTGGAATCCAGGTCCCTCTCGATCCTCTATGTCTCTAGCTCCTCGTTGATGTAGTACTTTGTCGGAAGGAAATGACATGAAAATCAATAGTTGAAGAAACCCGAGAGAAAATGAGTTTCATTTGCTTGGAAGACTTACCAGCAAGCTTCTCGTTCATCTCCGAGCAGAAGTCATTGATGTACTGCTTGAGTGTGTTCTTCTTCTCTAGGAGCTGAGCAAACTTCTCCTCCAAGTCTTCTTCTCCTGCTCGAAGACTCAAGCCTGGTCCTTGCACTTCTTCTCCCACTCAGAGGCTTCACCTTTTGCCGCCCCAGCTGCGGCCTTGAGGGTCTTGATCTCCTCGTCCAATTTGCTGATTGACGCCTGATACCTCTCCAATTTATCTATAATTTTTATTGTTACATGCTATAATAGTATCAATCTTGGATGTTTTATATACATTTACAAGCAATTATATGTCATTTTTTGGGACTAACCTATTAACTTAGTGCCCAGTGCTAGTTGTTGTTTCTTTTGCCTATTTTTGGTTTTTCAGAATATCAGTACCAAACGAAGTCCAAATGCCACAAAACTTATTGGAGATTTTTTTCTAGACATAAGAGACCTTGGAAGCTTCGGCGTGATAATCGGCAACTGCAGCTTCTCGGGCCTTCAGCTCCTCCTCCCACAGCTCGAGCTGGCGACCCTGGGTGGCCTGCTTATCGCGGAGGCTCTTCAGCTCGGCCTCTGATGCACGACAGCGCTCCCCGGTGGCCTTGGCTTCCTACAGCGCTACGTCGTGGGCGGCTGCGGCTAGGCCGGCCACCTTCGGGCCCTGCTCTACGGCTACCGCGGCTTGGCCCCAGGCTGCCTTGACAGACGTGTTAGCCTGGAGCCACCCCGAGACCAGCTCTAGGCGGCCCGACGCCCTGCGCCTATCCGGATCCTGAAGATTCTCCCCGAGCGGGTCCAGCGCGGAGAAGGCCTCCTATAGGGCACCGGGCACGGCAAAAGAACCACGGCCCGTCGGCATGATGGATGGGAGAGGAGACGACGCCAGTGTCAGACTGTCGAAGCAGCAACAATAGAGAGGGTCGGGGGCTCCGGAGCCCTCGGCCCCCCTTCAGGCGAGCTGAGGGCGAGCGCCTCTGGAGTAGGCTCGACCGTAGGGATTGTATCCTCGTGAGGCTGGGCCCCAGAGCCTCGTGAGGGCACCACCACTGCAGGAGCATGAGGGGCTGTCCCGTCCTTCTAAGCCAGAGTCGCTGCGACCATAGCAGGACGCTTGGCCTTGGCAGCTCCAGCGTCCTCCTTCTTCCTCTTCGCCACCGACATCAGCCTGGCATCAAGATGAAGATATTGAGTACCGCGTCGAGATCAAAGAGCAAGGGCAAGAAGATACACTTACTGATCCTCGGTGACGTAATTCCTCTTCCTGCCAAGGAGCGCAAACTTCCCGGGCATGGGCGGTGCCACGCTCTCGGGGCGGACAAGTGCGCGGCCGGCTCATCGGTGGATGCTGGCGATGAAGCAGGAGCGCCGCCTTGGGGAAGCAACACCGACATGTCCCTCTTCGGGATCCCCTGCTTCGACTTCTTTGTAGGGGTCCCCGTGGATCTCGTGTTGATCCCGGCGGAGCGTGGCGACTCCCTGACTGCGTGCTCGCCGACGTCGTTGTTAGAGAAGGCGCGGAGGAGCTCGCTCCACCGTGGGGGAGAAGTCTCCCCCATCTCCTCCAAGGTGGCTTCCAAGCTCCCGCTCCCCTCCTCCCGAAGGGATCGCCGGAGGACACCGGCACCGGGGAGCCCGTAGGCAGGAAAGGCTCCAGTGGCACGAGCCCCCGCCCGTTGAAGATAGGCATGGCGGCGGCTATCTTCTCCTCGTCAGCACAATGGTACAACGGGAGATAGGTGTCCGGGGGCCACCCTGGCCCTTCCCGAGCAAGGTGCGCACGACCTTGCTCAGCTCCTCGTTAGACAAGTTGTTCGGGTGCAACCGGAGGTTGTCTTTCGTGCCCTTGAATCTTCATAGGGGGCGCGAGTGCGCCTAGAGCAGAGCCAGGCGCTACGTAAGAAACTCCTTGACGATCATGGCCCCCATCAGCCTCTCCTCCTTTGGGTCCTCCGCCTTCAAGTCGGTTGTCATCTTCTCCAGCAGTTGCTCCGCTCGGGGGTCATTGAGCTTCTTGTGAGCCGATCCATCCCGGGGCGTCGACAGCCCGGTCAGCAGCTCCAGCCGAGCGTAGGAGCACTTGGCTCCCATGAATATCCACCTTCTTCCCGGCCTGAGAAATCGTGTTGCTGCCGTTGGCCGCGATGAAGCTAGTGCACCCAGAGCACTGGCCGCTGCTCGTCCGGAGGTAGAAGAAATGGTAGAACAACGGGATGGAGGGTATCACCCCCACGAACGCCTCGTAGTAGAAGGCGAAGATCGATAGGAGGAGGATGGAGTTGGGGTGAAGATGGAGGGCATGGAGCCTGTAATGGAGAAGGATGACGTAGAAGAAGCTGGAGAAAGGAGGGACCAGCCCAGCAAAGACACTATGCAGAAAGAAGGGGTAGAAGGTGCCGCCGAAGGTTTCTGGTTTGGCAGAGACGACCCGAAGCATCATCTCTCCCCCTCGTTGCTGCTGCCCATTGTCAGCTGGAGCATGGCGGCGAGGTGCTTCTCCTCCGTGATGGTGGACGCGCTCAGGGATGGCTCGAACCAAGAAGCCGAGCGCTCAAATGGAGCCAAAGATTTCAACTTGTTGGTGGCCATCGGTTGCCATCTTGGGGAAGAGGTCTGGTAGATCTGGAGGTTTTCTGTGCAGAGGGAGAAGGGGATCTAGAGTAAGACGAAGCGAAAGCAATGAAGGCTTAGTGGCAGGCGCCAGCCTTCTTGTCAGCTAGGAACAGTTGCCAAGGCCGCGTGGGGAAGCGGAGACGCCCACGTCCCATCAATCGCCATGCATCAACCAAGGCCGCAGGCGGTTAGGGACCGCGGCGCTCTGCACCTGCCCTTTGGCTTGGCCTTGAAGCCAAAGTCGAAGTGTGCGTTGGGCCTGGGGGCTACTGTCGGTGTTCTGGTAATGGGGGTACCCAGACTTGCCTTCTTGCGGCCCATGGCGTGGCTCCATCAACGGCCTGGTATGGCCCAGCTTCAATATCGACAACTCAATACCCTCGTGAGGGGCCAAGCTTCATGAGGCGGACGACACCAAGACCTCTAAAAGGAGGCTGGCTCCCGAGGAGCGGAGATTTCCATGCAAGCCTCACCTCGCGAGGTTCAGGTGATGTGAGCCATGACGAGCAAGGCCAGGCGGGCACTAGTGGGTGCAGTGTACCAGTTTCCTCTTTGGTGCTAAGGAGGCAAGCGTAGGCGCGGAGTCCCGAGGGATCAGCCAAAGGTTTCCATTCTCGTGCAACAAGACCAAGGCCGTCAGGACGGAAGGAAGGAGGTCATCACCGAGCCCACTGCAGCCTCACGACCAGAGGCTTTTGCAGGCGAAAACTACTTTCATCAGGATAAGATGTACTAGTTGTCTCCCTTCGAATTTCGCCGTTGTGGGATCCCTTCCCGCCTTCATTTGGGAAGAGGACCAAGGCCACTATAAATAGGACCTAGCCACCACCATAGAGGAGGATCGGATCCATTCCACCCTGACCAGCTCACCAGCTCACTTGAGCTCAAGAACACACCTCCTGTGGTTGTTCTCCACTGTACTAGTTCATCCTCAGCCCCTCAAGGCCAATCCAACAAATCAGGAGTTGGGTTTTAGACCGCAAGGTGGTCTGAACCTGGGTAAACTATCGTGTCCCCTTTCCCTGGAGTCCGATGAGCTAGGCTGTGAGATTAGCGAGTAGGCAGATTGGGGGAGGTTGAGTTCTTCGCACGCACCCCAGAGTTTGAACCTCTCAAGGGTTTGCAGAACCCAAAATCTGACAACTGGAATTTGCTTATTATCAGTAGGAGTTGGGTTTCTCTATGCTAGAGCAGTATCTATGAAAACTGGAGTTGGTTTACTATCTTCTAGCGTTTGGATCTTTTACAAAGACCTGGTTTGTAACCCTTCAGATTCTAACATAGCCGCCTTCCCCTTGCATGCCTTATATAGAAGAATGATGCTTCAATTATAAAACATACTACAATAGAGATGGAATAGGTACTGAAGAATAGAAAGGCATGACATATTGACATGTATTCCCTCCATCCAGAAATAAATGGATGGGTCTAGGCGTATTTCAGTTCTAGATACATCCATTTTTATCCATTTCTGCGACATCTAATCCGGACGGAGGGAGTATGATGTAAGAGCTAGGGATACGACAGGACAACAGTGTAAAAAACACTACTTGAATGTAAAAATGTATGCTAGCAGAATACATACAGAAAAACACTAAGGCAACATATGCGTGTATGATTGGGAAACTAAGATGGCATTGCAATAGTCCACTAGAATAGCACTTCAATGTAAAAAAATAACATGGTATGGTAGAGAGATGAAGTACATACTGATGAATACAATGAATAAGCTATTCAGAAACATGATGTCCAAACTAAGCAGATGGCATTGCGATGGAGTAGAATGACAATACTTGAATTTGAAAACATGTTATCATGAATGGAATAGGTACTGAAAAACAGGAAGGCATGAGATATTTACATGCATGATCAATAGGCTAAGCACAAGGCATTGCAATAGAGTAGATGCACTCCAAGACATTATATGCATGTTGTACCCACAGGCCAAGTTAGAGCAAGGACTTTGTGGGGTGAATAGGATTCATCATCTTTCTGCATGTCTTCTGAAGAACTGCCTTTACATGTTCCATCATATTGGGTATCATTGACATCAAGTTTGTTGGCCATTCCATTGCTCCGCGAGGTTCTTGTGGATAAATCGGTGTGTGCAATTATATCTGACATGCATGGAAGACAACTAGTAGTTAGATTTATGTAATGAGTGCCTATAGGAGACGACATAAATAGTAGGACTGGGGTTAACTAGCAGCAACAGGTCTCAAAAACTAAAGGGAGAACACAGATGAAAGCTATAAAATATGTATCGTTTGTACTCGAGATTAACTAGATGACACACAAAAGTATTAAAGAACAACATAGGTAATACTAGAAGTGGTATAATACTATAATCACCAGCCTGTGGGATATCATTGGCTGATGGATGATAACTATGGAACAATGTTACCTAAAAAACAAGTCTCTTAGCTGAACTATGGAATAGCGTTAACTCCTGAATAAGACCTGTAAGAGATCAACATGAATATACAGTGAAATGTGATAATCAATTTTCATGCTTAGATGAATAACAAAGCCATAAATTTTGCACACAAGTAAGATGAGGGTACAACCTATCTGGCCGCCATCCATAGGAGTGAGCATCATGTGATGACTTGTCGATGGCCCTGCAGTTGTTGTGGCTGTCCATGTCAGGCACGCGCATTCTATGCAGGGAACTATTGAGTGGGGACTATAGCTCCCCTTTGGTGTATGCTTCCCTTGTTGGAGCAGCTGCGGTGAGTTGGAAGTTGGTGTGGCTGAAGATGTAGAAAACGCATAATGTTAAGAACAACACATATCTCTGATATGAAGAAATACCCTAAGAGATCAACAGCAAGGTACGAGAGTGGTCACATGTCTGTTGACTAAAGAGTAAATTGGGGTCACACGATTTTATTTTATTTTGGTACTGTCTGATCTACGTCGGATGGCTTGATGGTCGTCTTGTGCCTCCCGGCTAACACTATTCAGAATCTTCCCTGAAGAGCCAGCGACCACCGGTAGAGCAGCCTGGCTCTGCCGTTTGTGGCCGCGAGAGCTCTGACCAAAACCCCGCTCCCTGCCCCATCGCACTGCCATGGTTGCGCCGCCCCCGGCCAATCCACAAAGACTCGCCGTCATCCAGATCTGGCGGCGGTAGTACCTTCAACCCACGTAACTCTAAGATAGCCATCTAAATGCTGCTTCCGCGGCGAACTTGCGCCCCCGCACCCTTATGTTAGACACCAGCCAACCGGCAGCCTAGGAGCTGTACCGCCTTGAGGGGTGCTGCTTCCCATTGGGAATCGATTGGCCCAGAATAAAAATTCAAAAAATTGACACCTAAATAAAGTGATTTGAGATGAGGGTACGACATATCTTGTGGCCCGGTGAGGTAGGCTGTAACACCCCAGACACACCCGCCAATGGTCATTACTCCTGGCGGGATCTAGACTGGCCCCACAAATCAATACTAGTCTTTCCCGTGCACTTTATTTTCACTCGTGCGCACCCGGGAGCAACTACCTGGTTGGTCACCCATCGTGAAATTACTCCAAGATGAGCATGCTTAACTTCGGAGTTCTGCCCGACTGGGCTTCCAAAAAGAAGGAATTCCTTATTGATATGAGTAGTCTATCATCCCTAATAAGCCAAGCTATCACATACACCCCCACTCAGAGGAAACGATGTCCTTGTCGGGCCACAGGAACGTTCCCTCTTGGCACATACATCTGTGCTTCCAGTCCGACACATGTGCCATGCCGTGTGCCACAACGGGTCACAAACGTCAAGCATAACATAACCATGCATCTTTCCGCAAAATCTGTGTAACCTCGAGGGTCGGCTCTGATACCAACTTGTAACGCCCCAGACACACCCGCTGGTGGTTGTTACTCCTGGCAGGATCTAGACTGGCCCCACAGATCAATACTAGTCTTTCTTACGCACTTCATCCTCACTCGTGCGCACCCGGGAGCAACTTCCCGGTCGGTCACCCATCCTGAAATTACTCCAAGCTGAGCACACTTAACTTCGGAGTTCTGTCCGAATGGGCTTCCGAAAAAGAAGGAATTCCTTATTGATATGAGTAGTCTATTATCCCTAATAAGCCAGGTTATCACATAGGCAGCTCCACCTGCCGAGTCGATGAGGCCGACGCGATTGCGGTGGCTACCGGCGGCAGGGAAGCAGAAATGTCGCAACGGTCGATGGCTACGAGGAAGTAGCGTCGGGGCCCTAGACAGTTCCGAAGCTGGAGCAGCTCCTTCATCATGCACAACGGCGGGGATGAATCGGATCCAGTACGGTTCACGGAGCCGTCATCGAGGCAGCTCCGGCAGCATGGAGTAAGAGGCACACGGCCTAGTGCACGATGGCAAACGGACAATGTCTCTGGCATTGGGGAGGAGGGCGGCAGTGAATTTGGTGCGGTGGGGGCACCATGGAGGAGGGGCTGAGGTTTCGCGGTTGGGAGAAGGGGAGCTTCTGGAGAGAAGGTGATTTGCCCCACGAGGTATGAATGGGGAATTGGGAGGGGGAACCATGTCTTACGGACGCGTTTGTCTGAAATGTGTGTGTGTGTGGGGGGGGGGGGTCACAGTTCTACCCCTGCATTTAGGCTTCTCGGCTTGGGTCTATGTACAGAGTGTTGGGGATAGTAGAGTAACTTTGCTTCTCCCAAATAGTTGACGCGAGCCCTCTAGCGTGGAGGGCGTGTTTTGAAATAGTGGGCGCGAGCGATTTTGGGCGAGGAGGGCGTGTTTTGAAATAGTGGGCGCGAGCTATTTTAGGTGAGGAGGGCGTGTTTTGAAATAGTCGGCGCGAGCGATTTTGGGCGAGGAGATGGTGTTTTGTCACCCACGGTTTATGAATTATTCGGCACATGTCATTTCGGCCAAGGAGAAGGCACGCTTGGATAAAGTTACGAACCTATCCTCGATGTACAACAGACCAATTGATGCGTGTCCCACATAGGCCGGTAATTTTGCGTCTCCCATTTATTTCTCGGGCGAATTCCACCGAGCAGAGGGCGTTTAACGGTTTGTTCAAATTTTGGGAGAACGAGCATCCACGTCTACCTTACCAAGTTGACTTGAATCAAATTTTGAAATATTAGCTTGTCACTTCTTTTTTAGATGGAGAGATGATGCTCGGGAGTAATGTGTTTTTACATGCTCATTGCTAATGATTAACTATATGACAAATAGTTGACCCACTCAAAAATGGGAATCAAACCCAAAATGAAATATCTCGATTCAATGAAATAGCTCGTTCACTAGGTCAAAATAGTGAACTAAATCCAAAATTGAACACCTCAATCTAGTAGCATGTTGTACAGTATTATAGTTCTCCATGAACATGTTGAAAGTCAAATTAATGAACTTATTTGATACGCATATCTACGTTCATGTGTGGACTCCAGATAACATGTTCTCCGATTTAAATATGTGAATGCAAGTTTATATCGAAACATGGTTTATATCAGTCTTTGGTGCATAAAGCGCGACCTCCCCCTCTCCCGGACTCCTGCTCTCTCTCTCTCTCACTGACAATCTTCGATTCTATCTCACGCATCCAACACATGAACCTTGTTGGTCCCTCTCCCTCTCTCTATCTCTCTCTCTCTTTGTGTGTGTGGGGGGGCTTTCTAGTTCACATGCATATATACTCCATGTATAGGTCTCTCTCGCACACTATGTATGATTCTCTAGTACAAGCTAAATATCTTGGGTGCATTCATCATACACACACAAATTCCCTGGCTCATTACCCGTAACTCTATCATGCACCACTCTACCGTCTCGGGGCTCTTTCCTCTCTCTCAAACTCTCCATCTCCCTGGGTCACACATACACATGCATATCTCACTTGCACTCGATAGACCCATCTAAAACTCTATCTCTCTCCCTCGTTCTCTCTCCATCTCACACGAACACACACACAATCTCATGCCTAGCCAAGTATGATGTTCTCTCAGTCAATTGTAGGCACACGCAGTCCCCCCTATATGTACATGACTAGCTAATTCTTAGTCTCCATCGCAAACATGTGCATGGTCTATCTCGATTTCTCTCAGGGCATCTTTCTATTGCACACGCACCTCGTCCCTCGATCTTCCACCCATGTAGTCCCCCACGATCTCGAGGGGATCTCTCTATCACAAACACACCCTCTCTCCCTCCACATGCGCCCATCTTCTCCATGCGTCCCTCTTGAGCTTTGTTCCTTGTTGGCCAGACCTCTATTAGATATGTGCTATAGGGGTCTCTCTCTCCATTGCAAACAATCACACACTAGCTATCTTTGTGTATCTCCTCACCTCGCTTTTCTATCTTGGAGATGCATGCGTGATATGTTTGCACAAGAAACGAACACACACACTCTCTCTCTAATTTATCCTTTGTTATCCCTTTCTCTTTCGCACACATACTCTTTTTGCACACTCACTCATTCTCCTTAACACGCACTTGATCTCTCTCGATTTAGGCATTCTCTTCGGTCCATAGCATATATATTTATTGAAAAGTCAAACATCACAAAGTTTGACCATGTACGTGGAGAAAAACATTTACATCTAGAACGACAAACATATATCATTAGATTCATGATGATATGTAGTTTTGTATGATGTATCTTTGGTATTGTAGATATAAATAATATTTGCGTAAACCTGGTCAAAGTTTCCAAAGTTCGACTTCTAAAAAAATTATATGCATTGCATTATCGAGTGGGTGGAATATCTCTTTCCCCCTCTCAGCATCTGATGCACCACTCAGCCTTATCAGGGCTCCTCTATCTCTCTCAAACTTTATATCTCCCTGGTTCACACATACACATGTCTCGCTCGTGCTACATAGACCCATCAAACACTCTCCACCCTTGTTCTCTCTCTATGTGACACGCACCCCCCTGAGTACCATAATCCCGCACTCCATCATACCCTACAAAAAAATACACTTCCGTGATGATACGTGTTTGTCACAGTAGGTCGCGTTTTTTGTCATGCATGTACATCCATGATGATTTTATGACAGAATCAAGATAGTCATACCTGTGCTATCGTAGAAGTGTTCCATGACTTTACCAAAATTATCATCACCAAAGTGTCCACTTCCATGACGATAAATCGCGCGTCACAGAAGTGCTTTTGTCAAGGGTGACCGACATGTGGCATCCACCGTAACGGAATGATGTCACCCGTCCATTGGAGGAGACATGCCTATGATAAGTCGACATGTGGCTGGGCCCAACAGAGGCCCATATAGGTTAAAAAGGTCGACCCAGTCAAAGGCCCGTAGTACTTACTTAGGTACTAGTGGGCCAGCCCAATAATGGCCTGCTTAATAAAGGCCCATTTATGGCCGGAAGCCAGATCTGGACCGTTAATTGTTCACTGAATATTTGGGCCCATTTACGGCCCGAAGCTAGATCTGGCCCGTTAATTGTTTGCCGAATATTTGGGCCCAATTACAGCCCAGTGACTTTCGGCCTGTTAGAGGCCCGATGTAGATATGGGCCCATTTCAGCCCGGTGTGACTTTTGACCTGGGAATGGCCCGTGCTGCCAATGGGCCATATATGGACCGACGGGACATCGGGCCCACTAATCACCCGTGATAAAGGTGGCAACAGTTAAACCCAACGTGACTTTGGGTCTGTTAAAGGCCCGTCGCATAATTCGGCCCGTTGATGCCTGTACTAAGCTTGCAGCCTCTTAAAGGCCCGTGATATCAATGGGCCAACTAAGGCCCGAGATATGTTTTGGCCTGGTAACAACCCATGACCTAACTGGGCCCAAAATGGCCCGTTCTACATTTCAGCCTGCTGAAGGCCCGTCGACGACTAGTGAAAATTGAGGCCCAACATGCATTTTGGCCTGCTAAAGGCCCATTGTTTCATCTGGGCCGTAAGAGGCCAGTACAATATTCAACCTATTAATGGCCCAACGCTACCTATGCCAAACTAAGTGTTGGGTCCACAATAGGCCCAACTAAAATATAGGTCGGTGTCAGTTGTGGGTCTGGCGCAAAGTGTGAAGGCCCTAGTCATTCGGGCCCAAGAAATACGCAGGCCGATCCAATTGTGGCCCGCTAAAAACTAGGCCCGTTAGAGTCGAATGTGTCGGCCCGGTCGACTACCTCTGATTTCTTTTCCAGATAGCGAATGATGGCAGTAACTAGTAGGAATTAAGAACAAACCTACTCTATACAATAAAGAAATTACGGCATAGTAACTAAGAATAAACCTACACTATACAATAAAGGATTTAAGGTATATTACATCCACTGGGCACCGAAGTTCGCCACCAGTGATCATAAAGCGCAACGAAGAAGCAGATTACAAAAACTGGGCACTATTGCAGCATAACAAAATAATAATGAACCGAGACCACTTCCAAGATAGTTCAAGAAAGGTTAGCCTTGTGGGGGAACTGTTGCGCAAGTTGCTGAGCAAGGCTGTGAGACCGGCCTAGCATGTCGGTCATAGCTTCCAGGTGTAGCTATTGATGAGGTTCTCATTGGTGTTCTCCGCAATCTTTCTTAGAGATAGGACTTCATGTCTAAGTTGAGTTGCAGATTGCCTTTTTGCTAGAACTTGGGACTGAAGAAGTCGAACTGATTTAGACAACAAATTCTGTGAGCTAGTCTGACTGGTAGTCTCAAGTAACTTGAACACTGCATCAAGACAAGACTTTGGGGTTGTCTCGCTATCTTCAAGATGGTTTGCCTTCTTTGCTGCAATATATGTTGGGTTTGTCTCACATCCTTCAGCAGACTTGTGCATGCCATCAGGCATATCACCCTGAAACAAAGCAAACAGATAATAGGTTTTGCACATGTATAAACAAAGATGATAACTGTGCTGTCAATTCCATCTAATTTCAAATTAGAAAATAAAGAGTATGTTCAAAATATCAATAGCATAATTTGGCATTGTTCATAATGCGGGGAGCTTCACCACACTACTGGATTACCATGTCAACATAACAAGCATAGATGAAGGGCAAAGAAAATCATTGTATCTATTTTGGTTAATGTGCATGGCATGTTGTTCATATCATCAACCACATTAGTAAGATAAAATAGGAGATGACAAGGTGCAAACGTGGGCTGCTTCACCACACACTGGATTATAGATCCACAAAAACAAGCATACATATAGGGAGTATTGAGTAATGTGCATGGTATGAATAAGGAATTTGGTTTTACAAGTAAAACTTAGAACTTACGGTTCTTGCGAACATGCATTTTGGTAGAAACAGCAAACTAAACAACAGTAAACAATAGGGAGTATGAGCAAATTAAACAGCAGTTGAGGATAAAGGCTTTCGAAGGACTAACTTACATTAACAGTTAACACCGACTTTATAATGCCCTTCACCATGTCAAGGGAAGGATAACTCAAGAATTTCAGCACAAAATCTTCTTCATAAGCATTGCCTATACTCTACATTTTGTAGAGAGTAATTATAGATATGATAATACTGGAAGGGATAGAGGATAATGAAGATAAGATGTAGATTGATGCTACATAATCAACTACCAATCCCTGGAAGTTCAAGCGTTACATGACAAAATGTACTGACAAGAGCAATGGGCTACACTTCTGCACTGGCATTGTCTGTGTATTCTAATTGTTGGTAAGATTAAATATAGATCTGATCTTTTTTAGTAAATGGTGGGCGACGGAGATAAGATGCAGAATGCTACACAATGAACCAATCCCTCTTCCCATAATACAAGAGTGTTTTGAACACTGGTGTACTGTACAAAATGTTCTTATATTGTGGGACGGATGGAGTAGCTGTTAATGTAAGTACAATGATAGATGACGTTCGGTCCATACAAGAGGATTATAGAGCTAAACCTCTTCAAAAGCATTGGGTCGATTCTAAATTTATGTAAGAGTCCATACAGATCTTATAATGACCACCAAATTGACGATTACGAGGCTAACATGTGCAGTGATGCTATATAATCAAACAGCTATGAAAGTAAGTATGGTCATACAGGGCAAGAGGTACTCACAAGAGAAATGCAGTGTGCAGTATAGTTGCAAGATTCTGTGGTCCCTTGAGAACGAATGTTCTTCTGCTAATAGTTTTTGTACAAGTGACACATCAAGGCAAATGCAGAAATGTAGTTCAAATTGTGATGTGCTAACATAGACAGTATCTTACACTGTAGCCGAGACCAATGTGTAACAAGATTATTCTAGTCACCGTTGGATAAATGTAGCATCGGAGACTTTATAGAAATTTCGTTTAGAGGCTTGCCATCGAAGTGCGCTTGCCTCAGGTAGGAACAATACTTCATCAATGAGTGCTTGAAAAGCGCAACCAACCCTTGCTCGTCTTCACTATCCAGTTTGCTCCTCGCCTATTTAAAAGAATGATATCTTGTGTCTTCTCTCAGCAGAAACATATGCAGTAATGGTCATGAATAACATTAGTACATTACTTACGTGTAAGTTGTGGAGGAAGACTAGAAATTGTTCTGTGTCTGCAGTATAATCTTTCCATGAAGGAAAGATGCGCACAAAGTTCCTGACAACAATATAAGCTTCGTCTTCTAAACTGGGAAGAAATGGAACAGGGGTCCTATTTGCTGCAATTAGGGCTCTCTCTGGTTCAAAAAGGGATTTGGCAACTGAATTTGGTGTACTCTTTGCTGGAATGGGGGTTTTGCATCGTAGAGATGGTGCTATGTCAACTGGCATAATCATACTGTTTGCTGCAGTTGGGGTCTGCTGAGTTGGGGCATCAGAAATGACCAGTGTAGTAGGGCTAGAGTCTGCTAGAGTTGGGGTGTTTTGTGGGTCAGGTGATATTGCAACTACACCTAATGGGCTATTTGATTTATCAGGTGCCACTACCTTTTCCAAATACTTTGCTTGTGCTCCTCCATGATCAGCAATCACCCTCTTCCTTTTGAACGTCTGATACACAAGAACAACATTTGAATGGATAAATATGGTATGATGACAGATGGAATATGTACTACTGAAAATGGATAGGCAGGGCGTATTCACATACACGATGTGTAAACTAAGCTAATGGCAGTTCAACAAAGTTGAAGCAATGCAAAGAATTAGTTGCAAGATATGTGGGACCAATGTAACCTTGGAAAGTTAGAGCAAGCACCTTGATGGGTGAATAAGATAGGGAATCTTCCTCTGACTCCTCCACTAGGGAGCTACATTGACTTAGGTCTCCCTCTAGCTCAGAATCACTGTTAGGATCATATTCTGAGCATGAATCTGTAGGTGGAGAGCGTTTGCATTGCATTGCATCCAGACTTGATTTCAGTCCCTTAATGCCAAGTTTGGCAGCCATGGCATTGTTCCGCTTTATTCTTTTCATGCGCGCAAACTCATAATCATTATGATGCTGTTCAGAATCTGAGATTCATGAAAACATAAAAGTAGTCAGATTGTCTATGGAATGCATTGCGGATTCAACTCGAAGAGTGTCTCCCTATAACCCCTGCATATGCAAAGTTCACCCCCAACCGTGCTGACTAGACAACACACAGAAATACAAACCCCTTATGTCTCTATAACAGGCAGACACACATTTTAGAACCGAAGTAGGAACATTAGAATCATATGAAATTCGTATTTGAACAAATAAACTAAGGAATTATGAGTGGCATAATGTTTAGCTTCAAGGGTGGAGTGTTGGTAGTGCGACACAAAGCAAGTAGGCAGATTGTATTCCAAGTAAAAGATCGAAACCTATGTAAAAGCTAGAAATGACACTTTCTTTCTATACAATGCAGTGTTCGTTGCCCATACATGATGGAAGAGATCACATAGAGAAATACTATTCACTCATGTCTACGGTTCCAGTATTTAGAAACAAGGTGGTCCACCTTAAAAGAATATTGACAACAAATATGACAAGGCAAGCATAGATGTAGTGAATCAATCATTTACTTGTGAGCTTACTAGGACAAGTATGCAGAATTGTAATAGCAATAAGAGACCATCCAAAATCTGAATCAAGAAGTTTGTCTTGCACTTATTGTTTGCAACTAATCGACGTGAACAATTGGATATTATATCGAATGAGTAAAAAAGACAAGTAAAATTTTCAACAAACCTGGCTTGCAGTAGTAATCTGGGTCAATGTCACTACGACCAACAATCCAAAATGACTAGTGTCTGTTCGGAGGGCCGGAATTTTGAAAACCCTGTGAACTTTAGAGATACTAAAGATTACCGATATACATCTGAACCATTAAGTGTAGGTAGCACTGAGCACACAACAAACCCTAATGACAATCCTGCCTAATGAGTAATGAATCAATTAGAAAATGGGTGATGAGGAGTGGTTGCTGAGTGTTGAGGACGTATCTCAGGATAAATCGGGTTGGCTTGGTGGGTGCTCCACGCCTGAGCCCTGAACGGACTGGGAAGGTAGGCACGGCGGCACACCCGGGCAGCGGTGACATTGTTGGGCGAGCGGCTCCTGACCTCCTATTAGTCCGACGTCTCCTCCTAGAGTCATGCCGTCCGGGGACGGCAAGTCCCCGGCTAGGCAGGCGGCTGGGGGCGAGTAGAGATCGGAAGCGTGCAACAGAACAAAAGGGAATCGGGGCCTGGGGCGACCCAAAATCCCAGGATGGGCCGGCCCACCGTGGGCACCCTGTAGAGATACAAACCCGAGCGGCGAACATGCATTTTTGAAACTAATTTAGGAACATTTAGCTGACCAATTAAACGACTCTGTTTTAATAATATCATATTCGTATTTGAACAACTAAGCTTGTTTAGCTTGATGGGTGGAGCAATGCTATTATGACATGAAGCACATATTCTGATCGTATAATGATCATAAAAGGGGAAACTCTAAGCATTATTTTTTAGCAAAAGAGGGTTTCCCCTCCGATTTCTATTAAAGAAACCATCACGGAACCAACATGATCAATTAAACCCTAAGCATGACCAATTAAACCGTATTATGATTGTGCCACGCAAGATTTGAAGATGCAAACCGGAGAAATGATATTTAGCATCCATTGTTTGCTTCAAACTAAGAACTAAATTCTAAGAGCTGAAAAGGAAGTAGAGTAACCAAGTTAAGATCTATTTTCTGGTTGAGATCAAAAAGTTGAGGACATATGAAGTACCACCTCTCTTGCGGCGTCGTGTAGGCATCGGGGGTGCGATGGTTGTCGGTGGCGTTGAAGCAGATCTACAGCGGTAGACGGGTGCATTGGGGGATAAGTCTCGTTGCAGTGGAAGAGAAGGTCGTGTGAGCGGCCCTGGCAAAGAGGACGAGGACGCCGATAAAGCAAGAGGATGCGATGCAAGGCTATTGGTCCGTCGCCTCGGATGAGAAACGTCCATCTCTAGCAGTGGACGACACGGTCTTGGTAGGCACTCCGGCATGGTGGAGGATGGTGGCGATGGATGTGGTGGAGGACAGCGGCGATGGATGGGGTGGAGGACGGCGGCGATGGATGGGGTGGCAGACGGAGGCGGGTGAGGGGATGGTGTTCTAGCACGGATGGTGTATGAATGGGAAATGGAGGGAGAGATACGGGGAACCATGTTTTTGGGATGCGCCTGTCTGAACCATGTTGGGGATAGGACGGTAATCTCGCACATTGCCAATATTTGCCGAGAGCGATTTTGGGCAATGAGAGGGTGGTTGGCGCCCATGGTTGGCGCCCACGGTGTATGAATGGGGCTGACAGGTAGGGCGGTTGTGTCACGTGTGAGTGAAGTTACAAACCTGCCCCTATTAAAAATATTTGCCTACATCGATTTCGGCCGAGTCGAGTTTGTTTTGCCGCCCACCGTGTATGAATGGGGAAATGGAGGGAGAAATAGAGGTCTTTCGGACGAGCTTGAATCAAATGTGTTTTGCTACCCATGTTTGGCGCCCACCATGTCGGAATGGGCTCAGAGGCAGTCGTGTCACGTCTAATGTAAGTTACTAACCTACGCCTATTTAGAGCAGTGGAAATCGGGCCGATGGATTGTCCGTGTAATGGGTAGACATTAATTTCCATCTCCCAAACACTTGGCTTCGGGCAGCCGACGTGGGAGTGGAAATTTTGCAGCTTCTTTCGAATTTTGGGACAATAAGCATCCATGTTTACCCTGGAAACTAAATTCGAATCATTCTATGTGTTTTTATATATCTTCAAAAGGACAACATAGATGTATTCCACTGTCATATATGAATATGTTTTCCAAATGCCGATACTCAAATTCAGAAGCTAGAATCCAGTTTAAGGTGAATTCGAATATTTGGAACACTTCATGTCCAACTCAAATGTCACACACAGCATAATGTGCACTCCCATTTAGATATGTACACAAGCGATGTATCAAGGTTCAAATACCGAGTCAATCAACCAAGAATGTACAGAACTAACAAACATATAAAAACTTATAGAGTATATGGATCAATAATATCAACTAACATACATAAGCCAGGCCGCTGTACTTTTTTTTGCTACAACGACATCCTTTTTTTAGCGAAGCTACTACAGCATCTTGGCCCTTTCCGATGCGTGCCACTTATGGTCCATCTATACTACTATTATTGCTGAATGCACATTCAGCCCGATTGGCATATTTGTAGGTCTGGCAGAGCAATCAAAATGAAATATCTCCGAGTCTTATCAATTAATACAGACTTGTGCTTAAATAAAATTACAAACCAAAAACCAAAAAACAATCATTACATGATCTCTAAAACAAATGGTTTGATTTATTACATGAACAAACAACACAAAGGTTATTCAACGATGGAAAGAACATTTCACCTGTGATTTTTCCTTAACAATGTGGTCAGTCTCAACTTGCTTCATTTTGAAATGCACCAAATATTTAATGGTTGTCTTGAGTACTGCTTGTGATTATGCCGTTTGCTTCCTCAACATGTCAACTTCATCTCTAAGTGCAGAAGCAGAATCTCTTTCTACCACTAGTTTAGCCTCTAGAGCATCACCAGTTGGCAATTCATAATGCATGATTGGGCCGGTGCCACTGCTGTGGGATGATACAATGTCCATGGGGACCTCGCTCTTCGATCTTGGGCTAACCTGTTTTGCCATTAAAGTTCTGATTGGATTCAGAAAAGTTGAAGTTAGCAAAACATCTCAACTGGGAGTTATAACAGCAAACCAGTTAAACAAACAAGGAATTGAAGAGTTTCAATTGGATGCTGAAAAGTAGTTATTAACATCATTGTAACCCGTTGTTGTAGCAGCAAAGCAGTTAAACAAACAAGTAGCTATTTATGTTCAGGAAAACAGGTAATTCTTGACGGTAAGTATCAAACACATAGATAGGCACAATATATAATAGGATTAATAGGCTGTGGCATTATGTAATCAGTAGCAAACTAAATTAAGCCAAGCAACGTAATTGAACAATTTTGCAATAAGTGGCTAACTAAAATTCTGAGAAGCAGGTAACTGAACTTAAGCTAGTTCTTTGAACAGGCAGACTACAACTTCTTTTTCGTTTACAAGGTTGTACGAAGGAGTCCATGGCATCATTTGCTTGGATACACTGTCCCAATACTTCTTTCTTCCCACACTGCATTGATAAGTCGAATGGTTAATCTGGTAAGATGGTGCGTCCTTGATATGTTATATGAGAACGTGTAGTCAGACTAGTTGAAGCCACACACATCACACTGGCTTTTACTGTATATTTCATGCGATTACTTTTGGCATATCGAGATCTAAGCAATCTACAATAGGATGAAAAGACTGGCATCCTTCACATTATTGGCGAACTTAGTTCATAGAAACAAGCAATTCAACCATTCTGTCGGTAAATCAAAACCGCCACTGGAATATTTATCACTACCCCAATCATACACGCAAAAGAGGCGACGCCACCATAGGGGTTGGTATGGGCGGCCGCCTTGGGTGGCTGGAAAGTGTGCACCTAGTTTGAGTCGTCCAGGTTAGCCCAGGCTAGTTTTGTTCGTCCCAACGCACAAGCATGCAATGTCAAAAATGAAGAAAAATGTTTCAATTCGGACGGGCCAATGACATAAGTGCAAGGCAGGCCCTATAGCAGGCTCGCGGCCCAAACAAGCGCCTCCCATATCGATCGATAGCAGAAAAAATCCCAATTCATTCGCTCCAGCCTCCAGTCTGGTTCGCTCCTAACCTAGCCGCCGCTGGACAGACCGACACAACACTTCCTCACACCCTCGTTGGAGGGCGGTCGCCAGGCTTCAAGAGAACGGAAGGACAAGAAGATGAAGATCCAACCCTGGGTGTAGCCTGCGCGGGAGGCAGCGATGGCAGCACGGGCATGGCATCGAGCTTGCACAAACGGACAGTCATAGCTTGCAAGATTAGCACGCGCAACAAGCAGGTACATCACATCCCTGATTATATCTAATTCAACTCTTCAATTTCTGGCCAATAGTTAAACCTGACGGTGTTGTAAAACTGCTTGTATGTAGGGAATCTACGAGAAAATGAAACCAATTTCTACTTATTTTATAACTCCCCAAATCAATACTGAACTGACTGAATCTGATATATCTAATCAAGTTTCCGGTGCAAACATACAAGCTCATGTTGTTCTTGATCCTGAAGTGTCTAATGAACAGACTGCTAATGAAGGATTTGATGCAAACATTTTACATGCTCCTGGTGATGAACATATAGTGTCTAATGAGGGATCTAATGCAAGAATTTTGCAAGCTCATTGAAGGATTTAGTGTCTAATGATGATCTACAATGTTGAGAGAGACATAGAGATTTGCAGGCATTGATTACAAGCAAATTATAGTGCATTTTCATAGCTTGAGGAAACGTTGAGGCCATCTACCAGAAAGTCCCCGTATCATGACAACATAGCATAAATACTTTTCTAATCTGTTGTTTGAAACTATTGGCATACTTGTGCACCTATAAGCTCACTACGGCTCTGCTTGCGCTTGGGATGTTCCATGTACAAGTCCATGTTACCACTTGCTTGGATGTGCAGGCCTTGTGCACCTTGCATCCCCCTCTGCATTTTTGACACGGCGAATGGTTGATCAAATAAGAGGAATCGACCTTGATGTTGTACCAGAGGACGGATACTTACAAGGTTATACGGGTGTGCAGGATGTGTACCAGATCCTGTAGCGCCGTCATGCTTCGCTAAAAAATTGATTTGCTTGTTTCAGATGATATCTCTAGAAGAAATAAGAGTTAAAGTCAGAGTTGCATAGGCGTGTAAGCTAAGAGAGCAGTGAAAGGATATCCAAACATCGTCAGAACAGTGCACAAGGGAGTGCTGTGTGGATACCTAGTTCGGGTTAGTGTTGGGCATGCTCGCCTAGCTAGAGTGCGGGTCACTTCAAAGCCGTTGAGGGTGATGCGCTGGCGTTGGCTGGCCGCGCACGGATGCAGATCTTGAGTGGTAGCGGAGCGCTATGGTGTGGTGGATGAGACCGTTGGTGAAGCCCCAACGGTCTCGGGGGGCGGAGGTGCGATGATGTGCTCGGTGAAGTAGCCCGGTGAGCTGGGAGACGATGTCAGTGAAGCGCACCTGATGCGGTGGAAGTCGGTGTCTGTGAGGCACGTCGGTTGCGGCGGCCGACGTTGTCAGTGGACCACCGGGTGCGGTGGACGAGGGCGTAGATGAGGTAGCTCCGGTGCGGTGGTGAAGCACGACCGTCGTCTTCGTCGTCGTCGTCTGGCACAGAGGTGGGGAAAGAGATGAGACGAGGGGCAATACGAACTTTGCTTGGGTTGGCAGCGAATTAGGGATTTGAGCAATCTGGGCGCGGAAGGGGACGGTGGAGAAGGGAGATTTTGCAGGGCTGGAATTGGGGCCGCCAGATATTTCAATCTGAAACGTGGAAGCACGAACTTATTTTTTCATCATCCTTTTTCTGGGGGGAGGGGGCGTGGGTGGCTGGGTGCTACGAGTCCGTCCGACACACGCGACCACCACGACACGACCCTGGTCTGCCTAGTGCGCCTACATTTGAGAATGCAAACGAATCTTCTTTCATTTGCAAACGAATCTGTATGTATTACCATGCCCATGTTTTCCTTGCAATAATTAGTCATTCGAAACGAGATACTCCCTCCGTTCACTTTTGTAAGTCGTTTCAGACAACTTAAAATAAACTATTTTGCACATTGTCTGAAATGTCTTCAAGGTCTTATAAAAGTGAACAGAGGGAGTACTATAAAATAATTAATGAGGTGTTATTTGAAAAAAAATGAAAAGGTATCCATCCACGGTATCCATGCTAACGTGGATTAGAGTGTGTGTCGCATAATTAGTTATTTGAATTAGAGTGTGTGTCACGTAGCGATCTCCAATTCTAACGTGGATTTTGCATTTCACTGTATCCACGCTACTTTTTTAATACAAATTCATATGTATATGATGAACACCATGGTAGTGAGAAAACTTTTGGATGGATTCAAACATATGACCTACAAAATAGCACAACAAATTGATTCAATGTCAACTTTTCGAAACCTAGTATGGCACGAATTTGAAATAATTACCCATATGCATGGTCCTCAGTTCAAATCTTACAATGTACACTGAATTGAAACATCGATATTAAGTCTCGTACTATCTACATTCAAATGTTGTTTTTAGCCCCCCCCCCTCACGCACACGCTACATACTTCCTCTATCGGTCAATCTTCCTCTCCTAACCACCTTAGGAAGCTAGCGGTTTCCAACACACGTTCATTCTTTCTCTCCTTGTTTCGATCCCTAACTCTCTCAACTACACAACCTCCTTTTTCCACTCTGTTACCAAATGTATTTACCTCACACACCCGCCATTGCACCCCATGCCGAGCTTTCGATCTCCCTCTCCCTCTCACCCTCTCATGCTAAATTAATACATGCATTGCCTATCTAGCCCCCCAATCTCTCGTGCGCACGCACGCACGTTGTCTATCTAGGTCACTCCCTCGAGACTGTCTCACTCTTTCTTCCGCACGGCGGGCCACACTCGCTCAATCTCGCTCTGTTTATCTGAGTCTCGTTTAACCTCGTTTTCTTTCACACACAAAATATATATGTCCCTGTTTCGGCCTCGATCGACACACTCTATACTCTCTCACGTGGATTTTCTATCTAGGTCAGTCCATCCAAGCCGCCTGTCGGTGTCTAAACCGGCGGATCTCGGGTAGGGGGTCCCGAACTGTGCGTCTAGGCAGATGGTAACAGGAGACAAGGGACACGCTCTTTTTACCCAGGTTCGGGCCCTCTCGGTGGAGGTAAAACCCTACTTCTGCTTGATTAATATTGATGGTATGGTTATTACAAGAGTTGATCTACCACGAGATCAGAGAGGCTAAACCCTAGAAGCTAGCCTATGGTATGATTGTTGTTCGTCCTACGGACTAAAACTCTCCGGCTTATATAGACACCAGAGAGGGCTAGGGTTACACAGAGTCGGTTACAATGGGAGAAGATCTTCATATCGTATCGCCAAGCTTGCCTTCCACGCCAAGGAAAGTCCCTATCCGGACACGGGACGGAGTCTTCAATCTTGTATCTTCATAGTCCAGGAGTCCGGCCAGCCGGACACCCCCTAATCCAAGACTCCCTCAGTAGCCCCCGAACCAGGCTTCAATGACGACGAGTCCGGTGCACAAATTGTCTTCGGCATTGCAAGGCGGGTTCTTCTCCAGCTCCATGTACTTGTAGAATAGTGTCCGTCTTCTGATAAATGCTTCGCTCCTTGGCTTCCACGCCCAATAAAGGCCATTTTCCATGTGTCGAACGAATGCGAAAATCCAGGGTATTTTTGCATTTCCCCCCCTAGCGACTCATATAAGCCGTCTATAAAAAGAGACGGGGATCTAGATCTGAACCACACCATCTCCCCTTCGCAAGCTTTCATCGGAGCCCTTCTGACCAAAAAATCCATTCCATCATGGACAGCCGACGCGGTTCCTCCTCTCACGCTCCCAGCCCCAAGCCTGGGGATTAGGAGAGATGCTCCGTCCCGCATGGTGAACACGTAGTGCTTCAATCCAAGGGGCTCCTTCCCCCAGCATATATGGTCCCAGTTCGAGCCGGGATCGCCACTTATAGCGGCGGAGAGCAAGCAGAGAGCATCCCCCATCCCTCTCGAGGAGAGCGGGTATGCCTAGTCCCTTATTTAATAAGAGGACTCGGATTTCCAATTCATCCGTTTATCCGAGGGTTGCTGGAGTTCTACGGCCTCCAGCTACACCACCTCACGCCTGCCTCCATTCTGCACATTGCGGGCTTCGTGGCCCTCTGCGAACCGTTTTTGGGCGTTGAGGCCCATTTCGCGTTGTGGAAAAGGTTGTTCTGCCTCATGCCCCGTTCTCAGGAGGGGTCTATTTATCAAGTGGGCGGAGCCGAACTATGGCGCATCGCTGGGACCGAATATCTATCCAGTACCCCAAAGAGGACGTCCGAGGACTGGCCCTCGGAGTGGTTCTATATAGATGACGTCCCCCTGCCAGACCCTGTACGGATCGTCCTCCCTGAGTTCAATAATGCTCCATTGAAGAAGCGCCTGAGCTGACGCCTGCGGAATCCTCAGAGGGAAACTGACAGGGACGTCCTTTACCTGATGAGCCGGATAAGGTTGTTGGCTCATTCCGGACTGACCATGATCAAGGTCATGGCCATATGCATTACGCGAGGGGTGCAACCGCTTTAATACAGAGGCCACCCCATGTGGGATTTCAATGGGGAGGATGACACCACCCGGTGCGGTCGTAAGGCCCAGATTCGGCCGCCACCTTAACGAGAATTTTATCCGCTTTGTACAAGGGAGAAGAAGAGGAATTCCTCCATGCCAACCCGGAGGGCAGATTCTCCATGTACAATCCTCCAAGTTGGGTAAGCGAACAATTTCACTTATCTACCCACTTTCGAAATTCCCATAATCGAATATTCAGTCTGGTGATATTAACGCAAGAGTTACGCTAGACGGTGAAGGAGATCAACAGCGCTCCCCCACAGCCCGAGGACCCAGAATGGTCCCTCGATCCGGATTCCCAAGAGGATCCGGACTTATGTGTGGAGTTAATTGATGGGGTGTTTCATCAATTGAGTAAGGACAACACCTTAGTGGCCATTACGGCCGACTATCCCGGATTAATTCCAGCCTCAAAGGTAGCCAAGACCGAAGTCCTGGTACTTTGAAGGAGATCCATTCATGTCTTATTTTGAATGCTGTAAACCAATAGTGTTTTGTTTTGCAGGGGAAATCCTTGAGGCGGAGTGCTGGGCCCGCGGTGGGCAGCCAACAAGGGCCGCTAAAGCCAGGCGGGCAAAAAAGAAGTGCAGACCAGATCGAGAATCCGGTGCAAGGGTACGGCGTGCGAATTTCACGCCTAGGGTCTATGCCCATAAGTCATTTTAACGCCCATGTTCTTCTTAGGAAGAAGAGAGCCCGTCGGACTATATCCACCGGCTAGACTTCAAGGCCGGGTCCGCAAGCGGAGGAGGACACAGGGCGCGCATCGGGCGCTCCTCCGATAGAGGATGCAGATGGGCTATCTGCCACCAATTCAGAGGTGGAGAGTGCCATGACCCATAGGCATCGCCGGACTGTTCTTCAGGACGCATGTTTTTCTCCAGAGGCGTTAAACGCCTTTAATACAGGAGATGCGTACCTCCGTGCCGCTCAAAATGGTCTAGCCAGGGCCACGGAGCAGTATGTAAAAGACATACGGGTGAGTAAATCTGATAGTTATATATGTCAGTAGCCCCCGGGACTTGAAATAGTTAAGATAATTGTTTTAAGTATCATATGTTATGCAGGGTCTTATAGAGAAGAACACGCAACTGTCTAAAGAGTTGGCGGATTGCAAGGCCCAAGTCGAGGCCGCACTTGCCGTTTCGGCTATTGGCAAGGAGACCCCCTCAGGTAATGTATGCTCCCAAAAATAATTCCATTGCGAAGTGCGGCATGTGTGCAATGCTGACGATAACAATGCAGATGAGGCCGGAGTAAAATCCGGACAAGCAACAACTCCTACGCCAGTTAAAGGCTGGCGAGAGCGTGCTGACAAGGGTGAGGCAAGAGAAGAACAAACTTCAAGACGGCAATACCCAACTGGGCGAGGAACTAAAGGATGTTCGTATCCAGCTTTTTGCTTCCCTAAAGGAAAATCAGCGACTTCGACGCGGCATTTTTAGTAAGTGCTTGAGTGAATTCTCGAAAAAAAATCGGCGAAGAAATCGATTGACAGAGCTATGTCTGTAGGTCTGCTGACAGGTCATCCTGCGGAGGAAATGCCCGGTTCAACGGGAGACCTTGTTCCCGAGCTGTTGCAACTGCACAAACGAATACGGCAGGCAATGCAGAGCGTCGTTCAGGCTATGTGGCCAGCCCTCTCCATCCTCCAAGACCTTGGGGACCTTGCAAAGAAGTTGGAGGGAGTGCGGCAGCGCTTCCGGTTGTGGAAGATATCGGCCTGCCGTCAAGGTGCCAGGGAGGCCTGGGCCATGGTGAAGAGGCGATACACGAAGGCTGACCCAAACCACATGGCCGAGGTCGGCCCTATGGGTCCTGACGAAAATGAGATCCCTATCAGCTTAGTATATGGCCAGGTAGAGCTGGCTGCGAAGTATTCCCAACAGGACTGTAAATTAGACCGCGTGTTGGATGGTATTGAAGAAGAGTATACCGAGTCAGATTGACTTTGTAATTTAAAATGACATGAAAAATGCCTTCTAGCCGGATTGTAGATCATTTGTCATTGCGGACCTTTTCGCTTCGACCTCTGGACCCTATAGTCCGGAGTGTGTCCGAATACCTTTTTATTATGTAAGAATTGGGGCATGCATGGAGACAAGGTGTAGGGGTCATAATTGCTTTAGCAGACAAGTGCACAACTAGTAATGTTATATTACATGGTTAGTAAGAAACATCTTCCAGGGAGAATAGTTCCGTTAGGGGTTCCTTTCCCTGGGAGGCATGCCCTAAAGTGCATGTCCGGACTGCTAAAAAGAGCAGAAAAGCATCTGGGGGCAGATAAATAAACAAGAAAAATCATCTTTTATTTCACCGACCGAATATTCCCTTAAGAATGCTAGCTTTCGGCTTCACTCAGTCTGAGGTACACATCCGGCTGACCCGGCAGTAACAATCGCAGAGGTGCTCCCTTTACCACCTAGCCAAACAAACGGGAATGTAGGGGTAAGCACAGGAGCCAGGCAACCCAGCTTGGCCAAAACTTAAGTCATATAGATGCATATAATGGTGTATAAAAGGTTCACGCGGAAGTGTCACGCATGTTTTGGGCATGAGGCCCGTTTTATGTAAACTTCTTATAAAGAAGTCCCCGGGTATGATGAGCGCGGGTGGCGCGTCAAGTATGTGCGAACAATGCGCAAGCAAGCCCCTAAGGGCTTGGGAGAAGAAAAAGGGGAGGGAGAAGGAGAGAAATGCCAGACAGCTTAATGTGAAAAATAAAATAAAAAGGGGACAGAGGAAGAAGACGAACACGGAGTCCGGCGCTAGGCGTAGAATCTTCGTAGGCGTGCTGCGTTCCATGGGTTCGGCTCGAGTCGGTTGTCCGATGCATTTCGCAGACGGTACGCTCCATCAGTCAGTACTTGGTCGATTATGAAGGGACCCTCCCATTTGGGCTTTAGTTTGTCCTTTTTCTTGTCCGGCAGGCGTAGAACTAGTTCACCAATGTTGTAAGTTTTGGCCCGTACTTCTCTGCTTTGATATCTTCGAGCCTGCTGTTGATAGAATGCGGAACGAGCTTTTGCCACGTCGCGCTCCTCCTCCAATGCGTCCAAGCTGTCCTGCCGATCGAGCTCGACTTCTCTTTCTTTGTACATGCGCACTCGAGGTGAGTCATGTATTATGTCGCAGGACAGAACTGCCTCTGCGCCGTATACCATAAAAAATGGCATGAATCCAGTAGTGCGATTCGGCGTGGTCCGCAGCCCCCAGAGTACGGAGTCAAGCTCCTCTACCCAGTGCGTGTTTGATTCCTTGAGGGATTGCACTAGTCTAGGTTTGATGCCGCTCATAATAAGACCATTGGCTCGTTCGACTTGACCGTTAGTTTGTGGGTGATAGACTGAAGCGTAGTCGAGCTTGATGCCCATGTTTTTGCACCGGAGTTTAACTTCATCGGCGGTAAAGTTTGTGCTGTTGTCAGTTATGATGCTGTGGGGGACGCCATAACGGTGTACAACCCCGGATATGAAGTCTATCACTGGTCCGGATTCGGCCGTGTTTACAGGCTTTGCCTCTATCCATTTGGTGAATTTGTCCACCATAACCAGTAGATATTTTTTCTTGTGGGTTCCTCCTTTAAGGGGTCCAACCATGTCAAGCCCCCAGACTGCAAAAGGTCAGGTAATGGGTATGGTTTGTGGGGCAGTAGGCGGCATGTGGCTTTTATTAGCAAATAATTGGCAACCGACGCATCGCTGCACTAAATCCTGAGCGTCTGCCCGGGACATTGGCCAATAAAATCCGGTACGGAAGGCCTTGCTTACGAGGGCCCGGGCTGCGGCGTGGTGCCCGCCGAGTCCGACATGAATTTTAGCCAGAAGGTTTCGCCCTTCCTCTTCAGAGATACACCTTTGAAGGACTCCGGTTGTGCTTTTCTTATAAAGCTCTCCCTCGTGGACTTTGTAGGCTTTAGATCGCTGCACTATGCAGCGGGCCTCGTTTTGGTCCTCAGGAAGTTCCTGCCTAGTCAGGTAGGCTAGGAATGGTTCTGTCCACGGGGCAATGACTGCCATTATTGTGTGGGCTGACGGTGTTGTTTCATTGGCGGAGCCACCAACTGTGTCAGAGTGTTCGGTGAGAGGTAGTGTGGTCGTGTCCGGGCTATTGTTTCCGGACTCTCCCTCCCATGATACGGATGGCTTGAACAGCCTTTCAAGGAAGATGTTGGGAGGGACGGCATCGTGCTTGGCGCCAATGCGTGCCAACACGTCTGCTGCCTGGTTGTTCTCCCGGGCTATGTGATGGAATTCGAGCCCCTCAAACCGAGCTAACATTTTTAAGATGGCATTACGATAAGCTGCCATTTTCGGATCCTTGGCGTCAAAGTCTTCATTTATTTGGGATATCGCGAGGTTTGAATCCCCGCGGACCTCTAGGTGCTGAATGCCCATGGAGACTGCCATCCGGAGACCATGTAGGAGGGCCTTGTATTCGGCTGCGTTGTTGGAATCCGTGTACATTATTTGAAGTATGTATTGTACTGTATCTCCGGTTGGGGACGTCAGAACGATGCCATCCCCCAGGCCAGCCAACATTTTGGAGCCGTCGAAGTGCATGATCCAGTTGGAGTATGCGCCGTACTCTTTAGGGAGCTCGGCTTCAGTCCATTCAGCGATGAAGTCGGCCAAAACCTGCGACTTAATAGCTCGCCTTGGCTTGTAAGTTATGTCGAATGGGAGGAGCTTGATGGCCCATTTGGCAATCCGACCCGTTGCGTCGCGGTTATTTATAATATCATTAAGGGGTACTTTGGATTCCACTGTTATTGAACACTCTTGAAAATAGTGTCGCAGCTTCCGGGATGCCATGAACACCGCGTATGCTATTTTTTGATAATGCGGGTACCGTGACTTGCATGGGGTTAGGACAGTGGACACGTAGCAAACTGGTTTTTGGAGAGGGAGCTTGTGTCCATCCGTTTCTCGTTCAACGACGAGCACCGCGCTTACAACTTGATGGGTTGCCGTGATGTATAATAGCATTGGTTCGCTTGAGTCCGGCCGTGGCGGCATCCGTCCACTCGAAGTGTTCGGTGCGCCGCAGGAGGCGATAAAGGGGTAATGCCTTTTCTCCCAAGCGGGAGATAAAGCGGCTTAGAGCCGCCACGCATCCTGTCAATTTTTGTATTTGTTTGATGTCTTTTGGGTTATCCAATTGTGACAGAGCTTGGATCTTGGCTGGGTTTGCTTCAATTCCTCTACCGGATACGATGAAGCCCAAGAGCTTTCCGGCTGGTACGCCGAAGACGCATTTTTCCGGGTTGAGCTTAATGTCATATGTTCGGAGTTTGTCAAACGTGAGCCTCAAGTCGTCTACTAGAGTATCGACGTGTTTGGTTTTGACGACCACGTCATCTACGTATGCTTCAACTGTTTTGCCGATCTGGTTGGCCAGACATGTCTGAATCATGCGCTGATATGTTGCGCCGGCGTTTTTGAGCCCGAAGGGCATCGTGTTGAAGCAGAATGGGCCGTATGGGGTGATGAATGCCGTTGCGGCTTGGTCTGATTCTGCCATTCTGCCATCTTGATTTGGTGGTAGCCAGAGTATGCATCGAGGAAACACAATGAGTCGTGTCCTGCGGTGGCGTCGATGATTTGATCAATTCGGGGGAGCGGGAAAGGATCCTTTGGGCAGGCCTTATTTAGGTCTTTGAAATCGACACATAGGTGCCAGATTTGTCCTTCTTTTGTACCATCACCAGGTTTGCTAGCCAGTCCGGATGTTTTATATCTCTGATGAATCCGGCTTCCAGTAGTTTTGCTAGCTCCTCTCCCATGGATTGTCTCTTGGGTTCGGAGAAACGCCGAAGAGTCTGCTTAACGGGCTTAAACCCTTTTATGATGTTCAGGCTGTGCTGAGCTAGCCTGCATGGGATTCCTGGCATGTCTGAAGGGTGCCAGGCAAAAATGTCCCAATTTTCTCGCAGGAATTTTCTGAGTGCGGCATCGACATCGGGTTTTAGTTGTGCCCTGATGGAGGCCGTTTTTGTGGGGTCCGTTGGATGGACTTGGAATTTGACTATTTCGTCCACTGGTTTGAAAGAGGTGGACTTGGATCTCTTATCTAGTATCACATCATCCCTGTCCACCGTGGAGCGCAACGCAGTTAGTTCCTCTGCCGCTAGGGCTTCGGATAATGCCTCCAGGGCCAATGCGGCTGTCTTGTTTTCGGCGCGGAGCGCTGTGTCCGGATCACTTGCAAGAGTGATGATTCCGTTGGGTCCGGGCATTTTGAGCTTCATGTACCCATAATGGGGTATGGCTTGAAAAATTGTAAATGCTTCTCGCCCTAGCGGAGCGTGGTATCCGCTGCTGAACGGGGCCACTTGAAATGTGACCTCCTCGGATCTATAATTATCCGACGTGCCGAACACCACATCCAGTGTGAGTTTCCTTGAACAGCACGCTTCCCGGCTTGGTATTATTCCTCTGAAGGTTGTGTTGCTTCGCTCAATGCGGCTCCTGTCTATTTCCATTTTTCGCAGGGTTTCCTCGTAGATGAGGTTAAGTCCGCTGCCGTCGTCCATGAGTACCTTTGTAAGTCAGAAGCCGTCCACTATCGAACTGAGGACCAATGCGGCTGGTGCTCGGGCTGTCCGGAATTTAGGTTCGTCACTGGCATTAAAAGTAATAGCCGTGTCACTCCATGGGTTTATTGTTGCTACTTGGTAGACTTCGGTAAGGTTGCGTAGGGTTCGTTTCCTCGCATTGTTTGATGCAAAGGTCTCGAAGACTGTCGACACCGTACTAGCGTTTCTAGGGTGGTGTTCTTCGGATTCTAGAGTTAGAAGCTCCTCGCCACTTCTGGCCACCTACCGGAGTATCCAACATGCTCTAAGGCTGTGAGTTGGTGTGACTTCCCCTGAACTGTGAATTTTACAGGTTCCATCGAGCCATCCCTCCAGTACAGTCCCATACCCTATAGAGGGTTTTTGTTTTTTGATGTTTGGCTCAGGTGCCTGGCGATGATGCGCCCTTTTGTTTCGGACTCGTGTTGTATTCAGGGCTGGATTGTCCCAGAATTTATCTTCGGTTTTCCAAACGCTTTCTGTCGCACAGTACTTTCATACTATGGATGTCAAGTCGGCGAAGCGTGTAATTTTGCGGTGACTTATGGCGTTGAGGATTTCGATGTCCGTGCAGTTGTTACAGAAGAATGAAATTGCTTCTTCCTCACGACAGTCCTTTATCCTGTTCATAACCAGGAGGAATCTGGCCCAATAGTGGTGTACTGTTTCCCCGGGCACTTGCCGTATTTCGGATAAATCCCTTATAGTTGGGTGGGCAGGTGGATTTAAATCCGGAACCTTGCCCGATAAAAGATTCAGGGGCCAAGAAGTTTCCGAATTTAGAAGCTTGCTTTCTTGGACATTATTCAATGAATCAGGCCTGCTGCCTGACTTTAGGTTCAGGACTTGGGCAACATCGTCCCCTCCGCGGGTATCCGGCTTGGAGGGGTCAGGAATCCGGACACATATGGTCCTTAGAGCGGGCGAAGATGCGCTGCATTGTTCTTCCACCACTTCAACATGGTGGGTGACCTGGGGAGAGTCGATCTCTCTCTGATCGGGTTTAAGCCCAATCTGGCCGTAATCTGTAGCGACTCCCAGGGCGGCGATGCGATCCAGGAGCTCATTCAAGGAAGAGAGATCCGTCGGATTTAACTGCTCGGCGAGTTCTGAGCTGATGTGAAGATTGCTTTCGATGGCCTCAGAGGTCATCGTCGGCGCGGCGGCCGAACATGCGGTCATCAAAAACCTGCCTAGCCGGAGAGTTTGACCGACGGCCAAAGCTCCTTTAGCGACATCACCGTCTTTAAAGACGGGGTGCGACATCGTTCCTAACGGTGACGACACAGAGGAACTCTCAATGAAAGCACCAATGTCGGTGTCAAAACCGGCGGATCTAGGGTAGGTTGTCCCGAACTATGCGTCTAGGCGGATGGTAACAGGAGACAAGGGACACGATGTTTTTACCCAGGTTCGGGCCCTCTCGGTGGAGGTAAAACCCTACTCCTGCTTGATTAATATTGATGGTATGGGTATTACAAGAGTTGATCTACCACGAGATCAGAGAGGCTAAACCCTAGAAGCTAGCCTATGGTATGATTGTTGTTTGTCCTACGGACTAGAACTCTCCGGCTTATATAGACACCGAAGTGGGCTAGGGTTACACAGAGTCGGTTACAATGGTAGAATATCTTCATATCATATCACCAAGCTTGCCTTCCACGCCAAGGGAAGTCCCTATCCGGACACGGGATGGAGTCTTCAATCTTGTATCTTCATAGTCCGGGAGTCCGGCCAAAGGTCATAGTCCGGCCAGCCGGACACCCCCTAATCCAGGACTCCCTCACCGCCCCCACTCTTTCGACCTCATGGCGGGCCATGCTCACTCAATCTCTCTCTCTCTCTCTCTCTCTCTCTCTCTTTGTATGTCTCGATTGACCTTGCTCTTTCTCGGACAAAAACGATATATCACCATGTTTGAGCCCAATTCGACCTATTCACATTGTATACTCTCTCACACACATTGTCTATCTAGGTCACTCTCTCCAACCCGTCTCAGTCTTTCGATCGCACGACGACCCTATGTGATCGATTGACCTTGCTTTCTCCCACGCACAAAATATATCTACACATCTGTGACTGGATCATCTCTCAAGCTCTATCTTACAGCCCGCACCCTTGCCAAAAGCTCAATCGGACAATATCTCTCCAGAGCATATATATATATATATATGTTCAATGAATGTCGGACCACACTCACATTGTCTCTCTATCTATATGTCTCTCGATTGACCTCGCTTTCTCACACTGTATCTTCCACGCATTGAAGCTACCTCTCCATCCCTCACAAAGCCGGAGCTATTTACATTGCGAGGGGCACTCCAACCTTGGATTAATTTGTGTAGGCATTTATTCCAGTCGGTTTAGATTATATTTTCGTAGCATTCGGCCCACAACTACACCAAACACCGTTGCAACCCCCGCGACTCCCCTAGTTAATTTCCCTCTGGCTCGGTCATCGCTCTCTCGCACGTCCTTTCTCTCCTTCAACATCGCACCATGGTATTATTGCAAAACACTCAGTTGTTCTCTTTAATTATTATAAATAAGCTACAAAACTACACACCGATAGTTCACTTGGAATAGAACAAATTTCGACCCACAAATTAAAGTGCTACAAACTACACACCGAGGGGCCCACATGCCATGAAACAAATTTGGGCCCATATACAAATTAAAAAAATAAAGGACGTGGATGGAACATGCGACCAGGGCCTTCAAGCCGCACGTCAATAGGCAACATACGTAGAACATCAATGTTTGTTGTGTTGGGGAACGTAGTAATTTCAAAAAAAAACAATTCCTACGCACACGCAAGATCATGGTGATGCATAGCAACGAGAGGGGAGAGTGTGTCCATGTACCCTCGTAGACCGAAAGCGGAAGCGTTATGACAATGCGGTTGATGTAGTCGTACGTCTTCAGGATCCGACCGATCCAAGCACCGAACGTACGGCACCTCCGAGTTCAGCACACGTTCAGCTCGATGACGATCCCCGGACTCCGATCCAGCAGGGTGTCGGGGATGAGTTCCGTCAGCACGACGGCATGGTGATGATGATGATGTTCTACCGATGCAGGGCTTCGCCTAAGCACTGCAACGATATGACCGAGGTGGAATATGGTGGAGGGGGGCACCGCACACGGCTAAGGAACAATCACGATGATCAACTTGTGTGTCTAGAGGTGCCCCCTTGCCCCCATATATAAAGGAGCAAGGGGGGAGGCCAGCCGGCCCTAGGGGGTGCGCCAAGGAGGGGGGAGTCCTCCTCCTAGTGGGAGTAGGACTCCCCTTTCCTAGTCCAACTAGGAAGGAGGAAGGGGGATGGAAAGAGACGGAGAGGTAGAGGGAAAGAGGGGCCACGCCCCCCTCCCCTTGTCCAATTCGGACTCCCCATGGGAGGGGGCGCGCCACCTCCTGGGCTGCTGCCCTCTCTCTCCCCTCAGGCCCACTAAGGCCCAATACTTCCTCGGGGGGTTCCGGTAACCCCTTCGGCACTCCGGTTTTCTCCGAAATCACCCGGAACACTTCCGGTGTCCGAATATGGTCGTCCAATATATCAATCTTTATGTCTAGACCATTTCGAGACTCCTCGTCATGTCCGGGATCACATCCGGGACTCCGAACAACCTTCGGTACATCAAAACATATAAACTCATAATAAAACTATCATCGTAACTTTAAGCGTGCGGACCCTACGGGTTCGAGAACTATGTAGACATGACCTAGAACTGTTTCGGGTCAATAACCAATAGCGGAACCTGGATTCTCATATTGGCTCCTACATATTCTATGAAGATTTTTGTCGGTCAAACCGCATAACAACATACGTTGTTCCCTTTGTCATCGGTGTCGTGGAATTAACACGCCAGATGTCCTTAGTGTCAGGACTTAGTCGCGAGGCCAACGCATCTATGTGGTAGCTTGAGAGGGGTTGATCGGGATGAGAGATGCAACACACATGACAAGGATTTAGACAGCTTCGGGCCCCGGGAAACATCATCCGGTAACAACCCTACATGTTGTTTGTGGCTAGGTCTCATTATGCTCATGAGAAGAGTCGCCGTAAGCCGGCTCCCCCTTTGTGTCTAGCCCTAGATATTGTTTCTTGTTGCTTGTCCCTCTTTGGGGAGCCCTGCCCCTCCTTATATAAGTTAGAGGGGCGGGTTACATATGGAGTCCTAGTAGGACTAGCCTATCTTGTACTACAAGCTGGATATAAGTCCGGGTCTTGATTCCTTGTAAGGGAGAAACTCCTTACGCCTTTCCTCTTAAGCCGACCTATTATAACGTAAGCCAGCCTTCTGGGCCTTGAGCCTCCTGGGCCCCCGGGTCTTGTCGCTCCTCTGATCCGCTTGCCGGGTCACCCATAAGTCGCCAGGATCGGGCGGGTCACTAGTGTGTTGTCCAGTCAGGGCGGGTCATTAGTGAGTCGCCAAGTCCGGCCGGGTTATCCCTTGCGTCCGGGTTACACCGCGGGGTATATCTCCGACATTAGCCCCCAAGTTTAGCTTGGATTTATCCATGGTAAACTTATGCTAGAAAATAAACACAAGAACAAATTTGACAGGTTGTGCTCCGGGTTAAGAATTCTTGTAAACCGGCACCTGAACATCCTTATGTCCTTGTCATTTCCTTCTTCTAGAAGATCTGGGTCAATAGACCAGCTTCACAATCAATTTGCCTGTAGAAGAAATACTGTAAACAAATAATCCATCTGAATCGGTTCCAAAGCACCGGCTTAAAATTATAGGTCTTGAAATACTCATCTGATTTCAACTGGCTTAAAGGTATAGATCTTGCCGAGTTATAATTTCCAAAATCTCTGGGTTATAAAAACGGATACTTCCTGGTCATGATTGTTTCCAACGCCGGTTCATGATTGTTGCCAATGTCGGTTCATGATTATTGATGACACCGGGTTATGATTGTTGCAGACACCGGGTCATAATGATTGGTGATGCCGGGTCAATCTGGTTTGCTCAAAACTGAAAATTGGAAGATATTTCTCCCTTATATCCATATTACCTGTAGCCCCCAAGTACCGGGTTGTCATGCTTGCAGCAACCTGGGACTTGAAATTGCCTTATGCTCATAAAAACTTCAACCAGTGTAGCCCCCAAGGGCCGGGTCATTATGCAATAATGAGCAGGGACTTTGTAAATATTATTATGTAAACTTGAACAGCAATGTGTAGCCCTCAAAGGCCGGCTTAGTAAGATAATACTAAACTGGGACTTTATATATACTTCATTGATAATAACATCATATGATGTAATCTCCACCACGGGGCTTGAACCCACGTCCACAAGGTTAAGAGCTTTGTGCTTTACCAACTGAGCAATGGATCCTTCAATATAATGGATTTAAAACTTATGTACCTTGAACTGTTGACAGGAGCAATTGGTAGCCCCCAAGGACCGGCTCATTACGATGTGATGAGTCGGGTCTCCTATAAGGTGAGCAAACAATGAGTTTGCATTAGCCCCCAAGTGTCATGGTGCATGCTTGCAGCGACATGAGACTTGCATATTTGATATAACCTCAATTTGAATAATGTAGCCCCCAAGTGCCGGGTCGTAAGCCTGCAGCGACTCGGGACTATTCCTTCCATTGTAGAATAAATCATATCCTTTGATAAAATAATAGCCATTGCACTAAAGCGACTTTGAAAACCTCAATAATACTGGTTTATTGATAATCACAATAGAAATCCAACCATGTTGGCTATTAAGATTTGAATAATATAACCCGGTATGAAAACCTCAATCATTCAATATCATCATGAAAATCCAGCCAGTTTTGGCTATTAAAAATTTGAATACCTCATCGGTTGATCAGTAAACCCGGAGTTTAAATACCCGAAATTTTTATAACCCGGCGGCTTATGGCCTTTGAGAAAAATCCAGAACGGATAATTATTTTGAAGCATCTCTCTAGAATTTGGTAATGAGCTTGAACTTAATCATTTATATGTCATATTTCTGCAAATCCTGCAAAGAGTTTAAACAACATTTGCCCTGGCGACTTAACGCCAAAAGCCAGGGCGGGTAACCACCCAAATGTAGTCTTATCCTGCACACAAATAGATCACAAGATCCCTATGATCCTTTGAATGATACCGCCGATTTATGTGACCCGGACAGTGAAGTTGATTTTGTAAGAGCCGGCACATATGATATTTGTGACAACTCAAATATTTGCGATTGTATAAAAACAGATAAATTTTTTTGAGGCTTCTGATTCGAATACGATCAGTAAACCGTTCCAAAGGGGTTAAGCTAAGATTCAGATACGATCATATAGCCCCCAGTGGCATTGGCGTTGCCAATCAAAGTGGGTATCGACAGCAATGTTCTCTTTGGTTCGAATACGACCGATGTTTGAACAGGAAAACCCCCAAATGACCACTGTGATAGTGAATTTGTACTGCCGGTTTACATGACCTGCGTAATAAGGGTGATAACCCAATCCTTAGAAGCCAATGCTTCCATATAAATGATGGTTGTCATAAGCTGATGACTTATAGTCAAAAGTCAAACCGGTTAATCATAAAACACTTATATATATTTGAGATATAATCCCCAAAAGGTCTCAAGTTAAGTAATTGTGGCTACAATAAACTTTACCAGAGATAGAATAAAAACTTTTTGAGGCTTTTGATTTGGATACGATCAGTAAACCGTTCCAAAGGGGTTAAGCTAAGATTCGAATACGATCATATAGCCCCCAGTGGCTTGGCGATGCCGATCAAGTGGGTATCGACAGCTATGTTCTCTTTGGTTCGAATACGACCCATGTTTGAACAGGAAGCCCCCAAGTGACAATAAGATTTGTTTAATGACGCTGATTCATATACGATCCACGTCATACCCAAAGGGGTTAAGCTATGATTCAAATATGATCAAGAAGCCCCCAAGTGGGTTTGGCAGTATGTCGATCAAGCAGGTATCGATAGCTATGTTCTCTTTGGTTCGGATACGACCTATGTTTGAACAAGAAGCCCCCAAGTGACCATAATAAGATAAGCCGTAAGGCAGGATACCTATGTTTAAACCGCGCATCATGGCAGCAAGTTCTTTTTGGCACCCTGTAATCTTTCTGAGCACTCGAACTTGCGAGAGATTAATTCTTTTGAACCGGAAGTTTAAACTGGATATTGAGACCTCAAAAGCTTTGTAAGGGACAAATTTACCTTGATCCGGATGTTGAACCAGTTTTGAGGGCTTCAAAGCTTTGCGGGATAAAGATGTCTCTTTGAACTGTATTTTAAACCGGAATCTGGAACTCTTGAATTCATTGAACCCGGCTGAATTTGCCGAGCCATACCATCGTAGCGCCCGAGTCTCAAGATGACTTGAAGAGTTGGCTTGAGACTCTCCATATTTGACCGTGATATAAACCGGTATGAGCCATTCAACATCTCAGTGACATAATTTGTCCTGCACTGTAGAACTTGCAAGCCAGAGTAATTGCTATTTTAAAGAAAGCAATACATAATATGAAATATACTGGATGGATTTCACCTGATGTGTTGAGCCGGAATTAATTTATCGCAGAGTTGATGATCACTGCGGTAAGGTTGAAATCAATGACGGGTGAGTCGGCCACGGGAGCGGACAAATGAGTCGGCTGCGGTGTTGTAAGCCGGTGCGGACGAGCAAGTCAACCGCAGGAGCAGTAAGCCACCCGGACGCCGAGTCGGCCACGGGGGTGGACGGGTAAGTCGCCCATCACATTGTAAGCCGGCACAAACGTGTGAATTGGCTGGCGCGTTGATGTAGATCGGACCGCAGGGGCGGTGTCTTGCACCCACCTGTTGAACAGTAAGCGGTCACCGATGCCATTGCATGATTATGCTATCGCACACTCCATGAATATGGCATTACACCATCTTTATGATGAATCATTGTCCTGCACACAAAGGTGTACATACCAAAGTGATTGTTTTTTGACAAAAAACAATATGCGCTAATAAAATAATCTTAGATGGATATCACCTGATGTGTCAGGCCCGAAATAATCAGCCATGAAGTTGATGATCACTAGGTTAAGTTGAAATCACTCATGGGTGAGTCGGCCGCGAGAGCAGATAGATGAATCAGCCGCAACGTTTGTAAGACGGTGCGGACGGGCGAGTCGACCTCCTTGTTGTAAGCCGGCGTGATCGCGAGAGACGGCCACGGTATTGCAAGCCAGTGCGGCCGCGAGAAACGGCCACGACATTGTAAGCCGGCGCGGTCGCGAGAGACGGCCACGACGTTGTGAACCGGTGCGGGAGTCCGTTGAGTAACGACGACCACCTGTGCCAAAAGATGTTGGCGTGTCTCCCCCTCCGTGGTATAATATCCCTTTTTGTCGTAAATAATTACCCTGCATAAACAGTATTGCAGACCAGGGCAAATATAACTTTGTTCTTTGACAAAAAGAACATGTGATAATAAAACAAACTTGGATGGATATCACCTGGTATTTTTTGCCGGATGCTGGCGCCGGATAATGTATAGTGCTGCTTTTGTTTTTTGACAAAAGAGTTAATTGGCTCTGTGTCTTCTAGTGCCTGAGCTCTCCACATAACCCGGCCGGCACTTTTCGAGCCGGAATTTTTGGAACCAGAACTTCTTGATAATCCGGAACTTTTGAACCGGAACCTCATGATAATCCGGACGGAGCCTTTCAGCGATTCGGCTGGAACCGTTCGGCGATTTAGACCGAACTTTTCGTCGAGGCGATCAGAACTCTTTGGTGATTCAAACGAAACCTTTCGTTGAGGCGGTCGGAACTTTTCGCCGATTCATACGAAACCTTTCGTTGAGGCGGTCGGAACTTTTTCGGTGAGCCAGCTGGAACTCTCCGACAAGTCAATCAAAACTTCTTCAATAAGCTGGGTAGAGCTTCTCGATCCCTGGGATAGCACCCTTCAAGAACTCAACACCACCGTGCGCGGGCCCCACGGTGGGCGCCAACTATCGTGGAATTAACACGCCAGATGTCCTTAGTGTCAGGACTTAGTCGCGAGGCCAATACATCTATGTGGTAGCTTGAGAGGGGTTGATCGGGACGAGAGACGCAACACGCAAGACAAGGACTTAGACAGCTTCGGGCCCCGGGAAACATCATCCGGTAACAACCCTACATGCTGTTTGTGGCTAGGTCTCATTATGCTCATGAGAAGAGTCGCCGTAAGCTGACTCCCCCTTTGTGTCTAGCCCTAGATATTGTTTCTTGTTGCTTGTCCCTCTTTGGGGAGCCCTGCCCCTCCTTATATAAGTTAGAGGGGCGGGTTACATATGGATTCCTAGTAGGACTAGCCTATCTTGTACTACAAGCCGGATATAAGTCCGGGTCCTGATTCCTTGTAACGGAGATACTCCTTACGCCTTTCCTCTTAAGCCGGCCTATTATAACGTAAGCCGGCCTTCTGGGCCTTGAGCCTCCTGGGCCCCCGGGTCTTGTCGCTCCTCTGATCCGCTTGCCAGGTCACCCATAAGTCGCCAGGATCGGGCGGGTCACTAGTGTGTCGTCCAGTCAGGGCGGGTCATTAGTGAGTCGCCAAGTCCAGCCGGGTTATACCTTGCGGCCAGGTTACACCGTGGGGTATATCTCCGACAATCGGTATGTTACTTGTCCGAGATTCGATCATCGGTATACAATACCTAGTTCAATCTTGTTACCGGCAAGTCTCTTTACTTGTTACGTAATGCATCATTCTGTAACCAACTCATTGGCCACATTGCTTGCAAGGCTTATTGTGATGTACATTACCGAGAGGGCCCAGAGATACCTCTCCGACAATCGGAGTGACAAAACCTAATCTCTAAATAAGCCAACTCAACATGTACCTTTGGAGACACCTGTAGAGCTCCTTTATAATCACCCAGTTACATTGTGACGTTTGGTAGCACACAAAGTGTTCCTCCGGTAAACGGGAGTTGCATAATCTCATAGTTGTAGGAACTTTGTATAAGTCATGAAGAAAGCAATAGCAACATAATAAACGATCAAGTGCTAGGCTAATGGAATGGGTCAATTCAATCACATCATTCTCCTAATGATGTGATCTCTTCAATCAAATGACAACACATGTCTATGGTTAGGAAACATAACCATCTTTGATTAATGAGCTAGTCAAGTAGAGGCATACTAGTGACATTAAGTTTGTCTATGTATTCACACATGTATCAAGTTTCCGGTTAATACATTTCTAGCATGAATAATAAACATTTATCATGATATGAGGAAATAAATAATAACTTTATTATTGCCTCTAGGGCATATTTCCTTCAGTCTCCCACTTGCACTAGAGTCAATAATCTAGATTACACAGTAATGATTCTAACACCCATGGAGTCTTGGTGTTGATCATGTTTTGCTCGTGGAAGAGGCTTAGTCAACGGGTCTGCTACATTCAAATCCATATGTATCTTGCAAATCTCTATGTCTCCCACCTGGACTTGGTCCCGGATGGAATTGAAGTGTCTCTTGATGTCCTTGGTCCTCTTGTGAAATCTGGATTCCTTTGCCAAGGCAATTGCACCAGTATTGTCACAGAAGATCTTCATTGGTCCCGATGCACTAGGTATGACACCTAGATCGGAAATGAACTCCTTCATTTGCTGCTTCAGAAGCAGCTATGTACTCCGCTTCACATGTAGATCCCGCCACGACGCTTTGCTTATAACTGCACCAACTTACAGCTCCACCGTTTAATAAAAACACATATCCGGTTTGCGATTTAGAATCGTCCGGATCAGTGTCAAAGTTTGCATCGACGTAACCATTTACGACTAGCTCTTTGTCACCTCCATAAATGAGAAACATATCCTTAGTCCTTTTCAGGTATTTCAGGATGTTCTTGACCGCTGTCCAGTGATCCACTCCTGGATTACTTTGGTACCTCACTGCTAAACTTATTGCTAAGCATACATCAGGTTTGGTACACAGCATTGCATACATGATAGAGCCTATGGCTGAAGCATAGGGAACATCTTTCATTTTCTCTCTATCTTCTACTGTGGTCGGGCATTGAGTTTGACTCAACTTCACACCTTGCAATACAGGCAAGAACCCTTTCTTTGCCTGATCCATTTTGAACTTCATCAAAACTTTATCAAGGTATGTGCTTTGTGAAAGTACAATTAAACGTGTTGATCTATCTCTATAGATCTTGATGCCCAATATGTAAGCAGCTTCACTGAGGTCTTTCATTGAAAAACTTTTATTCAAGTATCCCTTTATGCTATCCAGAAATTCTATATCATTTGCAATTAACAATATGTCATCTACATATAATATCAGAAATGCTAGAGAGCTCCCACTCACTTTCTTGTAAATACATGCTTCTCCAAAAGTCTGTATAAATCCATATGCTTTGATCACACTATAAAAGCATTTATTCCAACTCCGAGATGCTTGCACCAGTCCATAAATGGATCGCTGGAGCTTGCACACTTTGTTAGCACTTTTTGGATTGACAAAACCTTCCAGTTGCATCATATACAACTCTTCTTCCAGAAATCCATTCAGGAATGCAGTTTTTACATCCATTTGCCAAATTTCATAATCATAAAATGCGGCAATTGCTAACATGATTCGGACAGACTTAAGCATCGCTACGGTTGAGAAAGTCTCATCGTAGTCAACCCCTTGAACTTGTCGAAAACCTTTTGCAACAAGTCGAGCTTTGTAGACAGTTACATTACCATCAGCGTCAGTCTTCTTCTTGAAGATCCATTTATTCTCAATGGCTTGCCGATCATCGGGCAAGTCAACCAAAGTCCATAATTTGTTCTCATACATGGATCCTATCTCAGATTTCATGGCTTCAAGCCATTTTGCGGAATCTGGGCTCATCATCGCTTCCTCATAGTTCGTAGGTTCGCCATGGTCAAGTAACATGACTTTCAGAATAGGATTACCGTACCACTCTGGTGCAGATCTTACTCTGGTAGACCTACGAGGTTCAGTAGAAACTTGATCTGAAGTTTCATGATCAATATCATTAGCTTCCTCACTAATTCGTGTAGTTGTCACAGGAACCGGTTCTTGTGATGAACTACTTTCCAATAAGGGAGCAGGTACAGTTACCTCATCAAGTTCTACTTTTCTCCCACTCACTTCTTTCGAGAGAAACTCCTTCTCTAGAAAGGATCCGAATTTAGCAACGAAAATCCTATGAAGACACATTTCTCAGACTTGGGTTCGAGCTTATCTGGTTGAAGTTTCTTCACATAAGCATCGCAGCCCCAAACTTTAAGAAATGACAACTTTGGTTTCTTGCCAAACCATAGTTCATAAGGCGTCATCTCAACGGATTTTGATGGTGCCCTATTTAACATGAATGCGGCCGTCTCTAAAGTATAACCCCAAAACGATAGCGGTAAATCAGTAAGAGACATCATAGATCGCACCATATCCAGTAAAGTACGATTACGACGTTCGGACACACCATTTCGTTGTGGTGTTCTGGGTGGCGTGAGTTGCGAAACTATTCCACATTGTTTCAAATGTAAACCAAACTCGTAACTCAAATATTCTCATCCACGATCAGATCGTAGAAATTTTATTTTCTTGCTACGATGATTTTCTACTTCACTCTGAAATTCTTTGAACTTTTCAAATGTTTCAGACTTGTGTTTCATCAAGTAGATATATCCATATCTGCTCAAATCATCTGTGAAGGTGAGAAAATAACGATACCCGTCGCGAGTTTCGACATTCATTGGACCACATACATCGGTATGTATGATTTCTAACAAATTAGTTGCTTGCTCCATAGTTCCGGAGAATGGCGTTTTAGTGATCTTGCCCATGAGGCACGGTTCGCAAGTACCAAGTGATTCATAATCAGGTGATTCCAAAAGTCCATCAGTATGGAGTTTCTTCATGCGCTTTACACCGATATGACCTAAATGGCAGTGCCACAAATAAGTTGCACTATCATTATCAACTCTGCATCTTTTGGTTTCAACATTATGAATATGTGTATCACTACTATCGAGATTTAATAAAAATAGACCACTCTTCAAGGGTGCATGACCATAAAAGATATTACTCATATAAATAGAACAACCATTATTCTCTGATTTAAATGAATAACCGTCTCGCATCAAACAAGATCCAGCTATAATGTTCATGCTCAACGCTGGCACCAAATAACAATTATTTAGGTCTAAAACTAATCCCGATGGTAGATGTAGAGGTAGCATGCCGACCGCAATCACATCGACTTTGGAACCATTTTCCATGCGCATCGTCACCTCGTCCTTAGCCAATCTTCGCTTAATCCATAGTCTCTGTTTCAAGTTGCAAATATTATCAACAGAACCAGTATCAAATACCCAGGTGCTACTGCGAGCATTAGTAAGGTACACATCAATAACATGTATATCACATATACCTTTGTTCACTTTGCCATCCTTCTTATCCGCCAAATACTTGGGGCAGTTCCGCTTCTAGTGTCTAGTCTGCTTGCAGTAGAAGCACTCAGTCTCAGGCTTAGGTCCAGACTTGGGTTTCTTCTCTTGAGCAGCAACTTGTTTGCTGTTCTTCTTGAAGTTACCAAAATTATCCCCTTCTTTTTCCCTTTACCCTTTTTCTTGAAATTGGTGGTCTTATTGACCATCAACACTTGATGCTCCTTCTTGATTTCTACCTCCGCAGCCTTTAGCATTGCGAAGAGCTCAGGAATAGTCTTGTCCATCCCTTGCATATTATAGTTCATCGCGAAGCTCTTGTAGCTTGGTGGCAATGATTGAAGAATTCTGTCAATGACACTATCATCAGGAAGATTAACTCCCAGTTGAATCAAGTGATTATTATACCCAGACATTTTGAGTATGTGTTCACTGACAGAACTATTCTCCTCCATCTTACAACTATAGAACTTATTTGAGACTTCATATCTCTCAATCTAGGCATTTGCTTGAAATATTAACTTCAACTCCTGGAACATCTCATATGCTCCATGACGTTCAAAACGTCGTTGAAGACCCGGTTCCAAGCCGTAAAGCATGGCACACTGAACTATCGAGTAGTCATCAGCTTTGCTCTGCCAGACGTTCTTAACGTCGTCAGTTGCATCAGCAGCAGGCCTGGCACCCAGCGGTGCTTCCAGTACGTAATTCTTATGTGCAGCAATGAGGATAATCCTCAGGTTACGGACCCAGTCCGTGTAATTGCTACCATCATCTTTCAACTTAGCTTTCTCAAGGAACGCATTAAAATTCAATGGAACAACAGCACGAGCCATCTATCTACATCAAACATAGACAAGCAAAATACTATCAGGTACTAAGTTCATGATAAATTTAAGTTCAATTAATCATATTACTTAAGAACTCCCACTTAGACAGACATCTCTCTAGTCATCTAAGCGATCATGTGATCCAAATCAACTAAACCATGTCCGATCATCACGTGAGATGGAGTAGTTTCAATGGTGAACATCACTATGTTGATCATGTCTACTATATGATTCACGTTCGACCTTTCAGTCTCCATGTTCCGAGGCTATATCTGTATATGCTAGGCTCGTCAAGTTTAACCTGAGTATTCTGCATGTGCAACTGTTTTGCACCCGTTGTATTTGAACATAGAGCCTATCACACCCGATCATCACGTGGTGTCTCAGCACGAAGAACTTTCGCAATGGTGCATACTCAGGGAGAACACTACTTGATAATTTAGTGAGAGATCATCTTAAAATGCTACCGTCAATCAAAGCAAGATAAGATGCATAAAGGATAAACATCACATGCAATCAATATAAGTGATATGATATGGCCATCATCATCTTGTGATTGTGATCTCCATCTCCTAAGCACCGTCGTGATCACCATCGTCACCGGCACGACACCTTGATCTCCATCGTAGCATCGTTGTCGTTACGCCATCTATTGCTTCTACGACTATCGCTACCGCTTAGTGATAAAGTAAAGCAATTACAGGGCGTTTGCATTTCATACAATAAAGCGACAACCATATGGCTCCTGCCAGTTGCCGATGACTTCGGTTACAAAACATGATCATCTCATACAATAAAATATAGCATCACGTCTTGACCATATCACATCACAACATGCCCTGCAAAAACAAGTTAGACGTCCTCTACTTTGTTGTTGCAAAATTTACGTGGCTGCTACGGGCTGAGCAAGAACCGTTCTTACCTACGCATCAAAACTACAACGATAGTTCGTCAAGTTAGTGCTGTTTTAACCTTTGCAAGGACCGGGTGTAGCCACACTCGGTTCAACTAAAGTTGGAGAAACAGACACCCGCCAGCCACCTGTGTGCAAAGCACGTCGGTAGAACCAGTCTCGCGTAAGCGTACGCGTAATGTCGGTCCGGGCCGCTTCATCCAACAATACCGCTGAACCAAAGTATGACATGCTGGTAAGAAGTATGACTTGTATCGCCCACAACTCACTTGTGTTCTACTCGTGCATATAACATCAATGCATAAAACCTGGCTCAGATGCCACTCTTGGGGAACGTAGAAATTTCAAAAAAAAATCCTACGCACACGCAAGATCATGGTGATGCATAGCAACTAGAGGGGAGAGTGTGTCCACGTACCCTAGTAGACCGAAAGCGGAAGCGTTATGACAACGCGGTTGATGTAGTCGTACATCTTCATGATCCGACCAATCCAAGCACCGAACGTACGGCACCTCCGAGTTCAGCACACGTTCAGCTCCATGACGATCCCCGGACTCCGATCCAGCAGGGTGTCGGGGATGAGTTCCGTCAGCACGACGGCGTGGTGACGATGATGATGTTCTACCGATGCAGGGCTTCTCCTAAGCACTGCAACAATATGACCGAGGTGGAATATGGTGGAGGGGGGCACCGCACACGGCTAAGGAACGATCATGATGATCAACTTGTGTGTCTAGAGGTGCCCCATGCCCCTGTATATAAAGGAGCAAGGGGGGAGGCCGGCCGGCCCTAGGGGGCGCACCAAGGAGGGGGGAGTCCTCCTCCTAGTGGGAGTAGGACTCCCCTTTCCTAGTCCAACTAGGAAGGAGGAAGGGGAAGGAAAGAGAGGGAGAGGGAGAGGGAAAGAGGGGCCGCGCCCCCCTCCCCTTGTCCAATTCGGACTCCCTATGGGAGGGGGCATGCCACCTCCTGGGCTGCTGCCCTCTCTCTCCCCTCAGGCCCACTAAGGCCCAATGCTTCCCGGGGGGTTCCGGTAACCCCTCCGGCACTCCGGTTTTCTCCGAAATCACCCGGAACACTTCCAGTGTCCGAATATGGTCGTCCAATATATTAATCTTTATGTCTCGACCATTTCGAGACTCCTCGTCATGTCCGGGATCACATCCGGGACTCTGAACAACCTTCGGTACATCAAAACATATAAACTCATAATAAAACTGTCATCGTAACTTTAAGCATGCGGACCCTCGGGTTCGAGAACTATGTAGACATGACCTAGAACTATTTCCGGTCAATAACCAATAGCGGAACCTGGATGCTCATATTGGCTCCTACATATTCTACAAAGATCTTTATCGGTCAAACCGCATAACAACATACGTTGTTCCCTTTGTCATCGGTATGTTACTTGCCCGAGATTTGATCGTCGGTATCCAATACCTAGTTCAATCTTGTTACCGACAAGTATCTTTACTTGTTACGTAATGCATCATTCCGTAACGAACTCATTGGCCACATTGCTTGCAAGGCTTATTGTGATGTGCATTATCGAGAGGGCCCAGAGATACCTCTCCGACAATCGGAGTGACAAAACCTAATCTCGAAATACGCCAACTCAACATGTACCATTGGAGACACCTGTAGAGCTCCTTTATAATCACCCAGTTACATTGTAACGTTTGGTAGCACACAAAGTGTTCCTCCGATAAACGGGAGTTGCATAATCTCATAGTTGTAGGAACTTTGTATAAGTCATGAAGAAAGCAATAGCAACATACTAAACGAGCAAGTGCTAGGCTAACGGAATGGGTCAAGTCAATCACATCATTCTCCTAATGATGTGATCTCTTTAATCAAATGACAACACATGTCTATGGTTAGGAAACATAACCATCTTTGATTAATGAGCTAGTCAAGTAGAGGCATACTAGTGACATTAAGTTTGTCTAGGTATTCACACATGTATCATGTTTCCAGTTAATACAATTCTAGCATGAATAATAAACATTTATCATGATATGAGGAAATAAATAATAACTTTATTATTGCCTCTAGGGCATATTTCCTTCATGTTGTACCCCCCTTTGTTCACATAATGTGTTTATATTACCGCAGCCTATTTAATGGATAACATGTAAAATTATTTTTAGTACTATTCGCCTTCACTTACTGGTGGGTTTCGTGTGTGCTCTCTCTCTCTCTCTCCTCCCCTTCTGCGTTTAATCGCACGGGCAAACACGAAGAACTCGCAGGCGATGTTGCCGTTGACCATATCTGGACGAGTTCACAAGTTACGGCACCAGTTTCACGTACTAGCAACACTAGTCAGTGTGTATGTGCAATGCACGTTAATTTGGAAGTATATTAAGTGCATGCGGATATTAAGTAGGATATTATTTGCGTGTTATTATGTGATTAGCACTATCTTTGTCATGAAATTAACTGCACGCTAAACGTGTTGAGCGCTCGACATTGAAGCAGTCTAGGTCGTTGGATGACAAGGAATACATGTGGCTTGATGAAGTTTTTTATTTAATTTGATACGGCTCTAGTAGAACATTCAGTCGATCAAACCATAGATTTCGTTTAGTCTGATTCCGACTTTAAATTATATGATGATCGATATAAAATAAACGGAAATGATAAGCGTTCGGATTTTAAGTATGGCAATCCGAACGTTTTTCATGGCAAACTTAGATTACGCAGCGGCGGCGGGGGCGTCTTGCGGTGGGAAGCGGCTCCTCTGCCGTGCTCTGTGTGTCGTCGGGCCACTGACAGACGGCGACGGCGGCGTCTTGCGCCGTTGTTGGCGTACTCTTGGACGTTGGCCTAGCTTCAAGGAAGGCCAAAATGTTCTGTACTTCGGAGCGAGTCAACTGGCGGGAGGAGGCGATTGGTGTTGGTGCAAGGAAGCGGTCGACGACGGCCATCCATGCCGCTGAGGGGGGCACTAGGACCCGCGTGGGGATAGGCGCTGTCAATGGCGCAGCAGAGACATTAGTGTGCACAGGCACCGGCACGGGCGCGCACGTCAGTGCACGCGCAGGCGCATGCGCTGGCAGGTGCACGGGCACCTGCACGGGCGTGCGTGTCAGTGCACGCGCAGGCGCATGCGCTGGCAGGTGCACGGGCACGTGAAAGTCGGCGGGGACCTCGTGGAACCCCGTGGCATCAAGCTTGGCGACAATGTGCGGCTCCCAGCCCATCAATGCCACGGGGACGGGCGCTGGCGTAGTCGGGGCGACGGGAGCCGGAACGGGAGCGGGGACAGGCGTGACGTCTTCCCGCAAGGCCAGTTCAAGCTCGTCCCAAAGCGCCTTATGTTCTTGAGACTCCGGCTGGGTGTCTTCCTCAGGAAACTGGAAGACTAAGGGCAGACCATCGTGATGCGTCATGGTGTATGTTTAGGTCAGGCTAGTTGGACGTAGACGACAGGAGAACCGGAGAGGAAGAGAGAAGATTGTACCAATACCGGGTAGTGAGGGGTTGATTTTAAACTGCGGCGCGAGCGACATTAAAAGTGGGAGCAGTTGGGACGAAGGTGGCGGGCGGAGCCTGGTCAAAGGGCTCACCTCCCGGTGAGAGTACACAACGGTCTGCTCGCACACCTCCCTGTCAGCCGGTGCAACGGTCTACTCGCACGCCTTCCGTCGACTCACACGCTTGCTCGAACAGCACCTGCCGATGAGAAGCGGGACTCGTGGCGGCACGTAAATGCCCACGGTTTCAATAGTGAAAGCGTTCGCCTTAACGTGACAGGTCTTTGTTCCAAAATACCTTGGCTCTTCATTTGTGTAACTTTTCATAAGCAGCTTGTCTCAAATTGAATAAAAAAATTACGAAGTCATATTTGTGCCATATCACGTGACCATGCTCAGTTTCAAGAATTTATGGTCACTTTTGGATTTTCTGAAATTTAAGATCCAGGATTCGAAACAATATCATAACCTGCATCATGCAATAAATTTTCAAGCCATACATCTGTCCTGTTGTATTTCTTAAGAAAGGATTTGGTCAAACATTTTGCTTAGTTAGACTTTAGACAAGTTATATATGCAGAGTAAAAGGATAATCCCTCCGTACTAGTGCATTGCCTGATATATTAAATCAAGTACTAGGCACGAACAAATGGGCTCAATTCTGTGCTCATCCTGGTGTAGTAGTAGTAGTAGTAGTAGTAGTAGTAGTAGTAGTAGTAGTAGTAGTAGTAGTAGTAGTAGTAGTAGTAGTAGTAGTAGTAGTAGTAGTAGTAGTAGGCAATGCAGTTGACGGGTGACCTTGGCGAGCAGCGCCCGAGGGAATTGAACCGTGCTCGGCACAGTAGGTAACATTGTTTAGTTACTAAAGCATCCCTCCGTTGTTCATCGGTAGTCATTATGGACCGGGGACATGAGGGGATTTTCCTAGGGCTGGAATTCTGGCCGCCAGATATTTCACCTCGAAACGCTGAGGCTCGACTGGTTGGGGTTACCAAATGTGCGTACCACGCACGCTACCAGAAGGACACGAGCCCGCTTTTTTTATTTTTTTATTTTTTTAGGATCAACACGAGCCAAGGTCTGGCTGGTACGCCGTTGGGTCCTACCATTCAAGAATACGAAAGGAACCTTTTAAATTGCCGAACGAATCTATGTGTATTATAATGCCCGTATTTTCCTTGCAAATACTAATCTCAACGTGGTAATTGATTTATGACGAGTTGTTGAATTAGAGTGAGTTTGTCATATAGTGATCTCATCGTGGATTTCACATTTCATGGTATCCCTAGTAAGTTTTTCAATGCAAATTCAAATTTAAAAGATGAACAATATAGAGGTGAGAAAACTTTGTATGTATCAAGCATATGACCACACGCACACACACACACACACACAAGCACACACAAGCATACACGCACGAACACAACAACAATCCAATAATTATAGTGCATCTATTTTTCCAAACCATGCATGTATGACACGAATTCAAAAATACTCCTATTCCTAAATATTAGTATTTTACATATTTCAACAAGTGACTACATACGGAGCAAAATGAGTGAATCTACACTCTAAAATATGTCTATATACATCCGTATGTGCCAGTCCATTTGAAATCACTAAAAAGACTAATATTTAGGAACAAAGGGAGTAAAAATGTAAGACATGCATGGTCCTTAGTTCAATATTTAAAATGAACATGAAACTGAAACATGAATATTAAGTCTAGTACTATAGTACATGCAAATGTTGTGTTTAGGCAGAGGTATGATTGTTGGGGGTCAACCCCTCGACCTTAGATAAAATTGTGAAGCTCTGTTTAGGGTTGTTTAGATTATATTTGTCCCCACCCTCCCAACCACCGATTGGTTGTGCACCCCCACCCCTCCTCACCGGGAGAATATCATGTGCCTCCATACCTTAGATGCTATATGCCGATACGAGTTGCTTGGAGCTTGTAGATCTGAGATATGGCAGCTCACATGATGTCTTAATATTTTACAGGAAACCTTCATGAGTTTGAGAATTGCACACAATTTGTACAAAAACTACTCAGATGCCCTTGGATCCCATATCCAACGACCTCGAAGCTCGTATCACCATAGCATCTAAGATGAAGGAGGACATAATATTCTCCTATATGTAAGAATATCATGTGCCACCACACCTTAGATGCTTTGGTGATACAAGCTCTTCCGAGCCGTTGGATTTGTGACCCAACACCTCCTCGGTGGTTCGAATGTTTTTTTGCAGAAAAGCCCCCAGAGAGTTCGGCCACTGCTTACAAGCACAAAGACTGCTCAAATGCCATTGGATCTCAGATCAAACGACCTCGAAGCTCGTATCACCGTAGCATCCAAGATGCGATAGCACCTTATGTTTTCTCGCACAGGAGAATATGAGGTGCTCCCGCACCGTAGATTCTATGGTGATACGAGTTCACGGAGATCTAACGGCCCACGGTAGGAGGTTTGAATGTTTTTGCAATATATGACTGAGGGAGTTTGGGAAGTGCGCATAAAGTACAAGTACTACACATGTGCCATCTGATCACTGATCATACGACCTAGATGCTCATATCATCGTAGCGGGTAATTAAGCTATGGGGAGCACCTAATATGAGCAATGGGGAGCCATTGGATCCAAGATGCAGTGGCACACACGAGGCCTGAATGTTTTATTTGCAAAAAAACCTTTGGAGAGTTTGGAAATTGCGCATAATTACAAAGATTACTCCCAAGCCATTGGATCTCACTTCCAACGGTGTAAAAACTCGTATCACCATAGCATCTAAGCTGCGGGGTGGATGTGATATTCTGTGCCGCTATGATTTTTGTTCGTAAACTTGCAAAATACGTGTAACTCGTGCTGTTACTTGTCTAACCGCGCAAAGTGTTTGTTCAAAAAAACCATCCTACACTAAAATATCGGAACAACACATAGGGGTCCCACTTGTCATTAATGAAATTTGGACCTAAAACTAACAAATCTGGAAGACGAGATTCGAACTGGCAACCTGGACTAAAAAGCGTAAGTCGATAGCCTGAAACAACAATGGTTGTTGGCTTTGTCCCATAAATTGATTTTATACAGTATTGTGTTGAGTAGAGTAGAGGGAGTGCCTCGTTAACACGTGCATGACCATTGACTCACTTACTGGTGGGTCCCAAGTCTGCGATCTCTCTCTTCTCTCCATCGTCTAACCTTTGCACGGGCACACATGAAGAGCGACACTTGCTTGCCGTCGTGTTATTACAACTAAAAAAAGCTTGGAAAATAGAAGAATCGCCTAGAACAAGAGATGTTGTGGCTGGTCGAGACGGAGCTAACCACATCTATCCTCCGTACCATGTTAGCATGATGAAGCTGTGTGGCTAGTGAGGTTTTTTTGACCGACTGCCTGGGTCCCTAGGTCAAACCATAGGTATATTTTTACACGCACATTTTTCCTCTGTGCCGAGACGTGGCACACCCTACAGCGTGGTTTCGGGGTCCTCCCGGGTGGTGCACGCATATATTCTTCCTGACGTAAGACGCCCTACCACGCGTTTTCTGGGTCCTCCTCGGTCGTAGCGCCGAAGCAAGTAGATGAGTCCTCAAATCATGAAAGACCACCTTTCCCGCCGAGTACATCACTGAAGCATGGTGGCTAGCTAGTTGGGCTAGTTCGACCGATTAGCTAGGCCGCCGCGACATTTGTTTTTTCACCCCCTTTTTTATCTACTTGCCGGCAGGTAAATTTAAATATCCACCGTGGCGTTGCTCTGGTGTTTGGGTGTGGCAGGATTTTTAATTTTTTGATTGACGGGAGCGGGCGCAGCGGGATTTTTAATTTTTTGATTGATGGGAGTAGGCGCAGCAGCAATTAGTCATGATGACTCCGCCTGTAAAACCCACTGCACCCTGATGTGAGAAGTCGTCGACTGGTGTTTTACCATGGTGAAAACCAAAAGATTCCCCGCTCCTCGGCTGGCTCCCTCCACCTTCTCGTAGATTGCATTGCCTATCAGCCGTTTCGCCCCTTTGCTTCCTCTCCCCATTGCTTCTACCCGGTGCCATGGAGGCGCAGCAGATCACAGAGTCCGAGGTGAGGCACCTGACACAGGAGCTCTAGGTCAAGGATGCGGAGCTCAGGGCCAAGGACGTGGAGCTCCATGAGCTCAAGGAGGAGAGGGATGCCATGCTCCTCCGTTATATGTGGGAGTTCACAGAGCTTCAAAAGCGGTAGGCGTCCACCACAAAGATGCTCGAGGCATCAGCAGCGTTGCTACAGAAAGCAGGAGATACGATAGGCCGTCAGGGGCGCCGGCTAGAGCGCGAGCGGGCCGATCATGACGAGGTTCAGGATCGCCTTAGACACTTGGTGAACCAAGTTGCCACGCACGTGTTGCGGCTGCGCGATGCCTACCATCGTGCCAGCGCGATCATGCCGACCGTCGGGCTAAACCCATTTGACCTCCCAGTCGACTTCAACGAGTTGCGGCTTCCTGACCTGGTCTCCTTCTTCACCTATATCTCCGAGGAGCTGAGCCGTCTCGAGGCGATGGTGGGGGCGGAGCTAGATAAGGAGGGGTTGCAGGCTGCCATCGCCGTTGTCAAGAAAATCCTTTCAGGGCTCCATCACCGGGATCCATTCGTGCCATTGGACGCCGTCTTTGACGAGCTGGCTCCCGTCGATCGGGAGCAGGCTCTATGAGCGGTTGCACCCTGCATCACTAACATCATGCGCCTCGAGAAGCACAGGGACTTCAGTGGTGTTTAGGCGCCCTCTGCATGACCGCTAGATCAAACTCAGACGATGCAGATCAGTCACTGTAGCACAAAGCGTGTGGGTGTGTTTGTTTGCATTCTCATCTTAATATAGTTGTTTCCTCTTCGTGTATTTGTGTTAACCTACTAGTGTGGACTCGTTCACCCTTCATGCACTCTGCCAAACACCCAAAAGTGGGTCGAGAAGGGAACTTTTGCTCCTATCCCGTGCACCCTTCATACACCATGCCTAACACTATTCGTGCTTCGTATGGTTCATGTTTCATGGAGTATTGTAGCACCGTACTCTCCGTGCGATGTACACCTAGTTCTGTTAACATTGATCTCACCATTCATTCTCGAATGGTCAGTCGAAAAAGCGGTACTATGGTACTACATTACTATTCATATAGTTGACATGCGCACAACATCATTTGTTATCGTCATATCTTACTACACTAGCAACAAGATTATGTAGTGCTAACATATGAATCACTGCACATGCCTAGTAGTAGGAGCAGTGTGTATGTTCAAGTGGCTGCCGTGTTTCACACTCCTCCGTCATAAGAGTGGAAACGCTTGCTGTAATCATTTTTTGCTTCAGAAAGCAGCGAACATGCTCTACCGTGCGGATCCTCCTCCAGCCATGCACTAAATTACTCACTTTCACCGACGTGTGGGAAAGCCAGCATCTGGGTCCATGAGCCATGGACTAAATTACTCCGTAGTAGAGTGACGGTAGACTACCCCGATCGAAGCGCCGCAGTAATGCCCAATGAGCCGTCAAATCACAAAAGCCCCTCCTTTCCAGCAGTAAGTTGGACGGACGAAGCAACCATCATTTCACTCTTCTCTGCCAGGTTCCTCTCTTGAAGAAAACTCCCACTTGCTTCGCTTCTCCCTCATCTCATTCCTCATTTCACTCTTCTCTCTCAGCTTCCTCTCTTGGATGGACGCTGGAGCACCGGCCAACGTGATGTCTATGGCTCTGGCCAAAACCGTCATGGCTCATGGTACAAAGAAGCGCAAGCACCCCGCCAAGACTACCACAGACAAGCTCAATGCCATCGCCCTGTCCAAGCCCCCCTCTCCGTGATCCCTCATTAAGCAAGTCCAGGTAATATCTCTTCTTGACGATCTTTTTCTCGATCTTGATCATGTTTTTTCATCTAACACGCAATACTAGTACTAGTAGTACAACTTTCTGGGTGATCTTACATGTGATTTTTGTGTGCCAAATGACGGTTCTAAATTCCTCTTTTGACCAAAGCATGCAAGAGGTTGACAATGATTTCTTATAGATTACTTTCAACTACTCCCTCTGTCCCAAATTTCATCTGTATTTAGACAAATCTAAGACAAGAATTTTGGGACGGAGGAAGTACTTTATGAACATCAATGCTACCTTTCAAGAGGGTATATTTGCCTCAGTAACTTGTGTTATGGATATTGCAAGTAATCCCTCTACTCTCATGCCTTTGAAGACATGTTCTAGTGTCTTTGTTCACTCATTTCTGTGCAAATATGTAGTCATATATGGAGTATAATATCGAAAATCATCTTATATTTCTGAACGGTGGTAGTAATAAAATATGGTTTCTGTTTGAATTAGAACCAGGTCCGCGGTGGAGATAAAGTTCTCAAAGTCATGCTATGTGAACTGGAAGACCTGAGGAGGAGTTCTACTGCTAAACTATCCAGCTATTGTGTCCTTGTCGCCACGTGTCCTGAACTAGTGTTTTCCTGTAGCATTGTTATCAGGCGTGTTCTCGAGGCTGTACTTAACCACAACAATTTCCTAGCTATGCCTTCGATTATGAAGGTTGTGGTTCTTGTAAAGCTTCCCAACAAATCTGATGCGGCCTGTCTTCATCATCATGTATATGAGTGGAAAGACCACTCTGTTAGGTTCTCCAAGGTTGACGAGATGGTGATGGTGCATGTAGACATCTCTCACGAAGTCCATGGCCTAGTCAGTTATGAGGGGTTCATCCCGTAGGTCGGTGGCAAGATATAGTCTGTAGAGTTTAATTAGTGCAACTTTGCTTGTCTGTAAGTACTATTGTTCAGTACTTGATATTTGTTTGTGAACCCTGTATTGTTTATTAGTACTGCCACTTTTGGTGTGTGGTCAGTCCTGAGAATGGTCTATGTTAATGTCTGTCCACTCAATTCAGTCTGTATATTTTGAAGTATCCAGATCATCTTTTTTGTGAGGACGGTTTATCAGTTATGGTTACACTCCAATATCTGTATGCATTGCAGGGTTTATCGCACCCACCAGGATTTCCAGTCCCATGGATGTTTGGTCCATACGATTTGTCATGACCTTTGGACTGTCCTGCTTGTGGGAGTAGGCGGTGCCCCTGCATGCCACCCGTAGTTGGACGATCAATCTTCTATTTAGTACTTCAACATAGTGATTTCCTGGTAAGGATTCACTCGTGTCACATCAAGTAAATCTTATTAATTTACTGTCTAAATCTTATTGATTTAATGTCATGTTTTCTTTCTTTTCCTGCAATTTTACGATGCGGGTTTTGCCATGTGACATTCATCATAGAATAAACCGTTTGGTTTGCTCTACGATGGCTATTTTTGCAGGTTTCACTTCTTATGTCGTGTCAGTAAGAAGGCAATTTCCGTCACTTATATTACTGGAAAAAATTGGATCAGTCTGTTGTCTGGGTACAAGTAGAATCCCTATGATGAACTGTAGTTTGGTTCAACAAAAACGCCACAATTAGTCCTTCTCGCGTTTAAAAGAAATGAAGAAAAAATCTGGATCACGGTCACGGATCCTAGTCAAGTTAGAAAGCTGATCATAGCAGACCAGACACGATCACCGCTGTCTCGCACATCGGTACACTACAAAAAACACACTTCCGTGATGATACGTGTTTGTCATAGTAGGTTGCGTTTCTGTCATGCATGTACATCCATGACCATTTTTGTCATAGTCATACATGTGTTGTCGTAGAAGTGTTCCATGACATTACCAAAATTATCATCACGGAAGTGTCCACTTCCATGACGATAAATCGCGTGTCACAGAAGTGCTTTCGTCAAGGGTGACCGACACTTGGCATCCACCATAACAGAACGCCGTTAAGCTATCAGGTCGGGTTTTGGATCCGATAACCCGTTAACAGCCCCGACCAATGGGGATTTTCCACATGTAAAATCTTCATTGGCTGGAGGAAACACGTGTCGGCTCATCGTTGGGACAGATGTCATCCACTCATTGGACAGAAGGCGCCTATGATACGTCGGCACGTGGCACGGCCCAACAGAGGCCCATTCCTGTGAAAAGGCCGGTCCGTTTGACTTGGTCAAAAGGTGGCGGGCCGGCCCATCGAAAGCCTGTTAACGGCTTGTTCGCATATAGCCCATTTACAGCCCGCTAACCCAAGGCCCGTTACGCCCTATCGAAGTTAGGCCCAGTAGCGTCATTTGGGCCATCCAATATGATTCTAGCCCGTTTTCACTTCTGGCCCATGTATGGCCCATGACGTCTTTCAGCCCATATGAGGCCCTTCGAAATTCTTGGCCCATAAACGGCCCGCGGTGAAACTGGCCCGTAATGAACAGTGTATCACTTTACACCCATTAACGGCCCGTGGTGAAACTGGCCCGTAATGAACAGTGTATCACTTTATACCCATTAACGGCCCGTTATTCCGTTGGGCCGTTTCCAACCCATGTTATCTTTCGGCCTTCTAAGAGCCCATTTATTCTTGGGCTCATTTCCAGCATTCGTTTACTTACGACCCGTTACTGTCATTTTCTGCTTGTGGGCCAAATTCAGCCTGTGGTTACAGTCGGCCCATTTGTGGTCCGTTAATACGTTGGGCCGTTTTCATAGCATCATCAAATACGGCTTATTAATGATGGCCCGTTATGGTCGGCCCATGAATGGATGATTCCAACTCTAGCCGGTTTACGGACATAATGCGGCCTGTTATTGGCCCATGTTTGGCCAATCGATCATACGGCTCATATAAGGCCCATTGATGATACGGCCCGTAGAAGGCCCATTATTTCTATGGCCCGTAGATGGCCCATTGTTTCTACGGCCCATAGAAGGCCCATTGGTTCTATGGCCCGTAGAAGGGCCCACTATTTCTACAGCCCATAGGAGGCCCAGTGTCACTACAGTAAATATTAGCCCATGGTGATTGTGGCCTAGTTTTAAAAAATAGGTTATTGCAGCCACTAGCAAACCGCTGAAAAAGAACTGCACTGACTACAAGCAAACAAATAAGCAAGACAACAAGGAAATAAATAAGCAAGCAACTTATGCTAGGCTATCACGGCTATTACACATATTACATCCACTGGGCATCAAGGTTCGCCACCAGTGCAAATATAGGGAACAAAGCAGCATATAAACGCCGCAGCAAAACAAGTCCAGAACTGAAACCACTTCAGAAGAGTTCAAGAAACAATATCCTGGGTACCCATAATGATGGCAAGATTCTTAGCAAGCTTATTAACTTTCTCTTGTTTGGCGCTTAAATCCTCCAGCGCTTGCTATTGCACAAGAAAGTATGCATTTGAATTCTGCAGGGACTTCCTCGGTCCTTCGGCTTCTTACCGCAGCACAGCTGACTGATGCCTTTCAGCTTGTAGCTGAGACTGAAGAAGCCAAAGTGATTCAGGCAGCGAGTTCGAAGAGCTTGTGCTAGTGGTACTGGCCAGTAACTCGAACACTACATCAACGCAGGACTGTGGGGTTTTCTCACTATCTACAAGATCGTTTTTATCACCTTTCTTGGAGACCAACAGGGTTGTCTCACTATCTTGAACCTTATCTACATTACTTTCTCTACCATTGCATAGTGGGGTGCTCTTCTCCAATATTCTATTTGCATACTACAAGAGAAACAAGCAGACACATCAAAGGTTTAGCTTGTAGTATACGAAACTCATTCTGGTAAACCTATTCAGTAGTAAGGTGGACATGATAACAGCATGAAACAAACATATATCTATGTACTATGGTCACTGTATTGTCCATATCATTCTAGTTTATGTTTCCTAATCAAGATAGAGACACAGTTCAACTCATATATTTTTAGGACACAACAGCATAGACAGAATATAAGTGTGAGAAACTACACGTAATTGGTAGCACTTGTAATGTGCATCACATGAGAACATAACTGTTTATACAACTTAAACTGAAATCAACATAGAGCAAGAAGTTAGAACAGCAATCCAGTTAAAGAAATAGGTTTAAAACATACATGTTGCGCCATTGGAGTTTCAATTGGATCCTTCAAATTCGAAAGTAGTTGGTACGAGTAAATACAGTGATGCAACAGCAAAGGAGTATGGACCATAGCTACGGAATCTGACCTAGCAACAGTTGCTCTTCTGCTTTAAACGTGGAGTTTGGGTTAGCTGTGGTGGTCTTCGTGCTTTGGGTACTGCAGCAGCTTTACAAACTGCTCGTGTGGGGGTACTCTGTGGTGGACATGGTGCTTTATCAATTAGAAGTGGGTAACTATCCGCTGGGGTTGCAGTTAGATGGGTTGTAGCTGGTTCTCTGCCCAACGGTGTAAGTGTGCAATTTGGAAGAGTCTCGATTATGTGTGGTGGGGCTAGTTTGTGGGCCAGTACAACCATGGTTCTATCTGCATCAACGGGTAGCACTATCTTTTGTGAAGAACGGGTTTTTGCTCCCTTAGATACTGCCATCACCCCCTCCAGTTCAAATGGCTGATAAATAAGAAAGGAAATTGAACGTACAGAGATTGTATGATAGACAGATGTTGTAATCCACATATATGTTGTTTAACCAAACAGGATAGCATGACACAATTTCACATATATGATGCCTAACTAAATAGGATAGCATGACACAATTTCAGATATATGATGGATAACTTAACAGGATATAATGGCATAATTCAACATATGATGAGTACCTAAATAGGATGACATTACAAAACTATATGATGTCTTTCTAAAATAGGTTGGGATGAAATAATTCACATACATGTTGTCTAAGTATACAGGAAGGCATGATATAATTGACATAATTGATTCATATACTAAGCAGCTGGCACTCGCATGTATGATCTCTAAACTACGAAGATGGAATTCAATATTCTGCATATGATGTCTAAACTAAGCAATGCAAGACACCATATGCATCATATGAGAAATATAAACATGGCAACTTAGAGCATACACCTCAGGTGGGATATAGGACTGGTCATCTGTCTCTGAATCCTCCTCTGAGGAGTTCCCTGTAACCATCGAGATATATGCTTCAACAACTACCATTGCCTGCTCTGAAGACCTTGTTTTCAGTCCAGATTTTTCCATAACCGGCTCAAGTGGCTGATACACATGAAGAGTAGTTAAATATACACAGATTGTCGACAAATGGAATACGTAATGAAAAAAAAGATGGCATGAGAATCAATATGATGCCTGACTCCATGGCGATGCATAATTCACATATATGATAATTGGCTGAAAAACATGGCATTGCATAATTCACATATCTGATATAGAAAGCAAACACAAGGCATTCACACAAAGCATGTCTAATCTAAGCTGATGGCATGGCAATGCAAGACACCATATGCATGATATGAGCAATATAACCCAGCCAAGTTAGAGCATGCACCTCGGGGGGGGGGAATACGACTGGTCATCTCTCTCTGAATCCTCCTCTTAGGAGCTATCTGTAACCAGCAAGAAATCTGCATCGACAGGTAGCACTGACTGCTCAGAAGACCTTGTTTTCACTCCAGATTTTCCCATGACCGACTCAAATGGTTGATGCACAGGAAGAGTAGATGAATGTATAAACATTGTTGACAAATTGAATACATTATGGAAAAAATATGGCACGATACAATTCACATATATGATGACTGGCTAAACAGGATGGCATTGCATGATTCATGTACATGATGCCTGGCTAAAGAAGATGGCATTGCATAATTCCCATATACTCCCTCCATTCCTAAATATTTGTCTTTTTAGAGATTTCAAATGGACTACCACATACGGATGTATATAGACATATTTTAGAGTGTAGATTCACTCATTTTGTTCCGTATGTAGTCACTTGTTGAAATCTCTAAAAAGACAAATATTTAGGAATGGTGGGAGTATGATATAGAAACCAAACAGGTGGCATTCACACAAAGCAAATCTAAACTAAGCTGATGACATATAAGATGTATAATGTAAGCAATGCAAGGTGCCATATGCATGATATGACCAACATCAGCATGCCAGGTTAGAGCAAACACCTCAGGTGCTAAACAGGTGTGGTCGGCTCCTTCTGAATCTCCATCTGAACAGTTATCTTCCTCTGGAATACAATCTGGAAATGTAGGAGGGGGGGCTCTTCGCTCACCATGGAGCGGCGTCTGCATGACATTATATTCGCACGCAACGGTCTTCTCTTTTTCTCTACATGTTCAGTACGATTGTGTACAATATCTGACATGCATAATAAAAAATAGTTAGATTTTGTAAGGCCTAAGGGGTGCATGCATAAATCAAGATTGATGGTAGCAAACGAGTGGATGGATCCAAAACTAATGATAGCAGGTAGATTATAGCTTCCGTTTAAAAACATAGACAATGGATCATCTAGTGTTTGTTGCCCACCCAACATGAACCACATAGAAGACCCCAAATGAAACAGATAGTAGACAGATACTATTCGTTGTTGGCTCGATATGAGACCCATGGGCATTTCAAACTCAAGTTTGAAACATAAAGTAGCAGGTAATAATAACCGATGTATAACGTAAGCAAACACGAAAGACTGCGACCTCTCTTCCGGAACTGTGTAGTCCTCAGGTTCATCTGCTCAGTCGATGACGGTAATGCAGTTGGCGTGGCTGCCGGCAACGGGGAAGATGATCTGAGGCGGCAAAAGAAAGTCTGCAGGGGATCTCTGCTGCAGTGAACGCCTCTGTCGATGGTGCACCTCAGTTGGGGTGGATGACGGCATGGCAGGAGCAGGACATAACACGCAGAGTTTTCTTTGACGCCTATCTGAAAATGAAGTAAATCTGTAAGGGCTCCTTAGAATTGGAGGATTCTATAAATGTAGGGACAGGAAAAACACAGGAATAGGATAGGAATGCATGTGCAAAATAGAGCATTTGGAAACATAGGATTTCAGTGAACCTGGGTGTTTGGTTCACATGAATTGGAAGAAAACAGGAATGGAGAAATGCGGTCATATTAAAGTCAAACCATGTGAAAATGAAAAAAAAATAAGAATCTTATTATGCCAGTAATGCAATTAGTTCTGTTCTTCATGCATATTAATTTGAAAAGGACGTCCAAGTGAATAAAATTCCTACGTTTTTTCTTTGAAAGAGACACCAAAGGAAAAAAATCCTCCAGTTTTGCTTTACTCCACTCCTTTTAACAGATTTGCACGAATAGTAGTTCCATAGCAAAGGATCCCTGAGGGATCGACATGAATGCAGAGTAACAAAGTGATGCGACGAGTGTACAACTTCTTTGGCATAGCCTTGTGGACCTCAACATCATTGGGTTGGACGTGGAGGATGGTGATGATGCTGGTGTGGCTGTCAGAGGTGGGGAAGAAGATCCGAGGCCTCTGGAAACAGCGTCGAGGGTACTGCTCTGCTGTGATGGACGGTTCCATCATTGGAGCAGCTCCTGTAAGGTGTACGGCGACGGGGCTGAAGCAGGACAAGACAGACAATGTTAATCTGAAGTGGGACCCTAATATCATCTGCAATAGATGATGTAAAATACATCACCAAAAAGTGCTAGATGTAAAACGCATCAGCCGCGCCACGGCCGCTCTGATAGATGCTGTAAGTACTGTTCACTCTGAATTTAACTGAAGAAAATGAACTTTACAGTCAAAACTGAATTTTACTGCCGAAACTGATTAAACTAGCAGCAGAGCATTACAATAGATGTTTAGGCCATTCGAGCACCAGTAGCAGAGAAGCAGTGATCTAAATCAGCAGACGCTCAAGCAGGGAACACACTAGTAGAGAGCAAGTCATGCAGTAGCACCGCGAGCGAGTGCTAAAGCAGCGACTCCTGTAGCTGTCGGAGGTCGTGCAACAGCAGCAGTAGAGAAAGCTTGAGCAAGAGCAGAGCAGCAGCATGAATGAAAGCAAGAGCAGTGCAGCAGCGCGACCGACAGCAAGAACAGAGCCGCAGCGCGAGCGAGTGCCCGAGCAGCTGCAGCTAGTGCCGTTGTGGAAGTCGCCGTCGAGGAAGCAATGACATGGGGGAGGGACGCCGTGGATGATGTGGCCGGCGACGGTGCCATCAATGGAGACCCGCCATGTCTGCTCGGTATCGAGCACCGGCAGCATCGTGAGATCGAATAAAAGATAAAATGCGGTGGTGAGTGCAGAACCTCCTTGGTGGCACCGAGTTGGCCTCGACTTCATCGGAGGAATTGGTGAGGGTGTTGCAGTTCCGGTGGGGCAGGTCAAGACGGCACTGTGGGGGTTGAGGTGGCGCGATAGACGAGGTGAACATCGGGGCAGCTCCTTGGAGGTGGAGGACGGGGCGGCTAAACCGGCGGGACGACGAGATCGACAACGGATCCTCATCCGGTGCGGTGGACGAGGGACGGCGAGCTGTTGTGGTGGATGATGTAGTCGGGGAAGAGTCTCTGGCTGGGCGGCGGTCGGGAGGCCAACGAAGGAGCGTGGGGTTTCACGGGTTTTGGCGGCCTCAGTGTACGAATGGGGGGCAAAGGGGGAGGGGGAGCCAACACTATAAAAAAACACTTCTGTGATGATACGTGTTTGTCATAGTAGGTCGCGTTTTTTGTCATGCATGTACATCCATGACGATTTTATGAAAGAATCAAGATAGTCATACCTGTGCTGTCGTAGAAGTGTTCCATGACATTACCAAAATTATCATCACGGAAGTGTCCACTTCCATGATGATAAATCACGCGTCATAGAAGTGCTTTCGTCAAGGGTGACCTACACGTGGCATCCACCGTAACGGAACGCTGTTAAGCTATCGAGTCGGGTTTTGGATCCGATTACCCGTTAACAGCCCCGACCAATGGGGATTTTCCACGTGTAAAATCATCATTGGCTGGAGGGAACATGTGTCGTCTCATCGCTGGGACAGATGTCATCCTCTCATTGGACAGAAGGCGCCTATGATACGTCGACACGTGGCACAACCCAACAGGGGGCCATTCCTATGAAAAGGCCGGCCCGTTTGACTTGGTCAAAAGGTGGTAGGCCGTCCCATGGAAATCCTATTAACGGCCTGTTCGCATATAGCCCATTTAGAGCCCGCTAACCCAAGGCCTGTTATGCCCTATCCGAATTAGGCCCAGTAGCGTCAACTAGGCCATCCAATATGATTCCAGCCCATTTTCACTTCTGGCCCATGTATGGCCCATGACGTCTTTCGGCCCATATGAGGACCTATGTAACTCTTGGCCTATTAACGGCCCATGGTGAAACTGGCCATAGTGAACAGTGTATCACATTACACCCATTAACGGCCCGTGGTGAAACTGGCCCGTAAAGAATAGTGTATCACTTTATACCCATTAACGACCAGTTATTCCATTGGGCTGTCTCCAGCCCATGTCATCTTTCGGCCTTCTCAGAGCCCATTTATTCTTGGGCTCATTTCTAGCATTCGTTTACTTACGGCCCGTTACTGTCATTTTCTGCTTGTGGGCCAAATTCAGCCCGTTTTTACAGTCGGCCCATTTGTGGTCCGTTAATACGTTGGGTCGTTTTCATAGCGTCATCAAATACGGCCTATTAACGATGGCCCATTATGTGTCACATCCCTAGCTTCTGGTAATGCTCTAGGCTAGACCTCTTGTGAGCATCATGTTTTAATTCAAATGAAATTTGAATTGAGGGATTTTTAAAGCCTCAGAAACCTTCTAAAAATGATCAACATTAAAATCTTCTCAAAGAAGTCCAAGAAAATGTTCCTCTTAGTCTCTGAAAATATTGCAAAGAGGTAAAACTCAAAACAATATTTTTGGTATCTCAGAGTTAATTATTTTGGGCCTTTGAATTAAATAAATAACTATTTGCATTGGATATATATTTGATATATAAATAATATATGTCCAATAATGCTGGAACATTTTATGTGGTTTGGTATATTTTAGTTCTAGCCACAAAACTATTTTCAGGATTTTATAAAATGGTTTAGTATTTTACTAAACTAAAACAACACAGAACAAAATAAATAAAAACAACAAAAATAGGAAAAGCAGAGAGGAGAGAAACCTTACCTGGCGCTCACCTGGTAGCCCAGCCGGCCTAGCTCCTCCAGCGGCCCAGCCCGCCACCGCTACCCTCCCTGTCGCCTTCCTCCTCGCGCCAGTAGGCAGAGGAGGGACACGGCGCACGCGCTCGAGCTCGCCACGCCACCACCCTGCTCGTCTGCATCGCCTGGCCACCGCGACGCCGCGCGTCATCTCCTCGGCGCCGCCCCGACCCCCTGGACCCCCTCGCTCTCTCCCTCTCCCTTGTTTCTCTCCTCTGCTTCCTCTCTCTCACTCGCCCGAGCGCAGCCGCAGCCGCGCCACCGTAACGCCGCGGCCACCGTCTCCCCCTCGACCCCTCGCTGTGCTTGCGAGCTCCGTCTCGACGTCCCCGACCTCCTCGACAAGCCACGACGCCACGGACGCGCTGCAACGCCGCCATCACCACCGTCTTCATCGCCATGGCCGGAGATCGCCGCCGCTCGATTCGCAGCAACGAGGACGCCCCCGAGCTCACCAACCCCTTCGTTCGATCCGCTGTGAGCTGCTGCGTCGATCCCCTCCCTCCCCTGGCACTTTTTCTCCTGCTAGCGCCAATATCCACCGGAGCCGAGAGCTCTTCGCTGCCGGCCATGTCGCCGCCGTAGCCACCGTTGCCTAGAGCTGCAACCGAGCACGCGGCCGTGCTCAGTGCAACCCCAGGAGGTCGTAACACCCCCCTTTGCCTCCTGCCGTGCTCCCTAACACTGACCCCAAGCTCGCTCGAGCTCCGGCCGCCGCCGAGGTCGACGCCGTGCTCAACTCCGGCCACCTCGCGGCCTCCCGTCCGTTCCTTTGGATGCGGAGGAGCAAGAGCTTCTCCCTAGTGCCCTCAGCACGCCAAACCACCGCTCGTAGCGCCAAACCCGCCACCACCCGAACTCCGGCCGCCGCCGTCGTCATGATTGCCGTCGCCTCCGGCCACCCTAGCTTCTCCCGTTTGCCCTGTTAGATGCGCGCGAGCCTGGGCATCCCGTAGAGCCCCTCCGCCGCTCTTTTGGTCATCGGAGGGCGAATCCCGACGTTCTCCGCCGTCCCTGGCCTCGCCGGCGACGAGCCTCGGGTCAACTCCGGCGAGTTTGACCCGGGTTTGACCCCACTGGCCGGTTTGACCCCCCTCTCTCTCACTGACATGCGGGCCCCGCCCGGCTAATTAAGTTAGGTTAGTATTAACTAAGCTAGGTTAGTTTAGTTAGACACTGACACTCGGGACCCACCGGTCAGAGTTTGACCGGACTGTGCCACGTTGACCTGCTGACGTCATAGTGACGCAATGCTGACGCAATAAGTATTTTCTGGATTTATTATTATTCAGGAAATTTCAGAAAATGCCCTAAACTTCAATAATTCATAGAAATTCAACTGTAACTCCAAATTAAATAATTTATATATGAAAAATTATCAGAAAAATTCAAGGAATCCATCTGTACCATTTTCGTGCATGTTAGAACAACTTATAGCTGCTGTTTAGCACAAATCAAAGAAATGGCATTTAAACTCTCACATATGGAGTTTGGATTTGAATCTTGGGTTCAAACCAACTTCATTTAACCTGTTGCTAGTTGCATTAGCCCAAAACACACTCATATTGCCATGTCATAGCATTCATCATATTGTGCATTGCATTGATTGTGTTCCTTCTTGTTTGCCGGTATTTGTCCCCTCTCGATAGACGTGATACCGATGATGTGATCGTTGACACTAATGAAGACTCAATGCTACCTTCATAAGTGCCAGGCAAGCAAAACCCCCTTGTTCATTCCGATACAAACCCACTCTCTCGCTCCTGCTCTCTTTTACTGCATTAGGACAACAACGATTCATCTGTTACTTGTTGCGGTAGTTGAACCCCTTTATCCTTTGCATGACCTGTCATTGCCACAGTAAATAGATGAAACCCACTAGCATGAGTAGGAGTTGTTTGAGCCCTGTTGTGCCTACTCATTCTTGCTTGTTTGTCATGCCTGCTACTGCTTAGAGTTGTGTCAGGTCTGATTCATCGGGAATGGATCAGAGGTGTGTGAACATGTCCTACCATTGAGAGCTAAGTGTGTGAACACGATTTGGTAAAGGTAGCGGTGAGAGGCCATGTAGGAGTACATGGTGGGTTGTCTCATTGAAGCCGTCCTTAGGAACTGAGTTCTGTGTTTGTGATCCATGACTCAGCTACTACCATACATTGGGCCCTGAAATATGACCCCGCTCGACTTCTTAATCACCCTTGTCCTCTGTCCAGGAGTTGCAAGTAGTTTCTGGTGTTTGTAGTATGCTGGAGGCCGTGGACAGCGCTGGGGTGGGCTGTGATGCGGTAGGCACGTGGCTGGGTAAACCGGGCACCCGTTTGGTGTCACGGAACCCTGTTCACATCATTTGGGGCTGTGAGCGAAACTCCGGCCGGATCTCCTCATGGATGGAACCCGAATAGGCGATAAACCTAGACTAGAGACTTAGGTGTTTAGGTAGGTCGTGGTCTACACCCACGTCGGCTTTCGCTTGAGGTCTGCCGAGCACATGTCGTGTGCAGACGCTAAGTGGTGGAAACATGTATGAAGAAGTACACCCCTGCAGGGTTAATATCATCTATTCGAATAGCCGTGTCCGCAGTAAAGGACTTCTGGGTTGCTTATATCAGTTCATAGACAAGTGAAAGTGGTTACTCTAAAAATACGCAAGATAAGCGTGAGTGCTATGGATGGCGCTCTCGTAGGGAGACGGGAGTGGATCCATAGTGGTGTATTGATATGGTGAATATGTGGACTCGTGTGCGCCACCTCAAAAGAGTCGCTTGCAGTCGTAGTTTAGGATAGCCACCGAGTCAAAGCTGGCTTGCTGCAGTTAAACCCCACCATCCCCTTGTTGAAAATGATGCACATGTAGTTAGTTCTGATGTAAGTCTTGCTGGGTACATTTGTACTCACGTTTGCCTATTTTATGTTTTTGCAGAGAGACTTCGGTCTCACTAGTAGTTCCACGTGGACTTCGACGTTTAGCTTGTTACCTCAGCTACGATCTTGTGCCTCAGCAGGATTTGGTAGATAGTCAGGCTTCTCAGCCTTTTTCATTTATAGATGTCTGTACTCAGACATGATAGCTTCCGCTTGTGCTTTGATATGTATGCTCTGAATGTTGGGTCATGAGACCCCTGTTTGTAATATCTCGCTCCTCGGAGCCTAATGAATAAATACTTGAGTTGTAGAGTCATGTTGTGATGCCATGTTGTATTTGCACATATCGAGCATATTGTGTGTATGTTATTGAAATGCTTGGTATGTGTGGGATCTAACAACCTAGTTGTTTATCCTTGGTAGCCTCTCTTACCGGGAAATGTCTCCTGGTGTTTCCACTGAGCCATGGTAGCTTGCTACTGCTCCGGAACACTTAAGCTGGCCGGCATGTGTCCTTCGTCGTTCCTGTGTCTGTCCCTTCAGGGAAATGTCACGCGATGAATACCGGAGTCCTGTTAGCCCGCTACAGCCCGGTTCACCGGAGTCCTGCTAGCCCAGTGCTACAGCCTGGATTCACTCGCTGATGACCGACACGTTCGATGCTGGGTCATGGATGCCTGTCCCTGTAGGTTTGTGCCACTTTGGGTTTACGACTAGCCATGTCAGCCCGGGCTCCTTATCATATGGATGCTAGCGACACTATCATATACGTGTGCCAAAAGACGCAAACGGTCCCGGGCAAAGGTAAGACGACACCCGTGGGAATACCGTGCGTGAGGCCGCAAAATGATATGAGGTGCTACATGCTAGATCGATGTGGCATTGAGTCGGGGTCCTGACAGCGTCGGCCCATGAACGGACGATTCCAACTCTAGCCTGTTTACGACCATAATGCAGTCTGTTTGGCCCATGTTTGGCCAATCGATCATACGGCCCGTATACGGCCCATTGATGATACGGCCCGTTGAAGACCCATTGTTTATACGGCCCATTGTTTCTACGGCCCGTAGAAGGCCCACTATTTCTACGATCTGTAGAAGGCCCACTGTTTCTACAGCCCGTAGGAGGCCCAGTGTCACTACAGTAAATATTAGCCCATGGTTATTGTGGCCTAGTTTTAAAAAATAGGTTATTGAAGTGACTAGCAAACCATGGAAAAAGAACTGCATGGACTACAAGCAAACAAATAAACAAGACAACAAGGAAATAAATAAGCAAGCAACTTATGCTACGCTATCACGACTATTACACATATTACATCCACTGGGCATCAAAGTTCGCCACCAGTGCAAATATAGGGAACACAGCAGCATTTAAACGCCGCAGCAAAACAAGTCCAGAACTGAAACCACTTTAGAAGAGCTGAAGAAACAATATCCTGGGTACCCATAATGCTGGCAAGATGCTTAGCAAGCTTATTAACTTTCTCTTGTTTGACACTTAAGTCCTCTAGCACTTGCTGTTGCACCAGAAAGTATGCATCTGAATTCTGCAAGGACTTCGTCAATCCTTCGGCTTCCTGTCGCATAACATCTGATTGATGTCGTTCAACTTGAAGTTGAGACTCAAGAAGCCGAACTGATTCAGGCAACGAGCTCGGCCAGTAGTGGTAGCCAGTAACTCGAACACTACATCAAGACAGGACTTTGGGGTTGTCTCAGTGTCTTCAATATAGTTTTTATCAGCTTTCTTGGAGACCAACAGGGATGTCTCACTATCTTGAACCTTATCTGCATTACTTCCTTTACCATTGCATAACGGGGTACTCTTCTCCAATATTTTATCCGTGTTCTAAAAGAGAAACAAACAAACACATCTCAGGTTTACAATGTAGTCTTTGAAACTCATTTTGGTAAACCAGTTCAGTAGTAAGGTGGACATGATAACAACATGAAACAAACATATATCTATGTAGTATGGTCACTGTATGGTCTATATCATTCTAGTTTATGTTGCCATATCAAGATAGATACAGTTGGAATCATATCTATTTAAGACAAAGCAACATAGACAGAATATAAGTGTGGGAAACTACACAGCAATAACAACACTTGTAATGTGCATGGCATGAGAACATAACTGTTTATTCAATTGAAACTGAAATCAACATAGAGCAAGTTACAACAGCAAACAGCCAAACACGTTGAAGAAACATGTTTAAAACATATGTGTTGCTCCATTGGAGTTTCAATTGCATCCTTCAAATTTGAAATTAGTTGGTATTAGTAAATACAGTGATGCAAGAGCAAAGTAGTATGAACCATAGCTACAGAACTTGACCTGAGAACAATTCTTCTTCTGTTTAAGCGTTGACTTCAGGTTCAGAGTGGTGGTCCTTGTGATTTGGGCACTGCAGTTGCCTTACTAACTGCTCGTGTTTGGCTGCTCTGTGGTGGAGACGGTGTTGTGTCAATGGGAACTAGGTGTCTATTTGCTGGGGTTGGGGTTAGAAGGGGTGTACCTTGTTCTCTGTCCAACTAGGTAGGGGTACAATCTGCATGAGTGTGGGTTATGTGTGGTGGGGCTGGTTCTTGGGTAAGTACAACCGTGGTTCTATCTGCATCGACAAGTAGCACAATCTTTTCTGAAGACCGTGTTTACTCCCACAGATACTGCCATCACTCCCTCCAATTGAAATGGCTGATAAACAAGAAAAGTAATTGAATGTACAGACATTGTAAGATAGACAGGTGCAATGGATAGTAGGGAAGAAAATAGGGCATGAAATAATTCACATTTATGTTGTCTAAGCAAATAGAATAGCAGGACATAATTTCACATATATGATGGCTAATTAAACAGGATAGCATGACATAATTTCACATGTATGATGGCTAACTAAACAGGATAGAATGACATACTTCAAAATATGATGACTATGTAAACATGATGACATGATATAACTATACGATGTGTCTATTAAAGTGGTAGGCATGCCATAAATCACAAACATGCCGTCGATGGAAACATGATGGCATGATATAATTCACGGATAGAATGACATAATTTAAAATATGATGACTATGTAAACAGGATGAGATGATATAACTATATTATGTCTTTAGAAAACGGGTTGGCATGCCATAATTCAGATACATGTTGTCTATGTAAACATCATAACATGAAATAATTCAAATATATGATTTATATACTAAGGAAGTGAGCAAAGGGCACTCGCATATATGATGTGTCAACTAAGGAGATGACATTCAATATTGTGTATATGATGTAAAAACTAAGCATTGCAATACAACATATGCATTATATGAGTAATATAACCCTACCAAGTTTGAGCATACACCTCAGGGGGATAATAGGACTGGTCATCTGCCTCTGAATCCTCCTCTGAAGAGCTATCTATAACCAGCAAGATATCTACTTCAGCAGGTAGCATTGTCTGCTCTGAAGACCTTGTTTTCACTCCAGATTTCTCCATCACCAATTCAACTGGCTGATGCACAGGAAGAGCAGTTGAATATACAAATATTGTCGACAAAAGCAATGAGAAATACAAAAAAAGGCGCATGATATAATTCACATATATGTCGCTTGCCTAAACAGCATGGCATTGCATAATTCACATACATAATGCCTAGCAACAAGATAACATTGCATAATTCACATATATAATGTCTTGCAACAAGATGGCATTGCATAATTCACATATATGGTAATTAGACACTAAACAGGTGGCATTCACACAAAGCATGTCCAAACTAAGCAAATGACATAGCAATGCAAGATACCATACGCACGATATGAGCAACATAACCCTGCCAAGTTAGGGCATGCACCTCGGGGGGGGGGGATATGACTGGTCATCTGTCTCTGAATCCTCCTCTGAGGAGCTACCGGTAACCAGCAAGACATGCGCTTTGTCAGATAGCATTGTCTGCTCTGAAGACCTTTTTTCCACTCCGGATTTTTCCATGACCGTGTCGAATGGCTGATGCACCGGAAGAGTAATTGAATGTACTAAAATTGTTGACAAATTTAACATGTAATAAAAAAATGATGGCATGATATAATTCACATATAAGATGACTGGCTAACCAGGGTGGCATTGCAAAATTCACATATATGATGCCTCGGTAGACAAGATGGCATTGCATGATTCACATATACGATAAAGAAACTAAACAGATGGCATTGACACAAATCATGTCTAAACTAAGCAGATGACATGTTTAATGCATACAATAAGCAATGCAAGGCACCATATGCATGATATTACCAACATCAGCATGCCAAGTTAGAGCGAAGACCTCATGGGGTAAATAGGAGTGGTCTTCTCCTTCTGAATCCCCCTTAGAATAGTTATCTTCCTCTTGATTACGATCCTAAATGGGAGGAGGGGGGCTGCCTTTGCGCCGACCATTGAACGACATCTGCATGAAATTTTATTGCCACGCAAGGCTCGTCTCTTTTGCTCTACATGATCAGTTCCATTGTGTACAATAACTGGCATGCATAGGAATAAAACATAGTGAGATTATGTAAGGAGTGCATGCACAAATCCAGAGTGATGGTAGAAAACTGTGGATAGACCCAAAACCAATGATAGAAGGCAGATAATAGCTTTAGTTAAAAAATACAGATAATGGCTCCTTTAATGTTTGTTTGCACCCAACATGAAACTCATAGTAGACACCGGAGATTAACTAGATAGTAGACAGATTGTACTGATTTCTGCCCCAATATGTACCCCACAACCATTTAAAAACTCAAGTTTCAGCATTCGTTTGGACCTGACTCGGAGTCTAATAGGTGAACACGACGATAATGTAGCATGTCATCATATTAAGCGACGCATAACGTAAGCAGACACGAAAGAGTGCGACCTCTCTTGCGGACCCGTGTAGTCCTCAAGGTCATCTGCTCAGTTGAAGATGGTAATGTAGTTGTCGTGGCTGCCGGCGGCGGGGAAGAAGATCTGAGGCGGCGAAAGACAGTCTAGAGAGTGGATCCCTGCGGTGGTGAACCCTTCCGTCGTTGGAGCAGCTGAGCTGGGGTGGAACAAAGCGCCGCAGGAGCAGGACAAACCGCACAAGGTTTTCTTTGACACATATCTGTAACAGAAGTAATTGAGTAAGGGCTTGTTTGAATTTGAGGATTCTAACAATGCAGGGATAGGAAGTAGACAGGAATAGGATAGGAATGCACGTGCAAAACAGAGAATTTAAAAACAAAGGATTTATGCCAATCTGGGTGTTTGATTCACAACAATTGGAAGATCACAGGATGCAAAAAAGCATGGTGATATTAAGTCAAACCACAAGAAAATGTACGGTTATAATGCTATTATGCTACTATCTCTTAGTCTTGTGCTTGATGAATAGGAATATGAAAAGGAGGAGAAGTGGAAATTAGAATTCCTACGGTTTTTCTTTCAAGGAGACACTAAAGGAACAAATGCTACAGTTTTCCTTTGCTCCATTCCTTTGCACCAAATTCATGAAAAGTAGTACCATAGGAAACTTTCCAATTCCTATGTTTTTCATTCACTTTTCCTTTCAAGCACTGGCGATTCTAGTAGGCAGGCTTGAGCAAGGAAAATCCTACACTAAAAAATGTTTTTGTGCTACTTCTATTACTTTGGACCCAGGCCACTGCCATACTAGCTCAACTCCCAGGCCCATCGACAAATGCACAGCTCAAACGCGCAGAGATAAATAATGATGGCGTTCAAGAGAGTCCATCACAGATAGCTAAATTGCCTGGTACCTCACTGCTTGTCATATAGTAGGATAAAATAATCGTATTTCCCGTTACTACGAGTGCTTAGTGGAGAATATATATAACTTGTAGAGTAAAAAAGAGATGCAACAAGTGTACAACCTCTTTGGCAAAGCCATGTCAATCTCAGCGTGATTGGGTTGGCCGGTGAGGATGCTCCAGCTGACATGGCTGTCGGAGGAGGGGAAGAAGATCTAAGGTGTCTAGAGATGGAGCCCGAGGTACTGCTCCACTATGATGGAGGGTTTCATCGTTGGAGCAGCTCCGGTGAGTTGTACGATGCCGAGGCTGAAGCAGGACAAGAGAGACAACAAACAACGTTAACCTGAGTGGAATTCTAATAACATCTCCAATACATGACGTAAAATACATAACCATAAAGTGCTAGATGTAAAATAAATCAACCGCTCATCTCTGAACTTAACTGTCAAAACTGAATTTAACTGTTGAAACTGAACTTAACTGTTGAAACTGAACTTAACTGTCGAAACTGAATTTTGCTATCGAAATTGAACGCACTAGCAAGGTGAGGCTACACGTCGGTCAACTGACTTTTTCATCTCTTGTCAGTCGATTTGCAGCCATTGGATACGAAATCAAGGGCATGCGATTCATCTTCAACCTCCACCCCCCTGAGCCGCCAGCCACCACCAGCCAAACAGCAGCCCCCCGCCGCCCGCGGCCGGCGGTGCGCCACCCCGCCCGCCTCGAGAACACTCCCCACCACCGGTCAGCCGCCGCCCGACCATCCTTCTAGCCCCCCCCTCATGCCGAGCTTTTTCTCCGGCGATCCCCACGCCACCGCCCCGCCAACGCCCCGCCACCGCCGCCATCCTGAACCTAAAGATAGACAGTGTGGTACCTCTCCGGCGAGCCCCCCTCCTCACTATGGCTGGTTCTTTCTTCACCCCGGCGAGCCCCCCACACCCTGAAAATCGACTGACCCAAAAGTCGATTCAGTCGATAGAGGTGTAGCTAAATCGGAGCAGCATCGCAAGCAAGAGCAAGAGCGAGAGCAGCAGCGCGAGCAAGAGCAATAGCAAGAGCAGACCAGGCAGGGGACCGAGAGCAAGAGCAGAGCAGCAGCGCGAGCGAGAGCTAAAGCAGCAGCAGCTCCTACTGATGTGGACGTCGCCGCTGAGGGAGCGACGCCGTGGAGGAAGTGGCCGGCGACGCCACCGTGGATGGAGCCACGCCGTGTCGGCAGCACCATGAGATCGAGTCAAGAAGAAAATGCGGCGATTAGTGTACAACATCTTTAGTGGCGCCGATTAGGCCGCAACTTCATCCGAGGAAACGGTGATGATGATGCTCTTTCGGTGGTGCAGGTGAAGACGGCAGTGTGGGAATGGAGGTGGCGCGAAAGACGAGGGGAACATCGGGGCAGCTCCTTGGAGGTGGATGACAGGGTGGCTGAACCGACGGGATGACGAGATCGACAACGGATCCTCATCCGGTACGGTGGATGAGGGACGTTGAGTTGTTGCTGTGTACGACATCGTCGGGGAAGAGGCTCCGGCTGGGTGGCGGATGGAGCAGGGTGTGGGGTTTCGTCGCGGGTTTTTGCGGCCTCGGTGTACGAATGGGTGGGCAGATGGGATGGCAGTGGGGAACCATGGCTTACGGACGCGCTTGTCCAAAATGTGGGGTAAGTTACGAAAGTATCCCCCACCGATTTGAGGCGGTTCTTTCGGTTCAGGGGTACCACGGGCATTTTGCGTGTCAGGATTTCATAGGAGGTGGGAGTTTTCGCGTGTGTTGTAATTTCGGAATAGCAAGGCGCGGGTTGAGATGGAGGGAGTTGTCGGAGCACGACGAGACAAAGATATATCTTAAATATTTCGGGCTAACAAGGCGTGGGTTGAAGAGGCGGGAGTTTCGCAGCACGATAGACAGAGACGCTACCTTGAATTTTCGGCATAACAAGGCGCAACTTTAAATTTTGGAAGAACAAGCTTAACGTGTACACAAAAAAGACAATTGCACCTCAACACGCACAACACACACACAAACACCATTTAGACTAGAGTAAGGTACACGTGCATTGCACGCATGAGATTTGGCAACCAAATTATGAATAAATACCACATTATAGCATGTAAGCTTTGAGTCATATATGCATGATGTAGATGTTCGTTTAATTCTTATAGTTCATTTCATTCAAAATCATCTAGTTTTTATAAGAAAGCTAATCTATTTTAAGATTCATGGAATTGTGCGTTGTAAGACATAAAGTAAAAACAAATAATGGCAAATCATGTGGAAAAACATCTGGGCAATTCTGATATGGAAGATTCTAGAACAAATAAGAAGTTCTTGTGTTTTGATGTTTGTGCATTATGCTTAAGTTCCACCATGGAGCCTTCTAGATTATACATGTGGCGAAATCTGGTGGAATCCAGATGATATCTAACGGCCAGTAGTGCTCAAATTTGCCATCTTTGGACCATCGGATTCGCCTCATCCAACGACCATCTTTCAAAGTTAAAGTTACCCGCACACAATATAAAAAAATATAAAATATAGTATAATAGGGGTATAGATATAGATATGTGATGTGAAAGCCGCCCATCATCTCCAGTTAGAATAGTGTGTCCATGCATGGATGCGACGTGGTCAAATGATGTCTACCATCGGAATCTCAAATTCAAATCAGTCTGACCTTGTTCAATGTGTATACATTACAACATGCTCGTTTCCAAACCACACCGCGCAGATCTACGTTATATTCATGCATGCATGGGTTTCAAACATCAGGATCTCTTATTCAAATTTTTGAATTCAACTTTACATTGATTATGACCTCACCTAGTCTTTTACACCCACACAGTCGTCTTCTCTTTATAATTGTACCACTAATTTTCTCTCGTGCATGCATGCACACACACTACCAGTCGGCATTATCCATCGCACACATGCAATCTTTTTCTTCAGGTCGGTCTCTCATGAAGGCACACACCCACACACATCCCCCTCTCCATCATATCGGGCATTCTTTATCTCTCACGCGTGCATGCGCAACGATCGATGTTCCTCTATGTATGTGTGTATATATCTAGGTCTTTCATAGTTTTCCACACGAACCGATCAATCGATATATCAAGTGAGGTCTCACCCTCTTTCCCACGTCCACATCGATCAATCTATACCTCTCTATATAGGATTAACATATATAGCTAATACACCCACATTAATTGTATATCCAACGTCCCCCTCTCATCATCCATTCCTTTCGCTTCATCTGTCAGACGCGTGCACAATGGCGAAAACTGGGGGCAGTAAGGGCCCTGCCCCCCCTAACATCACTATATATCGAGGGTAATATGAATGTGATCATTAGACAATTGCTGCTAAAAATGGTTTAAGTTCATGAATTGACCCTCCTCGTAAAGGATTAGCAATGCTTGGCCCCCTAGCTCATTATTTTTCATGGCTCCGCCACTGCGTGCAACAACACACATTCTCGCCCCCTCTCTCTAAATATCGATCTCGCACTTGTGCATTCCTTCATAGTCTCCCTCCACTCGGCCCCTCGCACCATCTTCTAGCCCCCCCCCACCGGATTTTGCCATATGTACAATCTAGCAGACTCCATGGTTGAACTTGAACATAATGCACAAACCTCAAAACAACAGTGGTTCTCTTTTGTTCTAGAATCTTCCGTATCATAACTGCCCAAACTTTTTTTCTAGTTGAATTGCCATTATTTGTTTTTTACTTTATGCTTTACAACGCACAATTCCATGAATCATATAATAGATTAAGGGCTTCTTTGATTCAAAGGATTCTCAAAGGAATTTTGGAGGATTCTAATCATTAGGAATTTTTCCTATCTTGGTTGTTTGTTTCGTAGGATTGTAAACCATAGGAATTTTTCCATATGATTCATTTGCACTAGATTTCATAGGAAACATCCCATCCACTCAAACCTCTTTGAAAGAATTCTGCGTTTTTTCTATGCACAATCAAACACTCGTACAATCCTGTAGGATTCAAGACGACATTCCACTATAATCCCATGTTTTTCCTATTCCCGTGTTCTTAGCTTTTTCATAAAAACTAATTGATTTTGAATGAGATGAACTATAAGAATTAAACGAAGGGCTACATCAGGCATATATGACTCAGAGCTTACATGCTATAGTGTGGTATTTATTCATAATTTGGTTGCAAAATCTGATGCGTGCAATGCACGTGTACCTTACTAGAACTTCGAGTATGTGCAAAAGACGTAAATTAGAATACCAACGGCATGCTACACAGTGTATCTCTTACAGTTCATGAAGCCGCGTGGCACATGTGGAGGCGTTGTCGCGACCTCCTTGCATGGATTGATCACAGTGACGTTCTGCTGGTTCCAGAAGAATGTACTCATCCTCTCTAAGCCATACTGGCGGTACATGCATGAAGCGAAGATGTGCACGCGTGCCACGCACGCACTCATTCCCTCGCACGCACATGCAGGTACACGGGCCAACGCAATTTTGTACCAAGATCCACCCCATGTGATAATTTGGCGCCTGTAAAGTCGTTCACTTCATTGATGGTCAATTATAACAGCGCATGCAAATTGAGTGGACGTGAGGGCGGAAGAAAGACATTATTACTCCACTGCACGCATGCGAGTAGTTAAATCATGGGTTGCTAGTAGTACTTCCATTGGTCTCCTTTGGATTTTGTGCCAATTTTTTACAATAACATAATATTTACACATTTGAGCAGTGTAGTACTTGAAATTCATGTTCCGCTAAACTCATCGGGAGCCGTTTCGGGCCTTGAAACCAAAACCATCAATTAATCTTTACCTTGTTCCCATCACATTCGAAAGCCTGCTCACACCTACTAGTATGTACCAAACCTGAACGTGTTCCCACTATGCAGGTATTAGTACTAGTGCTAGTACTTAGGTTATAAAAAGGGGAACTACCTAACCGAAAATTACTCTACCTATCCTCCTCATAAGTGCTGCTTCTTCGTCCTTCGTTGCCATGGCCCGTGAGCAGAGCTCTGGGTCGAGAACTACTCGTAACAAGGGAGCGGCAACCAAGGCTGCGGAAAAAAAAGAGGGCTCGCCGCCACGCAGAGACCTCGAAAGATATCTCATGGGTAGGCGATGGCTCCCAGGAGTGCCCTAGCCATGGAGGCGAACATGCCGAGCCGGTGGCGCTGGAGTTATTATCCCTCGACGGCATGCCCGATCAGCTCAATAAGCACCTCAATAAGCAGAAGGAGTTCATCCAAGGCTTGTTGGAGTTGCTGAAGGAGAGCCTCGACGACATGCCCGCTGAGGTCAATAAGCAGGGGGAGTTGAATGCCGGCTTGGTGATGCTGCTGAAGAAGAGCATTGCCTCGGAGAAGAAGGCGACCGGAGAAATCCTGTGACTTCAGGAGGACAAGGTGAAGCTCTACCACGAGATCGACCTATTAAAGGAGAAGAACGCCGGCTAGAAGAAGCTGCATGAGAATGGTTGTTCCTCGATGAAGATGTTGCAGGCCCTCGTCATGGAACAGAAGGAGGAGTTGGCAAAGCTCCGCATCAAGCACCCGGCTGCTATCAAGGTACGTAATGCGGCCGTGGAACAGATGATGAAAGCTTCCGTCGAGAAATCCCGCGTCATGGACAGAATGAAGAAGATGGCAGAGGAGACAGGCAAGGAGATGGAGGCCGTGGAGGCGATGAAGAAGCAGTTACGACTCCGCGACAAATTAGATCATTTGGGGTGATAATATTCCTTCTTCTTTTGCTCCTGGGTTTCATCTTTTGCTCCGGGTGTTTCGCCGCACGTGTCACGTTCTCTGCGAGGCATGAATAGAACAATGTTTTTTAGGGAATGAATAGAACAATGCTAACAATGAGATGACTAGCAAATTAGATCATTTTTTATCGCCATATGGCACTGGGCTCTCGTGTTTCGTGCTCCTCCATCGCAGTACTACTCCAGTGGAAACCTTGAGTATACCGCACGGTTCTTTGCTCCTCCTTAGGTCGTCGGCGCATTTATACGAGAATTCAAATCACAAGGCCCCGCCTTCCAGCAGTAATGAGCCGTCAAATCACAAAGGCCCTCGCCTCTCATGAAACCGACCAAGCTAGACTGCCCTGCCCTCTAACCTTTTAAAAAATGTATACTTTTGTACAGTAGTAGTATCGATGGATTGCGCCATGGAGCAAAACTTGAAATAAAAAAAAGGTGGTACATATAGAGAGTGCTCGTCGCCAAATTATGCATATAGTACTATTAAAAAGGCTAGTCACAATAATGGTGTCCAGCACAACCCACCCCTCAAATAAAACAAAGCATCCTGGGATTCTTTGACAAAACTAAGCACCCTGAAATTCTTTGACAACTAAACTGCTGGCTATATGATGTTGGCCATATATATTGTACATATATAATGTGAAGAAACGAGTGGTGGTACTATATCAACTAAAAGATGAAATGTAAGAAATACTAGTATGTACGTACTGAAGAGTTAAAGTAATGATAAGAAACATAACATAGCTCTGCTGGGGGCTCAGCACAACACACCCCTCAAATTAAATTAAGCACACCTGAAATTAAGCTTTGCAACTATTCCGGCAGACACTGCATTAGAACTACCATGAGCAACAACACTGCCACCTTACTCGGAGTCCTCGTCCACGTCCTCGACTTCGTCCTTGTCCCTCTTCCCCTTGGCCGATACTTCTTTGCTTGAACCGCACACTTGGCTGTTGCTCTTCATCCAACCCTTGTAGATATTGAAACAAAGGTAGCCATCCATTGCAGCGTAGTGGATGTGGTCTATATCTAGTACATTCTGCTGCCATGCATAATGATGAAACGTGTATGGAGGTTTCTCCAGTTTACCGTACGAAGGATGAACCATGGCTCCTGCCAGGGTCAGCATTGAAGGATGACGAGAGGACACCAGCCAATTCTTCTGGAGGTCGAAGGTGTTGCCTACAACGAGGCCTATCCGACGCAGGACTTCTTTGTCGTTACCAAAGTCTACAGTAACGAATTTGACTAGGTTGCTCTCAAGGAAGTCCTTAAAATCCAGGCATTCAACGTTGGCATGGCATATGTGGTAGACCAAGCATAAGTCATGCATGCAAACCTGGATCACGGCGGGCTTCTTCCTTTCTTCATCCTTTAGATCCTTCTCTCGTCCTAGGACTATGGTGTACTCAACATCTAGCCGAGTGACCCACTCATCATCTGAGTCTTCGAACATGCGTCTGAAGCAAGAAAGGCATCCTTTCACCGTCGCGGAAGAACGGGTGTAGATGACGTCGAACTCATCGCCGGTGCTGGTTCTGACCTTGTACTCACCGTCGATCGTGGAGATTTGGGATGCCATGGATTTGGGAGGAGGGTTAGGATTAGTGGAACTGTCGTAATTTGAAAGGACGGGACGACTAGGAGCGAACCGCCGTAGTATTAAAGGACGTGCGGGGACGAGTAGGAGCGAACTGCCAGCGTGTGAACGACAGGATAGTGGCTTTCGACTCTCCCATGATACGGGCTTCCGAGAGCCCTTGGATCTGAGATCGAACGGTTGCATGGCGTGATTCTAGACCTATGGGTGAATATCCTATCGTGGGGTTATTCTGCAAATTTTCAGCAACTTAGCATGCGACCGTTTGATCTCAGATCCAAGGGCTGCCAGCAGCCCGTATCATGGTCGCGCCTACCACAACTGTCGCATCGCTCGCGCGGCCGCGCCCTTGGAGATTTAACTCGGTGTGTTAGGCTATCTGATGTTGGCATGTCATACATAGTCATCACTTAGTCACTCATACTACAACAAGGTTGGCTATAAGTGTATTTTTTTACTTCTCTCTATCTCCTTGTACAGAGTATCTCACCGGTTTGAAAGGCATGCGAATTCCCAAACCGCTTCCTACACCCTGATTCGAATTTTTTGCCTAACAAGTTGTGCCGTGCAATTGGAATTCCAGCTTGAGTACTACTACTAGTAGGAGTACCAGGGGCTAGTTCTTTTAGGCTTCTAGATTAGTAATCCCATAACTACTACCTCCGTCCTGGTTTATTGGTCCCCATTGTAATCTGTGTCAAATTTTGATCATAAATTTATGTTAGTGCATGTCACATGCACTAACATTTTATCAGTTAAATCTTTGGTCAAAATTTAGCACAAATTACAATGGTGAGGAATAAACCAGGACGAAGGTATTGTACTACAAGTACTAGTTTAGAATCCCAAATAAATGAGTGAGGCGCCTATGTACAGGTGCTTAGGGTGCCACATAGGCAAGAAAATGATGTGGCAAAGAAATTAAAGAAGAGAGAGAAATAATTAGGGTGACCCTAGGAGGAAACGGTGCTAAGCGCGTGAACCTATGCAAAATGATTATCAACCAATGAATGATGGAGTTTAATTGTTAAACAATTCAATGAGGGAGGCTTAGCTACAATAACTAAGCACTAATGCACTAGGGAGACTAGTTGCTAAGGTTTTAAATGCGCTTAGCACCTCACATAAGCACCAATTCATTGGAAGCATTACTCTCCACTGTGACTAGTCTTATGGAAAAGCTGGGGAAGCCGCCAAAAGAAATGGCCCTAGGAGTAGTAGCTAGAGATCGAGTGTGCGAGATGAACCGGAAAAAGTAAATGCAGAGGGATGAAATGCAAAAAGGACGGAGGGATGTGATGGTTTCTTGTCCGTTTATTTTACCAGGCCACTTATTACTGGGAGTGGTTGTGTTTTGTGATATGACGGCTTTACTGCCGCGCCCCGAGCGGGGTGAGAGGTGAGACTCCCATGCAGCGCCGCCTTCTACACTTGTACTACATAGGTCGTGGTTTATTAGTCCCCCATTGAATTTGACTGAAGATTTAACTGACAAAATGTTACTGCATGTCAACAAAAACAATATCGTATTTGAACATAGTTTTCAATGATATAATTTTAGGTGACATGCATCATCATTTATCATACTATATATAATGTTAGTTCAATTTTTGGTCATACTAATCTATAGTAGTAAGGTGCCCGTGCATTGCACGAAAGAGTGAAATGCATTGATCAGGATGTTGTTTATTCTGACAAAGGATGTGGGGGTCATCTCATGTGTAACAGGTATCGATAGGTTTCTTCGGATATTATTTCATCTCTAGAGCTCAGAAACATCCAGTGAAATAGATAAGAAGTATCTTCTACAAACAAAAGCGTTCAACTGTTCAACCTGCATCCAAAACTTGTGAAGAAATAACTCTTATCACTACAAAAAAATACACTCCCGTGATGATACGTGTTTGTCATAGTAGGTCGCGTTTTTTGTGATGCATGTACATCCATGAAAAATTTATGACAGAATCAAGATAGTCATACATGTGCTGTCGTAGAAGTGTTCCATGACATTACCAAAATTATCATCACGGAAGTGTCCACTTCCATGACGATAAATGGCGCATCACAGAAGTGCTTTCGTCAAGGGTGACTGAGACGTGGCATTCGCCATAACGGAACACCGTTAAGTTATCGGGTCGGATTTTGGATCCGATAACCCGTTAACAGCCCCGACCAATGGGAAATTTCAACGTGTAAAATTCTGATTGGCCGAAGGGAACACCTGTCAGCTCGTCAATGGGCCAGATGTCGCCCGTCAATTGGAGGAGACATGCCTATGGTACGTTGACACGTGGCTGGGCCCAACAGAGGCCCATATAGGTTAAAAAGGCCGGCCTAGTCAAAGGCCCGTAGAACTTAATCAGGTACTAGTGGGCCAGCCCAATAACGACCTGCTTAATAAAGGCCCATTTACAGCCCGAAACTAGATCTGGCCCATTAATTGTTCGCCAATACTTGGGCCCATTTACGGCCTGAAGCCAGATCCGGCCTGTTAATTGTTCGCCCAATATTTTGGCCCATTTGCGGCCTGAAGCCAGATATGGCCCGTTAGTTGTTCGCCGAATATTCAGGCCCAACTAAAGCCAAGTGACTTTCGGCCTATTAGAGGCTTGATGTAGATATAGGCCCATTTCAGCCCGGTGTGACTTTTGGCCTGGGAATGGCTCATGTTGCCCATGGGCCATATATGGTCCGACGGGACATCGGGCCCACTAACGGCCCGTGCTAAAGGTGGCAATAGTTAAGCCCAATGTGACTTTGGGCCTGTTAAAGGCCTGTCGCGTAATTCGGCCCGTTGATGCCTGTACTAAGCTTTCGGCCTCTTCAAGGCCCATGATATCAGTGGGCCAACTGGGCCCATAACGGCCCGGTCTACATTTCGGCCTGCTGAAGGCCCGTCGACAACTATTGAAAATTGAGGGCCAACATGCATTTTGGCCTGCTAAAGGCACGTGGTTTCATATCGGCCGTAACAGGCCAGTACGATATTCAGCCTGTTAATGGCCCAACGCTACCTGGCCCAAACTAAGCGCTGGGTCGACAAAAGGCCCAACTAAAATATAGGCAGGTGTAAGTTTGGGCCTGGCGCAATGTGTGAAGGCCCCAATCATTCGGGCCCAAGAAAGACGTAGGCCGGCCCAATTGTGGCCCGCTAAAAACCTGGCCCGTTATCGAATGTTTCAGCCCAGTCGACTACATCTGATGTTTTTCAGATAGCGAATGATGGCAGTAACTAGTAGGAATTAAGAACAAACCTACTCTATACAATAAAGAAATTATGGCATAGTAACTAAGAATAAACCTACACTATACAATAAAGGATTTAAGGTATATTACATCCACTGGGCATCGAAGTTCGCTACCAGTGATCATAAAGCGCAACAAAGAAGCAGATTACAAAAACTGGGCACCATTGCAGCGTAACAAAATAATACTGAACCGAGACCACTTCCAAGACAGTTCAAGAAAGGTTAGCCTTGCGGGGGAACTGCTGCGCAAGCTGTTGAGCAAGGTTGTGAGAGCGGCCTAGCATGTTGGTCATAGCTTCCAGGTGTAGTTGTTTAGTGATGAGGTTCTCATTGGTGTTCTCCGTAATCTTTCTTAGAGATAGGACTTCAAGTCGAAGTTGAGTTGTAGAATGCCTTTCTGCTAGAACTTGGGACTGAAGAAGTCGAACTGATTCAGACAACGAATTCTGTGAGCTTGTCTGACTGTTAGTCTCAAGTAACTTGAACACTGCATCAAGACAAGACTTTGGGGTTGTCTCGCTATCTTCAAGATGTTTTGCCTTCTTTGCTGCAATATATGTTGGGTTTGTCTCACAGCCTTCAACAGACTTGTGCATGCCATCAGGCATATCACCCTGAAACAAAGCAGAGAGATGATAGGTTTTGCACATGTATAAACAAAGATGATAACTGTTCTGTCAATTCTATCCAATTTCAAGTTAGAAAATAAAGAGTAAGTTCAAAATATCAATAGCATAATTTGGCATTGTTCATAATGCGGGGAGCTTCACCACACTACTGGATTACCATGTCAACATAACAAGCATAGATGAAGGGCAAAGAAAATCATTATATCTATTTTGGATAATGTGCATGGCATGTTGTTCATATCATCAGCCACATCAGTAAGACAAAACAGGAGATGACAAGGTGCAAACGTGGGCTGCTTCACCACACACTGGATTATAGATCCACAAAACCATGCATATATATAGGGAGTATTAAGTAATGTGCATGGTATGAATAAGAAATTTGGTTTTACAAGTAAAACTTAGAACTTACGGTTCTTACGAACATGCATTTTGGTAGAAACATCAAACTAAACAGCAGTAAACGATCGGGAGTATGAGAAAATTAAACAGCAGTTGAGGATAAAGGCTTTAGAAGGACTGACTTGCATTAACAGTTAACACCAGCTTTATAATGCCCTTCTCCATGTCAAGGGAAGGATAACTCAAGAATTTCAGCACAAAATCTTCTTCATAAGCATTGCCTGTAGTCTACATTTTGTAGAGAGTAATTATAGATATGATAATACTGGAAGGGATAGAGGATAATGAAGATAAGATGCAGATTGATGCTATATAATCAACTACCAATCCCCAGAAGTACAAGCGTTATAGGACAAAATGTACTGATAAGAGCAATGGGCTTCTGCACTGGCATTGTCTGTGTATTCTACTTGTTGGTAAGATTAAATATAGATCTGATCTTTTTTAGTAAATGCTGGGCGAGGGAGATAAGATGCAGAATGCTACAAAATGAACCAATCCCTCTTCCCATAATACAAGAGTGTTTTGAACACTGGTGTACTGTACAAAACGTTCTTATATTATGGGACGGAGGGAGTAGCTGTTAATGTAAGTACAGTGATAGACCACGTTCAGTCCTTACAAGAGGACTGCAGAGCTAAACCTCTTCAAAAGCATTGGGTTGATTCTAAATTTGTGTAAGAGTCCATACGGATCTTATATTGTCCACCAAATGGACGATTATGAGGCTAACATGTGTAGTGATGCTACATAATCAAACAGCTATGAAAGTAAGTATGGTCATATAGGGCAAGAGGTACTCACGAGACCAATGCAGTGTGCAGTATAGTTGCGAGATTCTGTGGTCCCTTGAGAACGAATGTTCTTCTGCTAACAGTTTTTGTACAAGTGAGACATTAAGGCAAATGCAGAAATGTAGTTCAAATTGTGATGTGATATCCTAGACAGTACCTTACGCTGCAGCCGAGACCAATGTGTAACAAGATTATTCCAGTCACTGTCGGATAAATGTAGCACCGGAGACTTTACAGAAATTTCATTCAGAGGCTTGCCATCGAAGTGCGCTTGCCTCAGGTAGGAACGATACTTCATCAATGAGTGCTTGAAAAGCGCAACCAACTCTTGCTTGTCATCACCATCCAGTTTGCTCCTCGCCTATTTAAAAGAATGAAATCTTGTGTCTTCTTTCAGTAGAAACATATGCAGTAATGACCATGAATAAAATTAGTACATTACTTACGCGTAAGTTGCGGAGGAAGACTGGAAATTGTTCTGTGTCTGCGGTATAATCTTTCCATGAAGGAAAGATGCGCACAAAGTTCCTGACAACAACATAAGCTTCGTCTTCTAAACTGGGAAGAAATGGAGCAGGTGTCCTATTTGCTGCAATTGGGGCTCTCTCTGGTTCGAAAAGGGATTTGGCAACTGGATTTGGTGTACTCTTTGCTGGAATGGGGGTTTTGCATCGTACAGCTAGTGCTATGTCAACTGGCATAATCATACTGTTTGCTGCAGCTGGGGTCTGCTGAGTTGGGGCATCAGAAATGACCAGTGTAGTAGGGCTAGAGTCTGCTAGAGTTGGTGTATTTTGTGGATCACGTGATATTGCAACTACACCTAATGGGCTATTTGATTTATCAGGTGCCACTACCTTTTCCAAATACTTTGCTTGTGCTCCTCCATGATCAGCAATCGCCCTCTTCCTTTTGAACGTCTGATACACAAGAACAACATTTGAATGGATAAATATGGTACGATGACAGATGGAATATGTACTGAAAATGGATAGGCAGGGCGTATTCACATACACGACGTGTAAATTAAGCTAATGGCAGTTCAACAAAGTAGTTGCAAGATATGTGCGAGCAATGTAACCTTGGAAAGTTAGAGCAAGTACCTTGATGGGTGAATAAGATAGGGTATCTTCCTCTGACTCCTCCACTAGGGAGCTACATTGACTTAGGTCTCCCTCTAGCTCAGAATCACTATTAGGATCATATTCTGAGCATGATTCTGTAGGTGGAGAGCGTTTGCATTGCATTGCATCCAGACTTCATTTCAGTCCCTTAATGCCAAGTTTGACAGCCATGGCATTATTCTGCTTTATTCTTTTCATGCGCGCAAGCTCATAATCATTATGATGTTGTTCAGAATCTGAGATTCATGAAAACATAAAAAGTAGTCAGATTATCTATGGAATGCATTGCGGATTCAACTCGGAGAGTGTCTCCCTATAAACCCCTGCATATGCAAAGTTCACCTCCCCAACCGTGCTGATCAGACCATACACAGAAATACAAACCCCTTATGTCTCTATAACAGGCGGGCACACATTTCAACACTGAAGTAGGAACATTAGAATCATATGAAATTTGTATTTGAACAAATAAACTAAGCAATTATGAGGGGCATAATGTTTAGCTTCAAGGGTGGAGTGTTGGTAGTGCGACACAAAGCAAGTAGGCAGATTGTATTCCATGTAAAAGATCAAAACCTATGTGAAAGCTGGAAATGACACTTTCTTTCTATACAATGCAGTGTTTGTTACCCACACATGATGGAAGAGATCACATAGAGAAATACTATTCACAAAGGTCTACGATTCCCATATTTAGAAACAGGGTGGTCCACCCTAAAAGAATATTGACAATAAATATGACAAGGCAAGCATAGATGTAGTGAATCAATCATTTACTTGTGAGCTTATTAGGACAAGTATGCAGAATTGTAACTGCAGTAAGAGACCGTCAAAAATCTGAATGAAGAAGTTTGTCTAGCACTTATTGTTTGCAACTAATCGACGTGAATAATTGGATATTATATCGAATGAGTAAGAAAGACAAGTAAAATTGTCAACAAACCTGGCTTGCAGTAGTAATCTGGGTCAATGTCACTATGACCAAAAATCGAAAATGACTAGTTTCTGTTCCGAGGGCCGGAGTTTTGAAAACCCTGTGAACTTTAGAGGTACTAAAGATTACCGAAATACATCTGAACCATTAAGTGTAGGTAGCACTGAGCACACAACAAACCCTAATGACAGTCCTGCCTAATGAGTAATGAATCAATTAGAAAATGGGTGATGAGGAGTGGCTGCTGAGTGTTGAGGACATATCTCAGGATAAATCGGGTTGGCTTGGTGGGTGCTGCACGCCTGAGCCCTGAACGGACTGGGAAGGTAGGCACGGCGGCGCACCCGGGCAGCTGTGACGCTGTTGGGAGAGCGGCTCCTAGCCTCCTGTTAGTCTCGTGTCTCCTCCTAGAGTCATGTCGTTCGGGGACGGCAAGTCGCTTGCGAGGCAGGTGGCTGGGGGCGAGTAGAGATCAGAAGCGCGCAGCAGAACAGAGGGGAATCGAGGCCTGGGACAACACAAAATCCTAGGGTGGGCCGGCCCACCGTGGGCACCTTGTAGAGATACACACCCGAGCGGCGAACATGCATTTTTGAAACTAATTTAGGAACATTTAGCTGACCAATTAAACAACTCTGTTTTAATAATATCAGATTCGTATTTGAACATCTAAGCTTGTTTAGCTTGATGCGTGGAGCAGTGTTATTATGACACGAAGCACGTATTCTGATCGTATAGTGATCATAAAAGGGGGAAACTCTAAGCATATTTTTTTAGCAAAATAGGGTTTCCCCTCCGATTTCTATTAAAGAAACCACCACGGAACCAACATGATCAATTAAACCCTAAGCATGATCAATTAAACCGTATTATGGTTGTGCCATGGTAGATTTGAAGCTGCAAACTGGAGAAATGATATTTAGCATCCATTGTTTGCTTCGAACTAAGAACTAAATTCTAAGAGCTGAAAAGAAAGTAGAGTAACCAAGTTAAGATCTATTTTCTGGTTGAGATCAAAAAGTTGAGGAGATATGAAGTACCACCTCTCTTGCGGCGCCGTGTAGGCATCGGGGGTGCGATGGCTATCGGTGGCATTGAAGCAGATCTGCGACGGTAGATGGGTGCATCGGGGGATAAGTCCCGTTGCGATGGAAGAGAAGGTCGTGTGAGCGGCCCCGGCAAAGAGGATGACGACACCGATGAAGCGAGAGGACGCGATGCAAGGCTATTGGTCCATCACCGTGGATGAGAAACGTCCATCTCTAGCAATGGACGACGTGGTCTTGGTAGGTGCTCCGGCATGGTGGAGGACGGTGGTGATGGATGTGGTGGAGGATGGCGGCGATGGATGGGGTGGCGGACGGAGGCTGGTGTGGGGATGGGGTGTTCTAGCGCGGACGATGTATGAATGGGAAAATGGAGGGAGAGGTACGGGGAACCATGTTTTTGGGATGCGCCTGTCTGAAATATGGGAAAGTTACGAACTTAGTCCCCGTTTAAAATTTGGACGTCTCGTCGGTTGGGGATAGGACGGTAATCTCGCATCTCGCCAATATTTGCCCAGAGCGATTTCGGGCGAGGAGAGGGTGGTTGGCGCCCATCGTTGGCGCCCACGGTGTATGAACGGGGCTGACAGGTAGGGCGGTTGTGTCACGTCTGAGTGAAGTTACAAACCTGCCCCTATTGAAAATATTTGCCTACATCGATTTTGGCCGAGTCGAGTTTGTTTTGCCACCCACCGTGTATGAATGGGGAATGGAGGGAGAAACAGAGGTCTTTCGGACGAGCTTGAATCAAATGTGTTTTGCCGCCCATGTTTGACGCCCACCGTGTCGGAATGGGCTCAGAGGCGGTCGTGTCACGTCTAATTGAAGTTACTAACCTACCCCTATCTAGAGCAGTGGAAATCGGGCCGATGGATTATCCGTGTAATGGGTAGACAGTAATTTCCATCTCCCAAACACTTGGCTTTGGGCAGCCGACGTGGGAGTGGACATTTTGCTGCTTCTTTCGAATTTTAGGACAATAAGCATCCACGTTTAACCTGGCAACTAAATTCGAATCCATTTTGTATTCCTATATGAATCTATATAAATCATTCTATGTGTTTTTATATATCCTCAGAAGGACGACAAAGATGTATTCCACTGTCATATATGAATATGATTTACAAATGCCGATACTCAAATTCAGAAACTAGTATCCAGTAAGGTGAATTCGAATATTTGGAACACTTCATGTCCAACTCAAATGTCACATGCATCATAATGTGTACTCCCATTTAGATATGTACACAAGCGATGTATCAAGATTCAAACACCGAGTCAATCAACCAAGAATGTACAGAACTAACAGACATATAAACACTTATAGAGTATATGGATCAATAATATCAACTAACATACATAAGCCAGGCCGCTGTACTTTTTTTGGCTACAACGGCATCTTTTTTTAGCCAGCATCTTGGCCCTTTCCGATGCATGCCACTTATGGTCCATCTATACTACTACTATTGCTGAATGCACATTCAGCCCGATTGGCATATTTGTAGGTCTGGCACAGCAATCCAAATGAAATGTCTTCGAGTCTTATCAATTAATACAGACTTGTGCTCAAATAAAATTACAAACCAAAAAACAAAAAAAACAAATTATTACATGATCTCTAAAACAAATGGTTTGATTGATTACATGAACAGACAACACAAAGGTTATTCAACTATGGAAAGAACATTTCACCTATGATTTACCAAGTAGGAACTTAAGTTCCTTTTTTCCTTCAGGACCTTAACAATCTGGTCAGTCTCAGCTTGCTTCGTTTTGAAATCCACCAAATGTTTAATGGTTGTCTTGAGTACTGCTTGTGATTGTGTTGTTTGCTTCCTCAACATGTCAACTTCATCTCTAAGTGCAGAAGCAGAATCTCTTTCTACCACTAGTTTAGCCTCTAGAGCATCAGCAGTTGGCAATTCATAATGCACGATTGGGCCGGTGCCACTGCTGTGGGATGATGCAACGTCCATGGGGACCTCGCTCTTTGATCTTGGGCTAACCTGTTTTGCCATTAAAGTTCCGATTGGATTCAGAAAAGTTGAAGTTAGCAAAACATCTCAACTGGGAGTTATAACAGCAAACCAGTTAAACAAACAAGGAATTAAAGAGTTTCAATTGGATGCTGAAAAGTAGTTATTAACATCATTGTAACCCGTTGTTGCAGCAGCAAAGCAGTTAAACAAACAAGTAGATATTTAAGTTAAGGCAAACAGGTAATTCTTAACAGTAAGTATCAAACACATAGATAGGCGCAGTCTACAATATGATTAACAGGCTGTGCCATTATGTAATCAGTAGCAAACTAAATTAAGCCAAGCAACATAATTGAACAATTTTGCAATAAGTGGCTAACTAAAATTCCGAGAAGCAGGTAACTGAACTTACGCTAGTTCTTTGTACAGGCACACTGCAACTTCTTTTTCACTTACAAGGTTGTATAAAGGAGTCCATGGCATCAATTGCTTGGATACGCAGTCCCAATACTTCTTTCTTCCCACACTGCATGGGTAAGTCGAATGGTTAATCTGGTAAGATGGTGCATCCTTGATATGTTATATGAGGACGTGTAGTCAGACTAGTTGTAGCCAAACACATCACACTGGCTTTTACTGTATATTTCATGCGATTACTTTTGGCATATCGAGATCTAAGCAAACTACAATAGGATGAAAAGACTAGCATCCTTCACATTATTGGCGACCTCAGTTCATAGAAACAAGAAATTCAACCATTCTGTGGGTAAATCAAAAGCGCCACTGGAATATTTTTCACTATCCAATCATACACGCAAAAAGGGGCGATGCCACCATAGGGGCTGGTATGGGCGGCCGCCTCAGGTGGCTGGAAAGTGTGCACCTAGTTTGAGTCGTCCAGGTTGGCCCATGCTAGTTTTGTTCGTCCCAACGCACGAGCAGGAAATGTAAAAAATGAAGAAAAATGTTTCAATTTGGATGGGCCAATAACATAAGTGCAAGGCAGGCCCTATAGCAGGCTCGCGGCCCAAACGAGCGCCTCCCATATCGATCGACAGCAGGAAAAATCCCAATTCATTCGCTCCAGCCTCCAGTCTGGTTCGCTCCTAACCTAGCCGCCGCTGGACAGACCGACACAGCACTTCCTCGCGCCCTCGTTGGAGGGCGGTCGCCGGGCTTCAAGCGAACGGAAGGACAAGAAGATGAAGATCCAACCCTGGGTGTAGCCTGCGTGGGAGGCAGCGGCGGAGCACGGGCATGGCATCGATCTTGCGCAAACGGACAGTCGCAGCTTGCAAGAGTAGCATGCGCAACGAGCAGGTACATCACATCCCTGATTATATCTAATTCAACTCTTCAATTTCTGGCCAATAGTTAAACCTGACGGTGTTGTAAAACTGCTTGTATGTAGGGAATCTATGAGAAAATGAAACCAATTTCTACTTATTTTATAACTCCCCCAATCAATACTGAACTGACTGAATCTGATGTATCTAATCAAGTTTCCGGTGCAAACATACAAGCTCATGTTGTTCTTGAGCCTGAAGTGTCTAATGAACAGACTGCTAATGAAGGATTTGATGCAAACATTTTACATGCTCCTGGTGATGAACATATAGTGTCTAATGAGGGATCTAATGCAAGCATTTTGCAAGCTCATTGAAGGATTTAGTGTCTAATGATGATCTACTATGTTGAGAGAGACAGAGATTTGCAGGCATTGATGACAAGCAAATTATAGTGCATTTTCATAGCTTGAGGAAACGTCGAGGCCATCTACCAGAAAGTCCCCGTATCATGACAACATAGCATAAATACTTTTCTAATCTGTTGTTTGAAACTATTGGCATACTTGTGCAGGATAGATATATTGATATGCAGTTTGCGCACTGGTTATACGTGCAATTACACTTCGATATTTTCAGCCAGAGAACGAATAATTCAAGCAGGTACAGACCATGTTTGTAGTCCCTTGTACACCATGTTGCATTTGTGTTTTTTGGTGCTTGCATCATTTAGTGTTTATAATCTGAACTACTTTGGATCATTAGCTGGTTTTCAAAGTGCATGTAGCTTCACATTTCTCAAGTTATGTTGATTTCCGGAGTGCAAGTGCCTTCGTATTTTTTAAGTTAAATGTTCGCCCCTGGTAACTTGAATTCGTGGATCAGCCACTACACACAAATCATACACGAATGCCAGTACGAATTAAATGAAATGCAGGGACTTACGCTAGCTCGTTGTACAGGCTCACTGCAGCTCTGCTTGCGCTTGGGATGTTCCATGTACAAGTCCATGTTACCACTTGCTTGGATGTGCAGGCCTTGTGCTCCTTGCATCCCCCTCTGCATTTTTGACACGGCGAATGGTTGATCAAATAAGAGGAATCGACCTTGATGTTGTACCGGAGGACAGATACTTACAAGGTTATACGGGTGTGCAAGATGTGTACCAGATCCCGTAGCCCTGTCATGCTTCGCTAAAAATGGATTTGCTTGTTTCAGATGATATCTCCAGAAGAAATAAGAGTTAAAGTCAGAGTTGCATAGGCGTGTAAGCTAAGAGAGCAGTGAAAGGATATCCAAACATCGTCGGAACAGTGCACAAGGGAGTGATGTGTGGATACCTAGTTCAGGCCAGCGTTTGGTTATGGTCGCCTAGCTAGAGTGCGGGTCACTTCAGAGCCGTTGAGGGTGATGCGCTGGCATTGGCTGGACGCGCACGGATGAAGATCTTGAGTGACAGCGGAGTGCTACCATGTGGTGGATGAGACCGTTGGTGAAGCGCCAACGGCCTCGGGGGGCGGAGGTGCGACGATGTGCTCGGTGAAGTAGCCCCGGTGAGCTGGGAGACGGTGTCGGTGAAGCGCACCTGATGCGGTGGAACTCGGTGTCCGTGAGGCACGTCGGTTGCGGCAGCCGACGTTGTCGGTGGACCACCCGGTGCGGTGGACGAGGGCGTAGATGAGTTAACTCCGGTGCGGTGGTGAAGCGCAACCGTCGTCTTTGCCGTCGTCGTCCGGCACAGAGGTGGGGAATGGTGGGGAAAGAGACGAGACGAGGGGCGATTCGAGGGATGGCGGCAAATTGGGGATTTGAGCAATCTGGGCGCGGAAGGGAACGGTGGAGAAGAGAGATTTTGTAGGGCTGGAATTGGGGCCGCCAGATATTTCAATCCGAAACGTGGAAGCGCGAACTTATATTGTCGTCGTCCTTTTTTTGGGGGGAGGGGGTGGGTGGCTGGGTGCTACGCGTCCGTCCAACACACGCGACCACCCCGACAGGACTATGCTTTGGTGCCTTAAGGCACCTGCCTTTGTGTCCATGACATGTGGGCCCAACAGGTGGCTGGCCCACATGTCAATCACCCAAGGGCAGTTGCCTTTAAGGCACCAAAGCAGCGTCCACCCCGACACGACCCTGGTCTGCCTGGTGCGCCTACATTTGAGAATGCAAATGAATCTTCTTTCATTTGCAAACGAATCTGTATGTATTACCATGCCCGTGTTTTCCTTGCAATAATTAGTCATTCAAAACGAGATACTCCATCCGTTCACTTTTGTAAGTCGTTTCAGACAACTTAAAATAAACTGTTTTGCACATTGTCTGAAATGTCTTTAAGGTCTTATAAAAGTGAACAGAGGGAGTACTATAAATTAATTAATGAGGAGTTATTTGAAAAAAAATCGAAACGGTACCCACGCTAATGTGGATTAGAGTGTGTCACATAATTAGTTATTTGAATTAGAGTGTGTGTCATGTAGTTAGTTATTTGAATTAGAGTGTGTGTCACGTAGCGATCTCCAATTCTGACGTGGATTTCGCATTTCACTGTATCCACGCTACTTTTTTAATACAAATTCATATGTATATGATGAACACCATGGTAGTGAGAAAACTTTTGGATGGATTCAAACATATGTCCTACAAAATAGCACAACAAATTGAGCCAATGTCAACATTTCGAAACTTAGTATGGCACGAATTCGAAATAATTACCCGTATGCCTGGTCCTCGGTTCAAATCTTACAATGTACACCGAATTGAAACATCGATATTAAGTCTTGTACTATGTACATTCAAATGTTGTT